>NW_012115155.1:13172247-13184956 GCF_000951035.1 Colobus angolensis palliatus | reverse complement strand
GGAAGGAAGGAAGGAAGGAAGGAAAAAGAAAAAGAAAAAGAAATAGACTGTTAAATCCATTCTAATAAGATATGTTTGACCCTGGCACTTCGAAGCCCTGCTAATGGCAGCCATATTGGCAAATTGATGTCCTTTGCTGACATTATGAGAGCATTGGGAAAAGGAATGCATTAGATGCATTTATAAGAGAAAATTCTTAAGCATGCTTATAGAGCAAGGAAACCACAAAGGTACCCTGACTCAGTTACATCCAATGACCAGTTACCCAAACAAAGTCAGTTCAACAGCTTAATCCTGACAAGATATTCCTCCAGGGAATTAAAACATCCTGTAACTTAAACTTTGAGCTTATTTCATGTCGCAAAACGTTTTGTCTATAAGAAAATTGTGGAGTTTGGGAAAACCACATTTTTAATGGGACTGAATGTAGTATCTTATCTATGTATAAAATCTGAAAGATAGACAATATCTTATAGCACATCTCTATCCACCAGATTTGTGATGCATAAACGCTTCCTGCCAATTCCTGCCAATTAGTTATCCTTTTTGTCCTTGAATACAGGATCAAAGAACTTCCTGGACTAGTTCTACATTTGTTTAATCCTTACCACAATATATTCATTTATTAAGTATTTGCGTTTGGTACAACTTTTATTTTTGATTCAATATAGGTTTCACTGAAAAGTCAATAGATTTTTCAGTAAAAACTATCAAATCCTTGCTAATGCTTGGAAATAATTAGACTTCAGGTAAGTAATGTTAAACCTACAAGAGTCAATCCAAAATATAAGCAGAATAAACAGATAATCTTTCATTTCTTCAGGATGATATAGCATTACTACCTGTATCTCATTTCAAATACTGTGAATGTCTCCCACCAAAAGAAATCATTTACATAAAAATAACACTATTTTAAACTAATGCATAACCTGACCGTTAGTATGTATCTAAATATGAGAAATATTTATCTAAAAATTAAAATGAATGGCCTGGATTAATAAAAAATACTACTGTGGTCTGAATATTTGTGTCCCTCCAAAATTCGTATGTTAAAACCTAATCCTGGAAGAGATATGTACTAAGAGTTGGGGTCTTTGGGAGGTGAGTAGGTCCCAAATTAGATTAGAGTGGCATTAGTGTCTTTATAAAAGAGACCTAAGGTAGCTTATTTGCCACCACCACCATGTGAGGACACAGGGAGAAGGGACCACCTGTGAACTAGGAAGCAGACGTTCGTGAGATACTGACTCTACCAGCACCTTGAGCTTGAACTTTCAGCCTTCAGAACTGTGAGAAATTACTGTCTGTTGTTTAGAAGCCACCCAATTCACGTATTTTTGTTGTGGCAACCTGAACAGACTAAAACAAATATTTTATGGCTACAGATCACATCCCCTTTGAGCAATTAGTTATTCATTTGGGAAAAAAACTCAGGGTTCTGGAAATAGAAGTTCTAAAGGAAAATTTGGGATAAGTCTGTAAAAAGAATGGACTCTTAAGAAATCCACCACACACTCAGCACAGACCTCACAAATTATCAGCTATTCTAGCCCAATAACAAGGTGGAGAACCAAAGTTAACTCTTTTTTTTCCTTTAAGAAGAAATGAACCATATTTTTATTACTATAACCAATATCAAATTCATATTCAAAACCATCGCCAGTCTTTTAGAAGGGCTGGTCGCAGTGGCTCATGCCTGTAATCCCAGCACTTTGGGAGGTTGAGGAAGGAGGATTACTTGAGCCCAGGAGTTCAAGACCAGGCTGAGCAACATAGGGAGACCCCATCTCTACAAAACATTTTTTAAAATTACCCTGGTGTGATAGCACGTGCCTGTGGTGCTAGAGACTCAGCAGGCTGAGATGGGAGGATCACTTGAGCCCAGTAGGTTGAGGCTGCAGTGGGCCATGATCATGCCACAATACTCCAGCCTGGGTGACAAAGCAAGACCCTGTCTCAAAGAAAAAAACAAAGAAGCAGCAGCAGCAGTAAAGGCATAAAAGATTATTGAATATTACATTTAAAAAATGATAAAACTCAGAGTACATCAAAGCCACTTAGGCTGCTGCTGCTACATTTTGAGTGAAAATGTCTGTAGTAAATCCAAACTTTAAATGGAGACTGAGGCACCCCTCTCATTTGCACTAGGGATAGTTTATCAGTTGTACTTGCCGTAATAGACTGCGGTCCTTGAAATCAGACAAAAATGCTTTCAGGGCCCCCTGGTGGTAATTTAAAGACCTTGACAGCAAGATCAAAATGTCCATGAATCAAATAAGCTAAGGTAACCTGGTTCTGGAAACTCCTATCGTCTCCAAATTGCTCTTAACATCTTCAATGTGTATAGTTTGTCTGTCTCAACCAAAATTGATTCAATCTCTCTATTTGTAGTCTTCTACAAAAGAGAAAATATTTTTCTTGCCTTTCAATTTGCTGCAACTTAACAAAGAAAATAAACATTTAGTATCTTCACATGAATAATACTCTCTGTTTCTCTGTTTAGATAATTTTAACCAAAAATATCGACCTTGTACAACACCATGATTAGTGTTTCACAATAAAAACTCATAAATCTGTGTATGGTTCTATTTATTTACTTCTTCACAGCACTGGGAAATGAATTACTGTTGAAGCAAATCTTTTAAATGTCAATATGTTGCTGAAAGTGGTGAATTTAATAGGATAAAAAGGATATTACTGATTTCCATCAGGAATTGCAACCCAGAAAAGGACTTACTCCATGGCCTATTAGAGTTAGAATACTCTACCTAGCCAGTTGAGATAGATCTACTAAACCACCTCTCTAAAGCTACCTGAAAGGTAGACTGTCTAGTTAGTAGAATCCAGATTCACCAAAGAACGTGCTCAAAAGTGCCTGTATTAGTCCATTCTCACACTGCTCATAAACACATACCAAAGACGGGGTAATTTATAAAGGAAAGGGGTTTAATTGTCTCACAGTTCCACATGATTGGGGAGGAAACTTGCAACCATGGTGTAAGGGGAAGCAAACACGTCTGTCTTCACATGGCAGCATGAGAGAGAAGTGATGAGCAAAGTGGGGAAAGCCCCTTATAAAACTATCAGCTCTCATGAGAACTCACTCGCTATCACTAGAACAGCATGGGGGAGCTGCCCCCGTGATCTAATCACCTCCCATGAGGTCCCAATCCCCAACACGTGGGGATTGCAGTTCAGATTACAATTCAAGATGAGATGTGGGTGGGGACACAGAGCCAGATCATACCAGTCCCCTACCCTTGGCTGAATATTATAATCAACTGCAGATTATTTTTTAAATGAGGAAACTAGCCTACTTACAGAGACTGTGATTTAATTGGCCTGGGCTGAGGCCAGGAGATCAGTACTTTGTAAAAGCCCCTTGGGACATTCTTAATCGGTACTTTGTAAAAGCCCCTTGGGACATTCTCAAGGACAGTCAAGGTTGAGAACCACTGCATAGAGGATGCCCTTATTCTCAAGACCCCTAAGCAAGGCATTTCAGGCTGCTCCTATCTGATTGTAGCCGAGTCCATACTATAAAGTAGCACTTTCTTCATTCACCTTTCTCCACTTCTGATGTTTCTCCCTCTTTGTGATTATAATTGCAATGCAAGATTGTAATGTAGTCAATAATAAGCTTTGTTTTACTATTGAATATGTCATGTTTATAGCCAATTACAAATTTGAAAATCTCATTGCTCACAGAAATTATAAAAGTTGAGCTACGCGGAAAATTTTGGAGTTGTAAAGTTGGTAAGTTAGAGTTTTTTATGTTGCCCAGTCATCAGATACTGAAGTTTACTGGGGAACTTCTCTGCAGGGTTTTGTTGTAAATTAATAACCTTTTGAAACATTTTAATCCTTGGCTTCCATGATACCACATTCTCTTCTTACCCTGCCATTCTCTCTGGTTACTCCTTTCCATTCTTACACTCAGTATTCTCACACTTTAAGAAACATACCTGGAGGCCTAAAACACAGATAGGGAGGCCCCAGCCCCAGTGTAGGTCTGAGGTGGGGCCAACAAAATGTACATTTTTTTCTTTTTTCTTTTCTTTTTTTTGAGATGAAGTCCTGCTCTGTTGCCCAGGCTGGAGTGCAGTGGTACAATCTCGGCTCACTGCAACCTCCACCTCCCGAGTTCAAGCGATTCTCCTGTCTCAGCCTCCCGAGTATCTGGGACTATAGGTATGTGCTATCATGCCTGGCTGATTTTTGTATTTTTAGTAGAGACTGGGTTTCACTGTGTTGGTTAGGCTGGTCTCAAACTTCTGACCTCAAGTGATCTGCCTGCCTTGGTCTCCCAAAGGGCTGGGATTATAGGCGTGAGCCACCACACCCGGCCAAGAATGTACGTTTCTAACAAGTTCCCAAGTGATGCTGCTGTCACTGGTCTGGAGGCCATACTTTAGGAACCACTGTCCTACCGTACATATTGAAGTTGCTCAAGGCTCTATCCTAGGCTCTCCTCTCATTTTAATCTATACCCTCTCCTTCATAATTACAGCCCCACATAATTGTCCCCAGTATTACAAATATAACCCCACATTTCTATCTCTGACCAGTTTCTGGTAACTTACCAGTTCTGATAAGTTTCTTCCAGGCTCCATTGCATACTCAACACCTCAACTTTGTGGTCTCATCAGCATCACTGTCTCAACATTCCAAGGCCAGATTTGTGGATCTTGACCCTACCCAAACCTAGCTGTCTTTCTCTTCCAGCATTCCATAACATAGTGAATGGCTTCATCACTCAACTGTACAAGCCAAAATCTTATGATTCATCATTGACACCATCCTGTCCCTCCTGCCCATGACTAAGAAGCAATTTATTCCAAGGTCTATCTATTTTTACCTTATAAATTTTTTAAATTTTTATTTTAACTTTTGTGCATAATAGTAGGTATATAGATATAAATGTAGGTAGATATAGATATAGGTATATAGATATATATATAGGGTACTCGAGACTTTTTGATGCAGGCATGCAATATGTAATAATCACATCATGTAAAATGGGGATATCCATCTCTTCAAGTATTTATCCAAAAAGTATAATTGAACTGTTTACTGCCTAAATTTTTTGCAAATATGTTCACTTTTTTCATAACTGCTACCTTCACCCTAATCCAGACCATAGTCATCTCTCACCTGGACTATTTTAGTTTGTTCTGTGTTGCCATAACAGAATACCTGAGACTAGGTAATTTACAAAGAAAAGAGGTTTATGTAGCCTATCGTTCTGCAGGCTGGGAAGTTCAAGGGCATGGCTTTGACTTCTGAAGACAGCTTTCATACTGCATCAGAACACAGAGGAGAAGATCAAAGAAAAAGCAGACACGTTGGAAGAGAGAGAGCTCAAGGGGCCTGCTGGCTTTATAACAACGCACTGTTATGGGAATTAATCCCATGGTTCTTATGGGAACTAATACCAACAAGAACCAATCCAGCCTCACCAGAACAAGAACTCACTCATTACCAAAAGAAAGGAACCAAGCCATTCAAGATCATTCAGGATCTGCAACCATAAACTGAACACCTCTTACTTGACCCCATCTCCCAACACCACAACACTAGAGATCAAATGTTAACATAAGTTTTGATGGGGCAAACCACATCCAAATAGAATACTACTGTTCTCCCATATTCACACCACATTCCCTACTCCATCCCTGCACACCAGTTTTTTCTCTATGCTACAGGCAGTTATTTTTCCAAATGAAAATCTGATGTTACTCTCTGCCCTTCATTGGCTTTCCATTGACTTTACAACTAAAATGAGAGTCTAATTTAACTTAGTTCACAGGTTCTAGAAGACACTGGCCTCCACACACCTTAATAGTCACTTTTGGCTCACTCTAGGAACACCAGCCATAGGATCTACCTTTCAGCTCTTTGAACTGTCTCCTAGCTTCACCCTCTACAAAGACCTCATCCATATCATCTAACACTGCACACAATCTCACAACCTCTCGCCTTCTACTCATGCACTTTCTTTACCTAGTTAACCTGAGCTCATCGTTCAGCCCTCAGGTAAGATGTTCCTTTTTCTGGAAAGTTCTTTGTTATACAATTAGGCTTCTTGACTCCAGAAGACCAAACTCATTTTTCTAAAACAATTATTTGTAACGTCACCTTTATGGTCTTAAAATTAAACTTACAGATTAACCTCCCTGTACATATAGTTTAAAAACAACCAGTGAGGTACCAAACCGTAATATGAAGCAGAAATAAAAGGAAAGCAAATAATAATAAAAAAAGATTCAATATGTGAATACCTAGTCATGACCACCTGAAAAGATTCAACAAGGTAATCGCATGCTTGTATATGATTTCATACACGGAATCATTAAGAATGAAAGAGCCCCAAATGCAGATCAATACAGGTTTGTTGTGTTGGTGACTCAAATGCCATAAGCCGCTTTGCCATCATTAACATGATTTCCCAAAATGATGAACAACTCTCATTAAAGTTGCAAACAAGATGAAGTGCAATCTTCCCTCAATTTACGCTGAATTAAAACTATAACATAACAGTATCAGGAAGGACTAAGGGGAGACCTGATTTAAAAGGAAAGGTTTTCTATCACTACACAAAGTTTAAAAAGCCTAATATTTTAAAATTAAAATATAGCACTATATAAGTTGGGTACCATTTCTAGATACTTAGAAATACAATGGTACCCACCAGGCAAAAGAGCTTAGAAAGTTAAAGCAAGTTGCCACTGGGATGGAGATTGGAGTAGAAGACTTATTTCCCACATATTCAAATTATGCAAAAATATTTTGCATTTATATGTAAAATGGAGTTTTACGTATAATGAGTTCCAAACTCAGGTAATTAAACACATGAATCTCCAGAGGATATTTGAAAGTCACATGTGAAGGGAGACAATCCTTTGAATCAGGTCTTTCCTGGGAGTTACAGGGTGTCTAGCACTCTGTTTCTCTCCCACTGAATGCCTCCCATCATATGTGAGGACAAACAAAGATGCTCCCACAAATTTCCAAAGTTCCTTCTAGGTGACAGAGCTGCCCCCATGAGAAACAATGGTTATCATTGCCTTTAGCACTTACACCATACTCTGTCCCAGAACCCTTCTTTTCATTTGTAATAACATATTAACCTGAAAATATTCAATTAGTGCCTGATGCCTTCCCAGACTCTAAGCAGTAGGAGAACAGCGAATTTCTAAATTTTGCTCCCCGTTGTGTTCCTGGTGCTTTGCATGGTGCCAGCATACAGTGATTACTCAATCGGTTTGGTTGAATGAACGATGGCACATGATTTCTCTCATGCTGAGTGCCAGAAGAGTGAATAGCTCTATGCGTGGCTCCACAGTAGTACCAGAAAGGGCACTAACTGGAGTCCAGCACAGCCAGTAAGGAATGCTGCCTTGATGACAGTTCCTATGCATCTTTCCTGTTAAATTTAATGCATTTCCTTTTTTCTTAAGAACTATCAATTTAGGCTTATACTTCCATTTCCACCAATGCCAAAGTGAGAGCCAAACCACGTGATTTGTTATTCTTTCTTTCTTTCTTTCTTTCCTTCTATCTTCCTTCCTTCCTTCTTTCCCATCATTCTTTCTTTCTTTTCTTTTCTTCTTTTCTTTCACAGGCTAAAGTACAGTGACACAATCATGGCTTACTCCAGCCTCAAACTCCTGGGCTCAAAGGATCCTTCCACCTCAGCCTCCTGAGTAGCTAGGACTACACGTGCACGCCACCATGTCCAACTGTTTTTTAAATTTTTTGTAGAGATGGGATCTCACTATGTTTCCCAGGCTTGTCTCAAACCCCTGGCCTCAAACAATCTTCCTGCCTTGGCCTCCCAAAGTGCTGGGATTACAGACGTGAACACGAGGCCCGGCAGTAAGTCTTTAGACCCTCAAATACGGTCAAAAAAACACAAAACAAATTGTTCATCAAAACCAAATCTGGAAGAGTTAACAAAAAACTTCTGGTTTAATTCTCTGCCTTTGGGTTATTCACAAATAAGGAGTAGCCAGGGCAGTTAGACACCCAAAAATACATTCAGATCACTATTGCTTTATTTCATATACGATTATTAGGAGCAGAAAGAAAGGCTAGGTTACTCAAAGTTAACACATTAAGAACTGGCCAAAATCAGGCTGGATTCATGACAGGGTGACAGAGGGCTTTTTCTGCGACAAGTCACACATGAGAAAAAATATATATAATTTTGTATGTATATAATTACATATATCATAATTATAATATATAATATAGTGATATTAACATATTATTATATATTGCGATATATAATGAGAAAGATCTTACAATCTTCCTCATTATAAGTGAAATATGGCTAACTGTCTCCCCTCAACACACTTCTTATGGTATTGGGGGAGATATTTATCAAACCATGTAAATATGCCACAACTTATTGAAAATGTTGGCATTAGGTAACAGGTCCAAGAGCAAACAGACAAGATTGAAGAAGTAGGATACGGACATCCTTACAAAATTAAAAATAGGCAGATAATAAGTTATTTAAATGAAAAACAAGACAATTAAGATGTCTGAGAATGACAAAAATCTACATGTCTCGTAAGACAATATTTGCATGTATATAATGAGGTGGGCATGAATTAATAATTAATAATTAAAAATGATAACATAACTCTATCAAGAAGGATTAAGAGAAAGACTTATTAAAGGGAGGAAAAGTGTCCTATAATTATAGAAAGTCAAAAAAGTCTACATATTTAAGATACAGAAGTAAATGAACGACTTAGAAATATGATATTTACTTCGAATTTAAAAGAAAGAGCAGAAAGTTAAAGCAAGTTTCCACTATGATAAAGACTTGAGTGAGAGATTTATTTTTTCCCTTATAAATGTCACAATACTTTTTCTTTTTATTTTTATAAGTATTATCATGATAACTTTTTTTTTTTTTTTTGAGATAGGGTCTCACTCTGTCACCCAGGCTGGAGTGCGGTGGTGTGATCATAGCTCATTGCAGCCTCAACCTCCTGGGCTCAAGCAATCCTTCCACCTCAGCCTCCCAAGTAGCTGAGATTACAGTTGCTCACAACACCAGGCTAATTTTTGTAATTTTTTTTTTTTTTTTTTTGGTAGAGACAGGGATTTGCTGTGTTGCCCAGACTTAGCTCGAATTCTAGACTCAAGATATCTGCCTACCTCAGCCTCCTAAAATGCTGGGATTACAGGCTGAGCCATTGCACCTGACCTCTTGATAACTTTTTAATATTTACGTTTCTAAGGAGATCTGTAAGCAAGCACTATGAGCCACGTGAACTTTTAGATCATATATTTATTCAATTCTGAGTCCTGTTTAAAAAAAGTATATGATTTGCTGGGCACAGTGGCTCACGCCTGTGATTTCAGCACTTTGGGAGGCCGAGGCGGGTGGATTACCCCGAGGTCAGGAGTTCAAGACCAGCCTGGCCAACGTCATGAAACCCTGTCTCTACTAAAAATACAGACATTAGCCGGGCATGGTGGCAGATGCCTGTAATCCCAGCTACTTGGGAGGCTGAGGCAGGAGAATCACTTGAACCTGAGAGACAGAGGTTGCAGTGAGCCGAGATCACGCCATTGCACTCTAGCCTGGTGACAGAGCAAGACTCCATCTAAAAAAAACAAATTATATTATTTAATATATTGTTCCAGTCACAAAAATTCAACTTCTCAAGAATGCACATGCAGTACAGAACTTGAGCGATTATGGATGTATTTTCTCAGATGTTGGTTTAGGAGCAGACTGTGGACTAGAAACTTTAAACCCAGAGCCATAATGACTTAATGGCAAACTATATATTTCTAGGTGACTTCTTGGCTATAAGTTACTTTAGGTACTGAAAAAGGTGAGCTAGGTTTGCAGGTTTCATCCATATTTCTGTGTATATTTGAGCGAGAGAAAGAGAGAGAATCCCTTATCATGATTCCTTAAAACATTTATTTTTAGTAGCTGAATAGGTATAAAGAATTGAGGTGCACTCTGTTGATGGAAAAGAGATTGTAATCCCTTTTTTGAGAATATTCATGTTAAAAAAAAAAAGAACAGCTTATTATAGAAAAGTCCTCTACCCTGGGGAAAATTATGATTTTAAAGATTATGAACCTGTCAGTCTATAAGTTATGAGCTAGAGGCAGCATCTGAAGTCTTGATTAATCTGCTCGTTATTCAGTTGACCCTACTTGCTAGTCTTGAAAAATCGGTAGTGCTAATGTTACTTCAAGTAGAAAAACGTGGCAGTCACTTCTCAACTGCAAGAGTCTGGGAAGTTTTCTAAATGGTGAAGTCTATACAGAAGTGATCTACTAAAATGGGTCCTTGGTACTTTATAGCTTCAAGTCTGTGCCTCCAAAAGGCTCTATTCTTCTCCCGCCCCTTGCTGAATTTCAAGCCAAAGGTTCTGAGCTGTACTGTGTGACTCACATGTCTATATGAAAGAAGGTATGGCTATAGCCAAGAATCTAAGCAGGACTGAGAGCATTTTCAATCTTTCATTCATTTTCTATTGAATCTCAGCTATGTGCCAGGCACCACACTGCATGCTAGAAAAACAAAACAAATATAATAAGATATGTTCCCTGTGGCACCAAGAACCCATAGCCCACAAAGCACATCTTTGATGAGCTCTCCAGCGACGTTTAGCCTGCTTAAGGTTTTCTTCACAAACACAAAACAGCAAACCAGAGAAACACCTTAATGATACCTGTCAATGTTTATTGAGCTTTTTTTCTGTGTAATAGGATTGTTCTAAGCACCTGACAGGTATTGACTCATTTCATTTTCTCAGTGATCCAATGAGGTAGTTACTAATGTCATCCCCATTTTATAGATAAGAAAATGAAGCATAAAAATTTAAGTAACTGGTCCCAAGTTTGTATAGCCTGGCATCAGGTCCTGTAGGTATAAGTATTTCTTTCACACAGATGTAAGGCAAACCAAATGAAAATGGAAAAAAAGAATAAAGAGGAATTCTTCTTTCATAGTCATAGAGATAAGTGACTATGTGAGTGAGTTTACTCTAAGATAAAGGGAATCAATAATAGCCAGCTACCTGGACATGCTGTCAGCTAACACCACCACATGCATAGTTTAGTGCTTCCTTTGCCTACACCTGTATCTTTACTCTAGGAAGTCTTATGCATATGAATTCACAGACAGCTATTTGCAAAAAACAAGCCTAGGGGAATGAAGCACTAAATATAATACTTTCTAATATTAGGTTGAGCTGAGAAGACAAAAAAATAGAAAATAACTGATGAAGTACACTTTTTAGTACTGTTTGCTCCATTTCAATGCCTTACCTAAGGAACCTAAAGGAAGATGAACCACTACAGGGGTTAGAGAGCCCACAACATGTAGATAATATTGATCCTATAGACACATAGGTAACCTCTATAGCATGGGGCAATGAGGTATGTACATAACAGGAAGACACATTGAGAATGCAAGTGTGGGGATGTGGAGGTCAACAAGATGTAGATGAATCTCAACAAGAGCCACGAATACCTATGGAAACTTCTTAGAATTGAGCCCCTTGTTGGATGTGAAGGACCTCTTCAAGGAGAACTACAAACCACTGCTCAGTGAAATAAAAGAGGGCACAAACAAATGGAAGAACATTCCATGCTCGTGGTTAGGAAGAATCAATATCGTGAAAATGGCCATATTGCCCAAGGTAATTTACAGATTCAATGCCATCCCCATCAAGCTACCAATGACCTTCTTCATAGAATTGGAAAAAACTAAAGTTCATATGGAACCAAAAAAGAGCCCACATTGCCAAGACAATCCTAAGCAAAAAGAACAAAGCTGGAGGCATCACACTATCTAACTCCAAACTATACTACAAGGCTACAGAAATCCAAAACAGCATTGTACTGGTACCAAAACAGATATATAGACCAATGGAACAGAACAGAGGCCTCAGAAATAACACCACATATCTAAAACCACCTGATCTTTGACAAACCTGACAAAAACAAGAAATGGGAAAAGGATTCCCTATTTAATAAATGGTGCTCAGAAAACTGGTTAGCCATAGGTAGAAAGCTGAAACTGGATCACTTCCTTACACCTTATACAAAAACTAATTCAAGATGGATTAAAGACTTATATGTAAGACCTAAAATCATAAAAATCCTAGAAGAAAACCAAAGTAATACCATTCAGGACATAGGCATGGGCAAGTACTTCATGACTAAAACACCAAAAGCAATGGCAACAAAAGGCAAATAGATGAATGGGATCTAATTAAACTAAAGAGCTTCTGCACAACAAAAGAAATGACCATCAGAGTGAACAGGCAACCTACAGAATGGGAGAAAATTTTTGCAATCTATCCATCTGACAAAGAGCTAATATCCAGAATCTACAAAGAACTTAAACAAATTTACAAGAAAAACAAACAAACAAACAAACAAATGCTGATCATCACTGGTCATCAGAGAAATGCAAATCAAAACCATAATGAGATACCATCTCACACCAGTTAGAATGGCAATCATTAAAAAGTCAGGAAGGAACAGATGCTGGAGAGGATGTGGAGAAATAGGAATGCTTTTACGCTGTTGGTGGGACTGTAAACTAGTTCAATCATTGTGGAAGACAGTGTGGCAATTCCTCAAGGATCTAGAACTAGAAATACCATTTGACCCAGCCATCCCATTACTGGGTATATACCCAAAGGATTATAAATCA
>NW_012115155.1:13170625-13172197 GCF_000951035.1 Colobus angolensis palliatus | reverse complement strand
TGGCAATTCCTCAAGGATCTAGAACTAGAAATACCATTTGACCCAGCCATCCCATTACTGGGTATATACCCAAAGGATTATAAATCATGCTACTGTAAAGACACATGCACACGTATGTTTATTGTGGCACTATTCACAATAGCTAAGACTTGGAACCAACTCAAATGTCCATCAGTGATAGACTGGATTAAGAAAATTTGACATATATACACCATGGAATACTACGCAGTCATAAAAAAAGATGAGTTCATGTCCTATGTAGGGACATGGATGCAGCTGGAAACCATCATTCTGAGCAAACTATCACAAGGACAGAAAACCAAACACCTCATGTTCTCACTCATAGGTGGAAATTGAACAATGAGAACACTTGGACACAGGGTGGGGAACATCACACCCTGGGGTCTGTCATGGGATGGGAGGCAGGGGAAGGGATAGCATTAGGAGATATACCTAATGTAAACGATGAGTTAATGGGTGCAGCAAACCAACACGGCACATGTATACATATGTAACAAACCTACACGTGGTGCACGTGTACCCTAGAACTTAAAGTATAATTAAAAAAAAAAAAAAAGAATTGAGCCCTTTGTCTTTGGAATCCACTGGGGACTCTGCTTGTCCAGGTCTTCAGGCAAAGAGGTAGATGAGGAATGGTGGCTAGAAAAATAGGGAAAGTAACTCTCTACCACCAATACATGGTTGTTTGCATAAGAAGAAAGCCACCCAAACCAATAAAGAAAGGGGAACCAACTCTCCATGGAAAATTTAAAAAAGAAATGACTTTTTGCCTTGTCTTCCTCTCCCTTCTCACTGCAATGCTCAAGGAACAATCACAAGCAATAGAAAGGAGGAGGAAAGCTTGCAGGCAATGCATCATTCCTCACCTTCACATCTTTAGAGAACCTAGCCTGCTCTGGAAGGGGAAGGGACATTTGAATTGAATGTGAGAGTGAGACACTCAATAGACCAGACATTTTAATAACTAAACATAGCAGAAATGATAGAACCAAACTGAAATATAATTAAGGTATCCCACAGTGTAGTGAGTTTAGGGATCTGACAGGACATGGTAAGAGTTAAAAAGCCACACTCTACAATGTTTGCACCCCAAAGGGTTTGAGTGAGATCCCTCAATCACATCAGTTTCAAGCTGATTTGTTTTATGAGGTGAAAAAAAAATCATCAATTAATGCAGAAGTAGTCTCGAGATATATCTTAAACTACCCCAGTCCAAAATATGTGACACTCATAAAATCCTAGTTCAAATAATTCCAATTTAAGTTTAACTCAATGGCTAATTATGAATGGCTAATGTCATTGATAAATATCTGATGTAAATATGTCCACCATGTACTGGACAGAGATGAGCAATTTTTTCTTCAATCAGATGCCTATGTGACATGAGGGCAGCAATAAATATCACAATTTCAAAGGGAAAAATGATTTACATTTGGATTTCTGCCTGAATTCTGGGCCAGACTTGCCACTGAGCCATCATCAGTATTTTTTTTTTTTTTATGAGACAGAGTTTTGTTCTTGTTGCCCAGGCTGGAGTGGAATGGCATGATC
>NW_012115155.1:13168168-13169779 GCF_000951035.1 Colobus angolensis palliatus | reverse complement strand
TCTACTAAAAAATACAAAAAACTAGCCGGGCGACGAGGCGGGCGCCTGTAGTCCCAGCTACTCGGGAGGCTGAGACAGGAGAATGGAGTGAACCCGGGAGGCGGAGCTTGCAGTGAGCTGAGAGCCAGCCTGGGCGGCAGAGCAAGACTCCGTCTCAAAAAAAAAAAAAAAAGAAAAAAAAAAGAAAGGACAAGACGTGGAGATCCCATTAATATTGAACCTTCATGATACTCAGATACAGGGCCCCTTTGTTTTAGTGGAATTATTTTCCTTGTCTAAAACCAGGTATATGATGTCTGTTTTACTGCCTCCTTTCAGTGTGTAGGAAATACATATGAATATACAATCAATTGCTTTTAATCAGCAGGCCTAATGTCCATGACATAGAGTACTCAGTTCTATCTTCTCCATGCCCCAATCCCAGAAGAAAGGTCTTTATAGCCCTCCAGCCTCTGCTTTGCAAGGTATATTCTAGATACCCCCAACCCTCTTTCCAGCTCCAGCAATCCATGAATCCTTGTAACAACAGTACTTCTGTCTTTCCTATCCCAGATCAGTCTCCAGGCACCCCTCTTTAAGAATACAAATCAGACATTCCGTCAAATAAGAGGAGTTAGTCTCTGTTTGTCTTTGCATAAACCCAAACGGGAAACTTTTGGAGAATTGCAACAGGCTATCCTCGTTCATAGGCTGGAGAATCAAATCTTTCATATGTTCTATATCATGTTCAGCTAAGGTATATGGAGATACTCCTCTTGGTTTTTGATAACCATTTTTTTTTCATCTTCTGAAAAGGGATATACGATGTCAGTTTTCAGCATGGGGCTTTAAGAAAATCTCATCTCAATAATCGTAACCCTAGACTCATAGCTAACACATTCTCTTTCCTTGGATGCTGAAAGTTGACTCTGGTTTGGGCATATTGTTCCAGATTAATCATATTAATGTGGTTATTACTTCAACACACATTTTCTGTATAAAATATAGAAATTCTTCATGCTTTGGTAATTATAGTTATCGTTAATTTACTCAAAAGTAATTACATGAATGTATACGAGATGTTTCCCTTGTCCCTAATTTCTGACCCTGGCAGAAATTCCTATCTTCAGCTCAAAGGTTGTCTCATAGTCGTTGGTTTTAACTGGCTATTCCTATTCCTGAATAACTCCCCATTAATTCTATTATGTGTGCATGAATAATAATGACTATCATCATTTAATAAAACCTAAGCATCAAGTTACAATGTGCTTAGCACATGACTTAACTAAATCCTTGTACAACTCTGTGGGATAATTTCTACTATATCCTTGAGTAGATAAAGAAATTGAAGCCAAAAAAAGGGTAAATATTTGCCTAAAGTAGCATAGCCAGTAAATGACTGAGCTGAAATTCAAGCCTATATCTCTCTCATTCCAAACCTTGAGTGCTTAACCGCCCCATTTTATTTTTTTCTTGGAATCTAAGTATTTTGTTTGAAAACTGTAACGTGCTACATTCATATGGTTATAGTTTCTAAACTAAATGTTTATATATTTTAATATAACATTACATATAATTGTATATACTTATATATATCATATACTTCGTTATATATTTATGTTGTATAATGTA
>NW_012115155.1:13158745-13161858 GCF_000951035.1 Colobus angolensis palliatus | reverse complement strand
GATTTCTGTCCCCTATTTTTCCACTCGCAATCATATACTTAGGTACTTTTTGACCCCATGGAAAAAAAAAATCTAACGTTCAGAACTACCAATAACAGGAAGAAGAGAATTTTTTTTTTCTTTTTTTTTTTGAGAATGAAATGTTTCCCATCATAGTGGATTCTTAAGCACGTTCTCCACGTATGCGGCGTGCTAGTTGGATGTCTTTTGGCATAATTGTTACACGTTTGGCATGGATAGCACACAGGTTGGTGTCTTCAAAAAGGCCAACCAGATAGGCCTCACTTGCCTCCTGCAAAGCACTGATAGCTGCGCTCTGGAAGCGCAGATCTGTTTTAAAGTCCTGAGCAATTTCTCGCACCAGACGCTGGAAGGGAAGTTTGCGTATCAGAAGTTCAGTGGACTTCTGATAAAGTCTAATTTCAGGGAGCACCACAGTACCAGGCCTGTAGCGATGAGGTTTCTTCACCCCTCCAGTAGAGGGCGCACTCTTGCGAGCGGCTTCTGTAGCCAGTTGCTTCCTGGGTGCTTTACCACCAGTCGATTTGCAGGCAGTCTGCTTTGTACCAGCCATGGTACAGAGACCTCCTTACTTACCCCCCTTCTTCGGCTGGAGCTCGGGGAGCGAGAGGCGGCGCTGGCGTTAGAGAGCGACGGCGGCGCCGCTGCGGCTGCGAACACCGATAGTTCTATTTATATTTCATATATATAAATATGTAAAAATACATATTTATATATAATATATAAATATGTAAAAATACATATTTATATATATTGCATATACATGATACTGTTCCTGACTGACTTTATTACCTTCAAAACAACTCGCCACTTCCACTCCACCCTCAATGAATATATGAATTCTATAGGAGACAGTTCTTTCCTTAAATTATCCAGTAAATATTATCCATTATGTCCACCAAATGTATCCTTAGTTCACTTTTCTTTCCATTCTTCCTGTCGTTAGTTTATTCAGCATAAATCAGAGTCAATTTACTGAATGTCCACTATGTGCTCAACCCAGTTCTGGAACCCACGGGTAGTATCTCTGCCCTTAAGGAACTCACAGTGTACTAGAAAAGAAAGATACTCAAGAGAGTATATTACCATCCAGTGTGAAAAGAGCATCCACAGAAACCATATACAACACACCGGCAGCCATCTGGAGGGCATAAGAGTTAGGGGAACTTTCCAGGGGAGGTTGCATTGAAGCTGAGTCTGGAAGGTGACAGGTGGGTAAGACTAAGTGGAAGCAGAAAAGACAAAGGAGGATTGCCAAGCAGTGGAGGTCATACAGGGGCATGAAACAAGCACTCAAACTGTTTCCAATTCACTCCTGAATTACCAAGCCAGTCACCAGCAGGTCTCAATGCTGCCCCTTATCCAAACCCACTTGAACACTGCTGACAAATAGATCCTCCAAAAGCATAACGTTGATCATCCCATTGCTCTTCTCAAGAATCTAATATTGTCATATATCATCAAAGTATGCCCACACTGCCACCTCTTACTAGAGACCTCACGATGTGTTCCCACATATCCTTATCTTGACTGTTACTTACCAGTGCCTCTCAAAAACTGCTAATGAGTCTGCTCCTTGTTGACAGGAGGCACAATCCTACCTTACACTTCTATTTATCTTATTCACCAGCCAAATTCTATCCAGGCTTAGGATCCAGCTCATGCGCCACCTGTTCTTGGCCCTTTTTTACCTGCTCCAGTTGCCAAAACTGTTGGGCAGTTTCATCACAGACTCAAAATTATATCTACAGAACAAATTTAGCCCCATTGAGTTCAACTTCCTCATCAGTCTGCAGTTACTCAAGTTGTGATGCATTCCTTCCTCTACTCATTCAAGAAATATTTGTGGGTCATGTTTTATATTTAATTCTTTTCAAACTAAATGTCCCATACCAAATTAATTATCTCTCCCATTTTCTCCTTTCCTTTCCTCCTTTCTACCACCATTCTCTAAACTTGTTTCCTCTTCCTGTATTCTATATAACACATCCCAAGCTGGAAAATTCAGAAGCGTTCTTTACTTTTCCTCTTTCTTTACTCCCACATCCAATTGGTCACCCAGTTATGTTCATTCTTTCTCAGAAAATATATTTAAACTCACTCTGTTCTGACACTGTGAGCTTCATAACATCCCTGCTGAACTGCTGCAACAGTCACCTGATTGATTATTTCACCTCCATGCTCTCCACTGCTACCAGAAAATATCTTCTTAAAACAGGATGCCAAACATTTATTGAGTGCCTGCTAAATGCTAGGTAATATGTGGGACATAAAAGTCTAAATGTGACTAAAGATGTCTTTGACTCCTACCAAAGTGTGAGCACTTTGAGGGTGAGAGCTTTGGTTGATTTCTCTCTATCCCTAGCATCTAGCCTATTTCCCAGTATGTTATCGTTGATAGTCAATACTGGTCTGAAAATATGAATCAATGGAAAGTTCTAAGTGTGGGCAGTCTCTAAAGATAAATGAAATAACACTCCTGTCCTCAAGTAGGTAAAATTAGCTGAGAAGTTATGACACAGGAAGGTAGTTTGATAAATTTCACAAAATCAGTTGGTGGGGAATCTGAATTCTCATTCATTTTGTTGGAGTAAAATAGCTAGGTAGAGGGTTGAGATCTAGTAGGTGCTTCCCTAAACCCATTCTCCAAAAGTGGTCCATTTTCAGAAATGTTTAAGGAAATAAGTTGGTGTGGTGATTGTAAAAAATATTATGAAAGGATGATCATGTAAATACCAACACTACTTCAAGAGGGTAAGGGGTTGGCAAGGAGGAGGGAGATCATGGGTTGTACTAGCTAAAATGAAGAACTAGTTAAAAAAGACAATGTGGTAAGGACCATGGGGTGGAAGTTAGCTTCTGGTTGGTGGTCACACCTCTCATTTATTCCCAAATACAAATTGTTTAGGAAACGGCAAAAATCACATTTCAGAAAATTTTCTTTACGCAATGTGGTATCCTGGATTAGATCCTGGGACAGAAAAAGAACATTAGGTGTAAGGAAGAGGTCCAGTTTCAGTTTTCTGCATATATAAAAATTAACTCGGCAGGGCGCGGTGGCTCAAGCCTGTAATCCCAGCACTTTGGGAGGC
>NW_012115155.1:13155855-13157943 GCF_000951035.1 Colobus angolensis palliatus | reverse complement strand
GCTGGCGATGCTGTGGAGAAATAGGAACACTTTTACACTGTTGGCAGGAATGTAAATTAGTTCCACCATTGTGGAAGACAGTATGGCGATTCTTCAAGGATCTAGAAGCAGAAATACTATTTGAACCAGCAATCCCATGACTGGGTATATACTCAAAGGAATATAAATCATTATACCATAAAGACATATGCACATGTATGCTTAATTGCAGCACTATTTACAATAGCAAAGACATGGAACCAACCCAAATGCCCATCAATAATAGACTGGATAAAGAAAATGAGGAATATATACACCATGGAATACTATGCAGCCATATAAAGGAATGAGATCATGTCCTTTGCAGGGACATGGATGAAGCTGGAAGTCATCATCCTCAGCAAACTAACACAGAAACAGAAAACTGAACACCGCATGTTCTCACTCATAAGTTGGAGTTGAACATTGAGAATCCATGGACACAGAGGGGAATAACACACACCAGGGTCTGTTGCGGAGTGGGGGGTGAGGGGAGGGATTTTAGAGGATGGGTCAATAGGTACAGCAAACCACCATGGCACACATATACCTATGTAACAAACCTGCATATTCTGCATGTGTATTCCTTTTATTCAGGAGAAATAAAAAGAAGAAAAGAAAAGAAAAAGGACATTAGTGGGAAAACTAGTGAAATCTGAATAAAGTCTAATTTAGTTAATAGTAATTTACTAATGTTAATGTCCTTATTTTGATAAATGTATCACAGCTTTAAGTTGTTAACGTTAGGGAAAACTGGGTAAAGGGCACAGTCTTTGCAACATTTTTGCAAGTCTAATATTGTTCCACATAGGAAGTGTATTAAAAATAAATTCATTTCCATCCTCTTATTTCCACAACATACTGGACAAGCAAGACTCAGTCTATGATTCAATCATCAGTGGTTAGACTCTATGACTCAAAGGGAAGGAAGTCAAATGCAGTTCATTTTAACATTGTCACTATCGCCGGGCGCGGTGGCTCAAGCCTGTAATCCCAGCACTTTGGGAGGCCGAGACTGGCTATTATATTGCATTGTCTGGTTGTAATGTCTTCCCAACATTTAGCTTCATGTAAAGGTATCTTGTTCAATCACTTGGTTTACTTATACCTGTCTTCCCTTATCTAGGCAGTAATCTCTTTGGAAATAAGGACTTTTCCTGTCTTGTTTACTGCGGATTCCTGGGGCCTCAAACAGTACCTGGAACAGACAGATGGTATTTTTTTTGAATTAATAAATGAATAAACTTCTTAAGAGAAAGGTTTCTGTTATATGTTTCTGTGTCCTCTCCAGCTCCTAGGACCACTACAATAATAATGACTTGTCATGAATTTGGTGATGCTCTTTAAAATAATCTCTCACTCTTATGTCCATCAGTTCACTGAAGAAGACCTTTCTTAAGTACCAGCCATCGGCTTTCTACAATGTAGAAATACACAGAACCAGACTCTGGTCCAGGAAAGTCAGGTCATGTGAAGGAGGCAACATCATGCTTATTTACAATAACATAGCACTTTTTAAGTTCCAATACACGACAGAGTGGTTAACCTTGTGGAAAATAGCATTTGAAAGTTCCTAGAAAATCACTTCAAGAGTCCTAATGCAGTGATTGGAGTGGATGAGTCAGTTATTTCTGGCTCACAATTCTATGATGTTGGTGAAATAGATTGATTTCTTTTCCCAACGAAGTGGGGCATTTTTTATTTGAATGACGAGAAACCACACAAATCTGCTTTTTATTTTACAAACACTTGTCTCAGGTTTAAGGATCTCAAGTGAAACCTGAAAAAAAAACCAGCATGAATAAGACCTGTTCTATGTTAAATTTAATTATTTTTAGTCAGGAAGTAAAACACAGCAACTCCTGGCCTGGCGCGGTGGCTCAGGCCTGTAACCTTAGCACTTTGGGAGGCTGAAGCGGGCGGATCACCTGAGGTCAGGAGTTCGAGACCAGCCTGATCAACATGGAGAAACCCCGTTTCTACTAAAAATGCAAAATTATCTGGGTGTGGTGGTGCATGCTTATAATCCCAGCTACTCGGGAGGCTGAGGCAGGAGAATCACTTGAACCC
>NW_012115155.1:13144973-13154728 GCF_000951035.1 Colobus angolensis palliatus | reverse complement strand
TCACAGACCCAAAACTCACACATGTGATCATGTAAATATATATGTATGTGCATAGAGATAGAGAAATAGATACATAGGTGTATATACATATATATACTGATATATATATATAAATGTAAACTGGCATATATATTTACACTGAGATAAATGTTTGTGTGTGTGTGTGTGTGCTTAAATTTCTGACTCATCCTTCAGCGTGCCAGATCACTAACAACTTAATCTAAGCACATGATTATTTGTTTGTCTTGGTTTTCCAGTCCAATCCAATATGATTTCCAAGTCAATTCTTTCACATTCTGTTTAAACTCCCTTCCAAGTTTTCTCCCTCTCTGTTCCTCCCTATCATCATGTCTAATCTCCAGGGTCTCATGTTCTGCCACTTCAAGTAAACAGGTTAATCCAGGTTTCACGGACTCTTCCAGTTGTTTAGCTCAAACTGATTATTATTAAGGGTAATTTTAGTGCATTGGGCCAATTTTAAAAGACAAATATGAATTTGTATGGAAATCTCTAAGTATTTTAATGTTGATAACAATTTTTTAAAAAATTAAATACTGTATGCATACCCCTGTCTTCCTCCCCATCCCAAAAAAGAAGACGACTATTAGCTAGTCAGATTGCAATTTCTGTCCTGGACTCCTGAAGGGTCCATGGGTATACTTAGGGAATATATAAACCTCTTTTTCAAACTGCAGTCAACCTATTATTAATGTAGTAAAGTTAATTTAAATTCATAGCAATCAGTATTTTTAGTAAGCTAAAAAGAATAATTTAGGATGGAATGAATGGACTTGGAGGAAAAATAGAGTGAAAAGCAAGAATATTATTTTGAGAAATGTCATATTTATGTGTGTATGTGTGCCAAGTTACACAGAAATTGTACTTCTGAGGAGAGTGGCCAAACAAGTTTAGAAACGCATGTATATAATTTAGTTTTATTCAGTTTCCCAAATACAGTCATCCCTCAGTATCCACAGGGGATTGAGTCCGGGACCCTCTATGGGTACCAATATCTTAGGATACTCAAAACCCTTACAAACAATAGTGTAATATTTGCATTTATTTTACACCCAACCTCCAGTGTACTTTAAATCATTTCTAAATGACTTGTAACACCTTATACAACCTAAATGCTCTGAAAGTGGTTATTAAACTGTATTATTTTTAATCGGTTTTTTTTTTTGTAATGTTTTCAGTGAGGGAGTTGGTTGAATCCACAGATAGGAAACCCAGGTACAGGGAGGGTCAACTCTAATTCTGCACCCACAGAGGATAGGAACATAAAAATGCCGACTCCCTATGGACTGCTTCCCCTCCACGCTCTTTCTTCAATCTTCCTGTAGGGGGTGCTCAAATTAGCTTTAGTACAGCGTGAAGCCAGTGCACGGCCTGGCCTCCACTTCTCCAGGGGGCGATGTAAAGTTTTTGGTCGTTAAAGGTGTCGTGGTGCGCGCGTCTGGAAGCATTTCCGCTCTGGAGCATTCTCGTTCCGCCGGGTGCCAGCGTTCCTGTGAGGCACTTCCGGTTGGCTGAGCTGCGCACATGTGACCGGAAGGGAAGTAACGTCAGCCTTGAGGACTGAGTAGGTGTACCGTGTGGCGCTTGTTCTAGAGAACTGAATAGCTGTATCGTGTGGCGCCTTGTTCTAGGCACTTCTTGGACAGCATGTCTCACCTGCCGATGAAACTCCTGCGTAAGAAGATCGAGAAGCGGAACCTCAAATTGCGGCAGCGGAACCTAAAGTTGCAGGGTGAGATGCGTTGACTCGCGATGGCTGAGGAGTCCCACGCGCCAGTCCTGGCGCGTTCGGGCGGCCGGGGGCCCAGCTGCGCCGTGTGACGGAGGCAGCTTCCCCTGCAGAGTGTGTGACTGGGGAGAGTGAAAAGGCAGCCTCCACTCGGAGCCTGCGCTGCTGCCGACTAGTCGCGTGGCTCCAGCGCTGCTCCTGAGCTTTCTGAGCAATCAGTTTTTTCTTACAGCGTTAGAGCAGGAGGCCTCCCGGTTCACTTCTAGGCTTGCAGCTAACCCTGCCTTTTGCATTTCCACTTTACTTTTTGATTCCCTCACCACCTGCAAGTCGCACCTCACCCCATCCCTCATTTCCGGTTAGGCTACATGGAACGTTCTCATTTCCACCCACTTTTCACATCTATGTAATTCCCGTATTTCTTTCTCCGAAAGCCCGTCTGGCTGTTTCTAGAGCTTCTTTGGTTCTATTGCCTTCATCTACCCACCTCCACACACTCTCGTAGCACTTTCTTACAAGAGCTTCTACATATTTGTGTCCTGCGCAGTCACCTAAATGAAAAGGATTTTACATGAATATCACCTTTCTTACCTACCTCATTTGCAGTCCCCGTGTCCTGACAATGGGGCCACAGATCTTGAAGTAATTTTGTTAACTTATTGTCCAGGTTAAGATATAAACTACCCGAGGGGAAGGTTGGAGGCACAGTGCCTTGCCCCAGTTGGTTTTCAACAGACATTAATTGAAAAAAAATTCTGCAGGAGGCAATAGTTTTGTAAATTTTAGGAATATGTTTTGAAGTACTCTTATATTTCTAATTCCTATAGAATAATACTACAGCATTACTAACTACTTTTCAGTGCCTGTGTAAGTAAATTTGAACAAAAGATGGTGTTTTCTCTTTTTCAGTAAACAAACAGGGAGCCTTTGGTAAGGACATTCTCAGGTACAGTCGTGCATCACATAACAGGAGGGGGGATACATTGTGAGAAATGCGTCATTAGGGGCTTTTGTCGTTCTGCGAACAGCTTGTAGTTACACAAACCTAAATCTACTACACACCCAGGCTACATGGTATATAGCCTGTTGCTCTTAAGCTGTCATCCTGTACAGCATGTTACTGTACTATACTGAGAGAATTGTAACACAATGGTAAGTGTATGTATTGCTAAATATATCTAAACATAGGAAAGGTACAGTAAAAATACATGTACATATGACATGAGAGATTTTTTTTAAATGGTACATCTGTATAGAGTACTTACCATGAATGGAGTTTGCAGGACTGGAAGTTACCCTGAGCGAGTCAGTGAGTGGTGAGTGAATGTGAAGGTCTAGGACATTACACGACTATAGACTTTATAAACACTGTACACTTGGGCTATACTGTTTAGTTTTTTAATACTTTTATTCTTAAATTAACCTTAGCCTGCTGTAACTTTTACCTTATAAACTTGTTAAATTTTAGCAGTTAGCTTACAACACAAGCACATTGCGCAGCTATACAAAAAGTTTCCTTATGTCCTTATTGTATGTGATTTTTCTGTTTTTTTTTTCTTTTTAAGCTTTTTGTTAAAAATGTAAAGACACGCCGGGCGCGGTGGCTCAAGCCTGTAATCCCAGCACTTTGGGAGGCCGAGACGGGTGGATCACGAGGTCAGGAGATCGAGACCATCCTGGCTAACACGGTGAAACCCCGTCTCTACTAAAAAATACAAAAAAATAGCCGGGCGACGTGGCGGGCGCCTGTAGTCCCAGCTACTCGGGAAGCTGAGGCAGGAGAACGGCGTGAACCTGGGAGGCGGAGCTTGCGGTGAGCTGAGATCCGGCCACTGCACTCCAGCCTGGGTGATAGGGAGACTCCCTCTCAAAAAAAAAAAAATGTAAAGACACAGACACATTCAGTATCACTGTCTTCCACCTCCACATCTTGTCCCCCTGGAAGATGTTCAGGGGCAACAATAAGCATGGAGCTGTCATCTCCTATGATAACAGTGCCTTCTAAAATACTTTTCTCCCTGAGGCTCTTTTACAGTTGACTCTTACATTTTTTTTAATAAGTAGAAGGAGTACATTCTAAAGTAATGATCAAAAGTATAGTAAATACATAAACCAGTAACATAGTTGTTTATTATCATGTATTATGTATTGTACATAATTGTGTGTGCTGTACTGTATGTGACTGGCATTACAGTAGGTTTGTTTACACTAGCATCACCGCAAACATGAGTAATATGTTGCACTACGACATTGCAACAACTGATGGCACTAGGTGATAGGAATTTTTTAGCTCGTTTATACTCTTACAGAGCCACTGTATATATTGTCCTTAATTCACAGAAATATCATTGTGCACGCACTATTTGTGTGTGATAAATATTGGGGCAAATAAGTGGTCTTATCAACTGAATTTTCAACTCACTGCAGTCTAGGAGAGTTGGGGTTGAATATTTTGAAGTGGTATGAGAAATAGTACTTGTGCAAATGAGTTGTAAATGTCTTTTTCAATATATCAGTTAATCATATGTTTATCAAATATTTATGTTTATTCTGTAACTACCGTTATCTGACCTCATCTGTTTAAATATTTGACCTCATTGAAGTTTTCCTGTTCTAGACTCCTTTTAAGGAGTCAGAGGTACGGTTTTTTGAAGTTAAGAAATCAATCTTGCTTTCGCTTTTCCAGTATTGTCTCTTTAAGATAACTTACTTTCCCTGTAAGGGAACACCATAAAATTATAAGTTGTTTTAATTACATGAAAGAGAAGAAAAGCTAAATAATTCGTGTCAGGAAGCCATGGAAGTTCTCATTTGGGATTTCAGTGTTTATAAGTAAACTTCTTTGTCACAGTGTATGTTCTGTTTATTTAAACAGGGGCCTCAAATCTGACCCTATCAGAAACTCAAAATGGAGATGTATCTGAAGAAACAATGGGAGGTGGAAAGGTTAAAAAATCAAAACATTGTGTGAATGTGGGCTTATCAGAAACTCAAAATGGAGACGTGTCTCAAGAAGTAGTGGAAAATATAAAAGTTAAAAAATCTCCCCAGAAATCCACTGTATTAACCAATGGAGAAGCAGCAATGCAGTCTCCCAATTCAGAATCAAAAAAGAAGAAGAAGAAGAAGAAAAAGAGAAAAACAGTGAATGATGCTGGACCTGGTAGGTATTTATTATCTTTGAACTTCAGCCATTTAGTTTTTCACAGACGGTTATTGTTCCTCTTTCTATTACTATTGTGTGCACATGCCATATGAGAATTCCCTGTACTCACCAGTATATTAGAGATTAGCCTGGTAGCTAATGGAAACGTTTTATTGGCAGAAGTGGGGAGTCCATTTCAACTTTACTCAAAATATTGAGGAATAGACTTTTAATTTCACTAACCTTGAAGAAAACTTAGATAAGACTCTCCTTAGAGTTCTAGAAATTTTCTCTTCTTTTTAAGTTACCTTTTTTTTCTGCTTGATTCTTCCCATTTTCCTACCATAAATTCCTCCCTTTGAAAAGAGTCTTAGTTACAAAGTATATAAAGTAGGAAACTTCTGAATAAACAGAACATTCATTTCCAAGTGCTAAGAATGGCAGGAGGAAAAGGAAGGAATATTTTTTGAAGGTGATGGAATTTCAGTAAGCTCGGGTGAAAGAACGGACATTTTCATTGAGATTTGTACAAGCAGAGATTTCAAGGTAGGATAAGATAGGGGTCAGCAAACTATCCCTCCTTCTACCTGTTTTTGTAAATAAAGTTTTGCTGGGTCATAGCAGTGCCTATTTGGTTGTGTTTATGGCAGCAGAGATCACAGACGTGCAAAGTCTAAAACATTTACTATCTGGCCCTTTGTAGAACGTTTGCCAACCCCTGAGTTAGAACATCCTATTCATGTATTTTACCTGAAATAATGGTTTTATTTAGAAAGGAGCTTTGAACTTTCCCAAATATGCTACTGCCTTCATGATGCCTTCAAACAAAGGTCATTGTAATCCTGTTCTAAAATTATTGCCTTCACAATTCTTGTTTTGAGTATGCCCCAGGAAGTGGTATCATTTCTGCTCTCAAACATTGAATCACAATGCTGGGAGTTGTAACCTTACGGGTTTTTGTTTGTTTGTGTATTTGTTTTTTAATGAGATGGGGTCTCACTGTGTTGTCCAAACTGGTCTTGAACTCCTGGGCTCAAATGATCCTCCCACCTCGGCTTCCCAAAGTGCTAGGATTATAGGTAGAAGCTGCCACACCCAGCCATCTTCTGGGTACATTTTAAGAACTATTCCAGGGAAAACAAAATAAGCCGTGGAGGCCAGCTGAAGATATCTATGGCTTTTGGACATATGGGTCCTACCAAGTTGACTGTTTCTTGGAGGGGTGGCCGTAAGGTACAGGGAAGAGACCAGTACTGGGCTACAGAGAGTCCTGGGTTCTATTCTAAGTCAGTTATTTTCAAACATCACTAATTGCTGTATATTTGTATATAAGCCCAGCGTGTGGTTAATCTGTTTGACCTAGAGTCGAACATTGAAAAGAGAAATGAGAAGGAGGACTGAAAAGGTAGTTGGGGCCATGTGAAAGTTGTGAATGTAGAAATGAGAAGCTAGGAAGCTCTGCCTTTCCTCCCACCCTCATCCCTGATAGCCAAGGAGCAGTCCAGTGTATGTCATCCAGGCAAGTGGATTGTTGCCCTTTACAGTCTATCTCTAGTAACATGAAGAGCCTTTGATAGTAATTGGCGTGGGAGGAAAAATGAGTGCTTATAATGAGTTGTTAAAGATTATGTTAATCAGATATGCTTTCTTTCCCCTCAGTGGAGTATGTGAACCTTATAATTGGTATCTTTATACTGTTTAGTTGAACTTTTTAAAGTTTTAAATGAGATGGTATAATACATTAAGAAGCCTAAAAGTTTGGTCACCAAGTCTGTCTGTACCCTGGATTTTTAAATAAAACCACTCATTTTTCATCTACCAGAATTCTTAACAAAGTAGCACAGAATATATTTAGCTTTTGAAAATACACATCTTTATATCAGAAATCTTCTGTTTTGTTGATGTCATTTGGAATTTTATTTTAAGGAAAAAATTTTTCGGGTTTTGTCTCTTAAAACCAAAGATGCAAAAAAAGCAAAAACTGAAAACAAAGGGGAATCTGAAGAAGAAAATGCCAAGACTCCTAAAGAAACAGAAAATAACATGGAGAAGCCAGATAATGATGAAGATGACAGTGAGGTGCCCAGCCTGCCCCTGGGACTGACAGGTAACGTCCAGGAAGCTTTTTAGACAAAACTTCTTTAAAATGTACCTCTCTTAGGTTGAAGGTTCAGTTGTGACTTTTAGTCTACCTGGAAAAAGTATCAACAAGCAACTTTTTTTTGTAAATCTTTCTGCGGCTTTTTCTCTTTATCTTCTATTTTGTGGTGTTTTAGTTCTTTTTGTTCCCTATTATTTTGCTTTTGTCCATTCCTGACACTATAAATATTTTGTATGCACACAAGCAGCTTCTATGATTCTTTGGTTTGTCCTTTTCTAAGGCTCATTCTATGTTGTAATAGGAAAATCATTGACCCTGTACCAGGTTAACCTCCTTTGACCTCTGTTCCTTTATAAAGTTAAGTTTAGACTAGAATTCACTACTCCTAACCAGGTATGTCAAGGAGTTAATTGCATTGTTTGTTTGGTTTGGGTTGGTTTGTCTGTTAAAATGTTGAGGCCCAACCCCAGACCTGCTTAATACAAATTGCAGATGTTTTGGTAGTAGCTCTGAAGCAGAGAAATTTGCCCTCCAAGTAAGATGAGTAACTCATCCTGGTTTGCCGAGAACTTTTCCAGTTTTAGCACTGAAAGTCCCACATCCCAGGAACCTCCTCTGTCCCTAGCCTACTAAGATCATCCTAAGCCTAGGAGACATTTTTGCTTCTCGGAGCTAGGGGCAGTCTGCTGGCATTTGGTGAGTGGAAGTCAGAGATGCCGCGTAGTATCTTCTAATGCACAGGATAGCATTTCACAACAAAGAATTATGCAGCCCAAATGTCAGCAGTGCCAAGGTCAAGAGTGATTGGTTTACACCCTGGGCATGTGGAGTGTGGGGAACCCCCAGATGATTTTGATGCCTCCTGCTGAAGATCCACTGTACTACTTGATACGTAGGCTCAGCCTAACATTCTGTGGCTGTATCTGACTCTTCTGTGTCTTGCTGGAGTGAGATTAACAGTTTTTTTTTAAATTGACTTAACACTCAGTTTTTATTAATGTTCAGTGTTTTCACTTTTTACATCAGATTTCTTAAGCATTTCATTTATCTCTGGACTCATTATTTTCCTTGTCTTGATATTTTTATTTTATATAAATTCCTCGGTTATACCTTCTCTCTACCCCTCGTTTTGTTACAGTATGGACTCTGAACTATAACTTACACAGCCATTAACAATGGATAAACTTGAAAGATAAAGGATCTTTTTGTTGATATTACCAGACATGAATAATTAAGGTTTAGCTTTTTCTTGCTGTGGGAAGCTTTTCTAGGCAAAATAGATTTAGGCAACTGTAGCAATACTAACTTTTTAAAAAAAATAAATTTGCTAATGATAAATTGTCTTCTGTTTAGGAGCTTTTGAGGATACTTCGTTTGCTTCTCTATGTAATCTTGTCAATGAAAACACTCTGAAGGCAATAAAAGAAATGGGTTTTACAAACATGACTGAAATTCAGCATAAAAGTATCAGACCACTTCTGGAAGGCAGGTATGACTAACACTGAAGCTTAGATATTGGCATCTACTTTTAGAACTAGTAGATTATAAAGAACATACCAGTATATTCAGTTGATTTTCTGCTATATGTTGGGTCATGTATCCAGCATACATTAAAGACTTTAAGTTAGGCCGGGCGCGGTGGCTCAAGCCTGTAATCCCAGCACTTTGGGAGGCCGAGATGGGCGGATCACGAGGTCAGGAGTTCGAGACCATCCTGGCTAACACGGTGAAACCCCGTCTCTACTAAAAAATACAAAAAGCTAGCCGGGCGAGGTGGCTGGCGCCTGTAGTCCCAGCTACTGGGGAGGCTGAGGCAGGAGAATGGCATAAACCCGGGAGGCGGAGCTTGCAGTGAGCTGAGATCCGGCCACTGCACTCCAGCCTGGGCGACAGAGCCAGACTCCCTCTCAAAAAAAAAAAAGACTTTAAGTTAATTACTGATGTTTGAAGGAAAGTGTTGGAAAGATGTTCTCTTCTGTTATAGCACAGTTCTGACTTATGATTTCGGTATGTAACCCAGGTGATCAGTTTCAGCGATGTAGACCTCTTCTGGTTCATGTTCTAGCCTTAGTGCCTAAAGTGTGTGTATGTAGTAGATCGTAAATGAGTAGGCTAAATGTCGTTCTCCTTTCCCTTTTTAATATTTAGGGATCTTCTGGCAGCTGCAAAAACAGGCAGTGGTAAAACCCTGGCTTTTCTCATCCCTGCAGTTGAACTCATTGTCAAGTTAAAGTTCATGCCCAGGAATGGTAAGCTGTCATCTGCTTGTTTCTGCCATTATTTCACTAGAGGTTTTTTGTAGCTGTTACGGACTCAGTGGTCACAACCACATTTAGACTTTTACCATATGTATCATTTTTAGGAACGGGAGTCCTTATTCTCTCACCTACCAGAGAACTAGCCATGCAAACTTTTGGTGTTCTTAAGGAGCTAATGACTCACCACGTGCATACCTATGGCTTAATAATGGGTGGGAGTAACAGATCTGCTGAAGCACAGAAACTTGCTAATGGGATCAACATCATTGTGGCCACACCAGGCCGTCTGCTAGACCATATGCAGGTAAGAGATGTAGTGCTTGTGTCATTGTCTTGTATGAAACATAAACTGACAACTAATAGTTGTTCTTTGTCCTTTGTTTTGTTAGAATACCCCGGGGTTTATGTATAAAAACCTACAGTGTCTGGTTATTGATGAAGCTGATCGTATCTTGGATGTTGGGTTTGAAGAGGAATTAAAACAAATTATTAAACTTTTGCCAA
>NW_012115155.1:13103094-13136013 GCF_000951035.1 Colobus angolensis palliatus | reverse complement strand
AGGGATACGTTGTTTGTCCTTCTGAAAAGAGATTCCTTCTACTCTTTACATTCCTTAAGAAGAACCGAAAGAAGAAGCTTATGGTCTTCTTTTCGTCTTGTATGTCTGTGAAATACCACTATGAGTTGCTGAACTACATTGATTTGCCCGTCTTGGCCATTCATGTAAGTGATGATGATGATGAGCTCATTGAAAACAGGGTATGCTTATTAAGCCCTATAGATTGTAGGATTGGAGGTATTGCCCTCTCCTCCAAACATTGTCCTGAGTAGTTTGATCACCACTAAGTGATGGATCCTGTGTGAGGGGGCGCAGCTGGGTGTGGAGGGGTATGAGGACTTCCGAAGAGTACAAGACAACTCAAGCCCCTCCTTGAGGGGCTTGCAGAACAGTTAGGGAAATAAGACACCAAGGGATGAGCTCGAAATAAAGTAGGGTAACAGTTCCACAATTTGGGGGTTCTGCTGCTGGAGTTCCTAGAGACAGTCTCAAGATTGCAGCTCTAATGGATGTTTTTATTTAATTCTAGGGAAAGCAAAAGCAAAATAAGCGTACAACCACATTCTTCCAGTTCTGCAATGCAGATTCGGGAACACTGTTGTGTACGGATGTGGCAGCAAGAGGACTAGACATTCCCGAAGTTGACTGGATTGTTCAGTATGACCCTCCGGACGACCCTAAGGTAACTGGCATCATTGGTGTATCTTCAGAATGACTCTGCATTAAAGAGTTCACTTATTCTCCCAGTTCCCTGACAGAAACTGCATTCCACATTCAAGGTAAAGATCCCTACTATACAGTGACTGCAGTACTTCTCTGGTATTGATAAGTATTTAAGGCTTTTCGGGGCTCAGAGGGGCTGTGCAAGAGGATTGAGAAGTATCAGTGGGACTTAAGTTATGAAAATGAGATCCTTGGAATGATCTCTTAAGAACAGCAGATGCCTGAAGGAAATAAAATTGCTTAAGGAGGTAGATAAGCATCTGTCGTATATGTGGTAGAATAAGCTTCATTGAGAAGTCTTTTCAGCAAACAATAGATTAAAGCCATTTTGATGATGAAGCACACATAATACTCATTTTATTAGATCACTGTTAATGCAAACATCATGTCCAGCTTTTTTTTTGGCCTCAATCATTGGCCTGTTGAGGGTGATGTGCGCAGAGCGATTGCTGGCCCAGCTTTGTGTGTGGTGAAGGTGTGTGTGGCCCAGCACCGCAGGAGTGCACCATCTCAGTAGAGACGTGTGCATACTCAGGATACAGACACACAAATGGGCTCATGCGGAAGTCACTGTGTTAACTCAGGTTTTCTTTTTCCACCAAAGGAATATATTCATCGTGTGGGTAGAACAGCCAGAGGCCTAAATGGGAGAGGACATGCCTTGCTTATTTTGCGCCCGGAAGAATTGGGTTTTCTTCGCTACTTGAAACAATCCAAGGTAAAGATCTTTACTTGGAGAAAAGTTTCTCTTAGTGTAGGGATTGTGAGCAAACACCATTTCTACATGTGTCAGAGGAGTCTCGAGTCTGGACAGTGCTATTACAGCCATTCTTGTGGCAATAAAGCAAGTAAGGTTTTATGTACTTCTAGCCCAAGAAGTGAGTACAGAAGGAACTGCCCACATGGCTCGGCTTTCTAGCTCTGTTACCCAGCAACGCCTCTGTGCCCCAGCCTCTCCTTTCCAATTCCCTCCAGCCCTCTTTTAAACCTTCTCCACTCCTTTGAAGCTCCCTCACCCCTAGTCATCTCTGCTTCTGCTCGCCGTCTTTCCTCTTACCTCGTATGAAGCAGTGGGGAATCCTTGTTCACTCTAGCCTCTGCCTCCACTGCCCTCTGTCTCCTATTCATCAACTCTTGGCCTACAGTCTCTTTGCGGTTGGTGCTTTACCATCTCAAATTTCTCACTGTAAAAAAGTAACTTGAACCTAAAACTTATTCTACCCCTGTCTGCAGGATAGCCACTGTCTGTTGCCTTTTCTCAGTCTGCCTTATTGGAAAAATGGTTTATATTCTTGCCATTTACCTCCCTTTCAGTCCCCAACCAGCCTAATTTGGTTTTAGCTTTCTACTGTCGCACCAGAATTGAATCCATCAGAACCCTAAGTGGCCTCTTTATATCTAAGCCATGGGGATGCATATCACGCCTTTTCCTCCCTGACATTTCCATCCTCATTGGCCTTTCTGGCATAGTCTTTCTGATAGGCTTCCTCTACCCTGTAACCACAGGCAGTTCCCTGAAATTGCTCTACAGCTTTTGCACACTTTCTTGAGAATGCTTGGTTTCAGCTAGCCCCTGTCTTTGCTGGGAAGCTATCTCTGGTCTCCTGCCATCCTCCTTGTTCCCACAGCACAGGTGTTCATCAGGTTAACATGTCTTTTTATTATTATGCTTTAAGTTCTAGGGTACATGGGCACAACATGCAGGTTTGTTACATATGTATACACGTGCCATGTTGGTGTGCTACACCCATTAACTCGTCATTTACATTAGCTATATCTCCTAATGCTATCCCTCCCCACTCCCCCCACCCCATGACAGGCCCCAGTGTGTGATGTTCCCCGCCCTGTGTCCAAGTGTTCTCATTGTTCAGTTCCCACCCATGAGTGAGAACATGCGGTGTTTGGTTTTCTGTCCTTGCAATAGTTTGCTCAGAATGATGGTTTCCAGCTTCATCCATGTCCCTACAAAGGACATGAACTCATCCTTTTTTATGGCTGCGTAGTATTCCATGGTATATAATGTGCCACATTTTCTCAATCCAGTCTATTATTGATGGACATTTTCGTTGGTTCCGAGTCTTAGCTATTGTGAATAGTGCCGCAATAAACATATGTGTACATGTGTCTTTATAGCAGCATGATTTATAATGCTTTGGGTATATACCCAGTAATGGGATGACTGGGTCAAATGGTATTTCTAGTTCTAGATCCTTGAGGAATCGCCACACTGTCTTCCACAATGGTTGAACTAGTTTATAGTCCCACCAACAGTGTAAAAGCGTTCCTGTTTCTCCACATCCTCTCCAGCACCTGTTGTTTCCTGACTTTTTAATGATCACCATTCTAGCTGATGTGAGATGGTATCTCATTGTGGTTTTGATTTGCATTTCTCTGATGGTGAGTGATGAGCATTTTTTCATGTGTCTATTGGCTGCATAAATGTCTTCTTTTAAGAAGTGTTTGTTCATATCCTTTCCCCACTTTTTGATGGGGTTGTTTTGATTTTCTTCTTGTAAATTTGCTTAAGTTCTTTGTAGATTCTGGATATTAGCCCTAGCCAAAATTGACAAATGAGATCTAATTAAACTAAAGAGTTTCTGCACAGCAAAAGAAACTACCATCAGAGTGAACAGGCAACCTACAGAATGGGAGGAAATTTTTACAATCTACCCATCTGACAAAGGGCTAATATCCAGAATCTGCAGGTTGACATTTCATTACTTATCTTTCTCCCCCACAAGACGGCACGCTCTCTGAGGGCAGAGTCCAGGACTTAGGCACCTGTTTTCTCTCTATCACCTAGCAAAGGCCTGTTGCTTTTCTAGTTATTTAATGAGTGATAACTGATGGCAGATCAATCCCGTAGGAGTTTGTGGTCATCATGGCCTCCGGTGTCAGAAGCCTCAATACAGGACTATGGAGTATTAGAGCCCCTCTTCTGACATGGAGAAAAGGGACTGATGGCCCTTCTGACTAGAAGCTTCAAACTGTTTCATGGTTCCAAATAGTCAGGATTATAGAGATTCTTACAGAAAAGTGCTTTACTGACTCTATCCCTATCCAATTCCTTGCCTTTCAGAAAAAAAGAAGTACAGATTGCCTAACTCAGCAGAGCAAAGATGAAACTTTCCCATCAACATTGGGAGACTAGAAAAAGCAGATTTTCCTGTCTGTCCTGAGGGAATTTCATAGGCCGGTTCATCCTTCCCTGTCTTCAGTACCCAGTATTGGAATGCCGATCATCCTGGTTTACTAATCTTAATACTTTTGATTTCTAGGTTCCATTAAGTGAATTTGACTTTTCCTGGTCTAAAATTTCTGACATTCAGTCTCAGGTATGTGCTTTTTAAACGTTTTTGTGAGTAGGCAGGAACCTTGTCCCACCACTCTCTTTATAGTGATTCATTGGGCAATCACTGTCCTTTAAAGTCTACCTTGTCGTAAAGTGAGGATCAGACTGTGTGGTGTATAAGGTTTCTTGCTATTCTAGTTACCACCGCTCTGTGCCTTCTTTAAATGTTTTCTGTGGAGTGGCTTTGCTCTAGGATATTTGAAATCTGGTGTTTTGCAGGTTGTTGTTTGTTTTTATTTATTAAAACCAGTGTTTCTTTCTATTTCAGCTTGAGAAATTGATTGAAAAGAACTACTTTCTTCATAAGTCAGCCCAGGAAGCATATAAGTCATACATACGAGCCTATGATTCCCATTCTCTGAAACAGATCTTTAATGTTAATAACTTAAACTTGCCTCAAGTTGCTCTGTCATTTGGTTTCAAGGTACCTCCCTTCGTTGATCTGAGTATCCTTTTCTTTAATGAAGTTACCCTGGAACTAAGGAACAAAAGCTTTGGGGACAGAGGGGCATTTTGGGCTTTGTGATGGATTGGTATGTGTTCTGGCTCAGACTGGAGGCTCCAGTGTTCGCCCTAGTCAATGTCTGCTTGTCTGTGCTAGCACAGGACATAGAGGTTGGATGGGGTAAGCAGGGATTAATCATTAGGATGGGGTTACGGGGACAAGGCAGCTCATGCCTTGAGCCTTCAAAAGACAAATTTGACTGTCAAGGAGAGACAGAGACAGTTGTGTGTTCCAGGCAGAAACACAGGTAAGAAAGCAAAACTTCAGTGTTTGCTGAGGCCGCACTGTGCGGGTACTTAGGTGAATGGGATGTTCTGAAGCTAAAGAGAGGATGGGACCTTTGAAGGAGTTTTAATCCTCTTAGAGCCCCCGGAGGGTTTTATACAAGAAAGTGGCAAGTTCAGGAAAAGAAAATAAAACTTAGGTGTTGCTTAAGATACAAGGCAGAAGGAGTACTTCCAGTTGCTTCAGTTGTGATTTATAATTTGTGCCTTGCAGAAGAAACTGAGCGGCTGAAATGAGGCCTGTGCTTCACTGCCATTGGGAGTAACTTCTCAGGGGACTAGAGGACCAAATTTTGGGTCACCATCCCCATTGTAAGCATTGAGTAAACTGAAATAAATGAATGTCGAGTCCTGTGGAAGAAAGAGCAGCTCCTTCACTTAGGCATTCCTAAATCAATTCTGAAGAGAAATGATAGTCATTCGTTTTGACACAGGAGGTGCTTTTTTAATGTGCGCCTATCAACTTCCTGATTAAACTCATAAATCCTTATTCACTGTCATGAATTTCATTGTGTGGAAGAAATAATTAATATGACTATTACACACCGAAGTTTAAAATCATACCTGCTAGTTTAAGTCCACAGTCACGTGGCCACTCCTAATTTTCTGGAAATTTGTTGCATAGGCTTATGTTCCCACATTTTCATTGTTGAGAATGGGGTTGTGGAGGGACAGCAGTGTTCATGCTGACTTTTTCTCTGTGTAGAGGTTTGATTGGAGTTCATTATCTTTTTTGCTTGATTTCCTTAACGTTTGCCTCCAGACGTCAACAGCAATGAAGGCAAGCAGAGAAAGAGAGGAGGTGGTGGTGGATTTGGCTACCAGAAAACCAAGAAAGTTGAGAAGTCCAAAATCTTTAAACACATTAGCAAGAAATCATCCGACAGCAGGCAGTTCTCTCACTGATGACATGCCTTTCTTTCATCTTGAGTAACTTTGTCCTAAAATGAAGTTTTTTTTTTCCCTTGATTTGACAGGATTTTTGTAGACTTTAGAATTTGGACTTACCTAACAAGAGTATAAATTGACTTGGGTTGCAAGCGCTGAGCACTGTTACTTCTATCGAGTCTCTCTTTTATTTTTGGGACATAAAACAGGCTTTAATTTTCTTGGTTGCCCAAGGGCAGCAAAGAATATCTGGTCTTTCTTGTGATTATATAATATTTTAATTTTAAATATCCCTCCCTCATACACACAAATGTATGTTACTGTTTTAATATAATTCTTTTTTTTGTACCTTCTTGTTTTGTGAAGACTTTTGTGGCATGGATTGCCATGCTCACCACTGTAAAAGGTGACCTAGTATACTGGGCAGCTGGTGGCAGTGCAGAAAAGAGTCTCAGGTTATTTTTTGTTTTTCGTTATTTCTTGGACCTTGACAGTATCTAATGACTCCTCCTGAGAATGCTGCAGTGTAAAAGAGCAGAGAGCTTTGGGAAATACCTGAGAAGCACCTTAGGATTAGGGTGGCATTGCTTTTATAGAGTCTTGATTTTAAAGCAATGGGCCTTTCTCAGGTGTTTCGTGTTTTGGAGCAAAAACTATGGTTTGTAATTAGAATAAAGTGTCACTAAGCAGTTATAACGTTTGACGGGTGGAGGTAGGAAGAGGATGGAATTGAGATGTTTGAGCCTCATTTACATCAATAGAGGTGTAATGTACTGCATTTCTTCATTTGGTAGCATAGCAAAGACTTGAAAAACACACATACAAAGAATGGTGATGCTCCTCATTCAGATTTGTTTAATTCAAGGTGGTTTGGATTTTGGTAAGCCTTTGCACTCTGTAGAGTACTTAGAAGACAAGGGCAACTTACTTGGAGTTAGAGCCAGGCCATCAGACAGTGCCCAGCACACATTAATGTTAGCTTCTTTCTGAGAAAAAATACGGCCCTGAAACAAAAAATACATTTGCTGTGAGGATTGAAAATGAACAAAGTTAGAAAAAAAACAGCAAAGTCAGTGATTTAGTCAGGTGAGTTTTTGTTGTAGGAGCAGTTGATTCGTGTGTTTTATGTAGTATATAACTACAAGATAGTACATTTTTTAGCAGTTCAAAACCAAAGTTGCTAGCATCATTTTGTTGTTGTGCCAGTTAATCATAGGATCCCATTAAATTAGTGCGCTAACATCTAATGTAGAGAAAACTGTTTGGTAAAGAACATTCCAGTAGGAAAAGAAAAGAACAATCTTCCATTTCTGGACTTGGCCACCATCACCCTGGTCGGACCTGTCCTGAGCTTCCAACCTTGACTGCTGAGCTCCTGGCTTAGCTTCTTGGGTTCCTGATTTCCTGGTGTTTACTAACTCTCTCCAGGATCATGTTTTTCTGATTTTGTTTTTCAGGAATAATGTTTTTTAAAAGACAAAAACAAAGGGAAAAATATTTAATTACTGAGGAGAAGTAAATACTATTGGTATTTTGTACATAATCTAATTTTTATATGCATGTTGGTGCTTTTTAATTTTTTTATCGAAAATGAAGTCATCTACCTACTACTTGTAACCCAGCTTGTTTCATAACATGTTATTTTCCTGTGTCATTAAATAATTACCTCAATGTTGTATTTCCTTTATGGATACTTTGTTGACCCTTGCTTGGTCTGCCAGGATTTACTTTCAAGATACCTACCTGATTGTGCCAGACTGGCTCTCCCTATCTCAGTATGTCTTGTGCTCCTACTGGTCTTGAGATTGTTTATCTCTAGTATGAGTCAGTCTCGAGAGGTTTTGTAAGAAAAGCATATAAACAAAGTGGACAGGGTTGGCCCTGCTATATAAGAACTTACTTCAGGTCCATTAGCAGCCTCATCCATGATCTCCATTACCTGTAGTCAACTGTGGTCTAACTAGGTCAGCACGGTACAATAATACACTTTGAGAGGCCACATTTACATGACTTTTATTACAGTATATTGTAATTGTTTTATGTTAATCTCAGTGTACTGATTTATAAACTGAACTTCTGTCACAGATAATGTATAGGAAAGAATATATAGAGGGTTCAGTGTTGTCCACAGTTTCAGACGTCCACTGGGGGTCCAGGAATGTATCCCTGGAGGATAAGGGGGAACTACTGTACTTGCTGGGTGCTGTTTGTGATTGTAGTGGCAGGATGGTCCAGGCTACGGACAAGAGACAACCAGACTTGTCCAGCCTGGCCAGATTCAGATATGAAAGAGCCAGTTACTGGTATCACGTACCGTGAATGAAAGCAGCACCATCTGCAAGGCTCATGCACAGTAAGGGCTTCATATGTTCCTGTGCTAAGAGCACATTTGGTAGCAAATGTGGGCGTTTGACAGGTGGTATTAGGTGGCTGTAGCCATGAAGGTTTGAAGGCAGAATGTGAGGTGGAGGAGCCAAGCACATCACTACATGCGGGTAAGTCTTTGGGTCCTGTGGGCTGCAAGTGATGACTATGTCTAAATTTATTTAGTCTCAGCCAGCCTTGTATAAATAAAACAAGATACCCAAAACAGGATCCCTAAGTTATACAGGGGTTATAAGTGAGAGCTCTGTAACCAGAATGCCTGGATTCAAATTCCAGCTGGTGCCACTTGCTAACCTCGGGGCTGGTTCAGGAGTGATGCAAAAGTACTAATACCTCCTTCAGAAGGCGGTGCTCAGGACAGTGCCCAGGTGCTGAGTGCTCTGTCCATGGTACCTGCCTCCGTGCGCCTTACACGAAAAACGCTGCTATGCAGCGGCAGATACAGAGGCTCATCCCAAACCCTGAGCCAGTCTGGGCTTTGGCATACAGACAGGATTTCTAACAGTCTGGATCTCTTGGAATTCTGGAGAGCAGACTTGGGCTTTGGAAAGTGGTCCAGTCCTGCAGCACCTTCCTAAGGTAGCTGTCAAGTATATTAATGCTGTTTTCAACATTACTGAGTGTGGGGTGGCAACAACAACAGTGTAGTGTGCCTTTGGATAACCTAATTCATCATAAATTAAAAGCCTGTTAGACACAAGAATATGCCCAGATCCTTAGGATGGATACAGATTAGAGAAGGTAGGCATAAATTGTTGCAATATTGTTTTCCAAATGATGTGATAGATGCAGGCAAATATTCCAGCTATTTTTTTTGAGCCTGGAAATCCTGTGTCCTCTGGTCCTAGTAGTGGACTATGATTTTCTTGCCCCATCTCTAGGAGATTCTGATTCAGTAGGCCTTTGCTAGGGTAGAGGTATGCAGGTGATGCTTATGCTCAGCTAGGTTTGGGAGCAACCAGACTAGAATCCATTTACATACAGACTCTTAGTAAATGTTTTCTGCTCTCATCTTGCAAACTGAAAGTGCCCAGCAAAGGAAATAGTGTTAGTATGTTGTTGTCATTCACAAACTAGGGCTCCCCGGAAGAGAGACAGGCTGGGGCTTTCGAGAGAGAAGCAGCTGTGTTTCATTTGAATGCCTGGTGTCGAAAGTAGGACAGCCTAGCTTCATGGAACCTCCTTGAACCAGAGAAAACCTCCATATCCCTCAACAGTGCTCCATTCAATCCCTGTCCATTGGTGTTGGACCAGACATGAAACCAATTTGCCTTGGCCACATGTCTTTGAGAAAAAAAGCCACTCTCCCTTCTGGGAATCAGAGCACATGTACCTTTAATATAAAAGGGGAATGTGGAACATTCTAACTGGATGATCACTTTTCTGTGGAGGGAAAAGCACACTTTTTGTTTTGAGGGGCTATCCAGTATCAAACTTTTTTTTTGAGACGGAGTCTCGCTCTCACCCAGGCTAGCGTGCAGTGGTGCGATCTCGACTCACTGCAACCTCCATCTCCCAGGTTCAAGCGATTCTCCTTCCTCAGCCTCCTGAACAGCTGGGACTACAGGCGTGTGCTACCATGCCCGGCTAATGTTATTTTTTGTTGTTTTGTTTTGTTTTGTTTGAGACAGAGTCTGGCTCTGTCGCCTAGCCTGGAGTGCAGCGGCGTGATCTCGGCTCACTGCAAACTCTGCCACCCAGGTTCATGCCATTCTCCTGCCTCAGCCTCCCGAGTTGCTGGGACTACAGGTTCCCTCCACCACACCCGGCTAACTTTTTTGTATTTTTAGCGATGGGGTTTCACTGTGTTAGCCAGGGTGGTCTCGATCTCCTGACCTTGTGATCCGCCTGCCTCGGCCTCCCAAAGTGCTGAGATTACAGGCGTGAACCTGTTGCCCAGGCTAGTCTCAAACTCCTGACGTCAGGTGAACCACCCGCCTCGGCCCCCCAGAGTGCAGGGATTACAGGTGTGAGCCATCTTGCCTAGCCCGCATCCAACCTTTTGTTTGGAGACAGTACCTTTCAAGTACTGGTAGGCTGCTGAGATCACCTCCCATCAGACAAGCAAAAATGCCTCCCATGCAGCCAGGGTGGGGCTGTGACCTGGGTTTGACTAATCACATACACTTGCCCAGAGTGAATCAGTTACTAACTGATAAAACAGGAGCAGAAACAGTAGATGTAGCAGCTTTCTCATCCAGAGTCCAGGGGCAGCTGTGTCGGGAACAGGCAGCTCCAGCTGTGGCACCAGGCAGCAGCCGCATTCACACCAGGTTGAGTGTGACAGAGTGTGTGCTATGACAGGCTGGGTTCCTGCCCTTTAGCTACCTGCCCTTGTTCCTGCCTATTTTGCAAGCCTAGTTCTGCAGCCATTTCATATATTTTCGATTCATTCTGTTTCAGTTTAAATTTCTCAGAGTGGCTTTTTGTTGCTCATAATTAGCCCAAGGATGTAATAGCCGCTAAGGTTTGGTTTCCCTCTCCCTCTTGTTGAAGTGTCCAGGTTGCTTGCCACCATTCGTGCCCTCCCTGCCTGGAGCCTCCTACCCTTTGGCACAGGGAGAATTGGACATTTTGAGCAAGGCCAGGACTTTGAAACATCTAGGGCAAGGATGCGTCGAAAAAAGAACAAGTGGCAAACTCACCACCTCGGGGCAGGTCATGGGGAAACTGCTCGGGAGGTTTGGGAGGCAGGCAAAAGCGGGATGCTTGGCATCACTGGGAGCCTCTAGAGGAGTGTCCACAGCTGGGAAAGGGGGAGCCAAGGATTGTCAGCCCTCCCAAGGCAGCACTTTCTGGAGTCAGGCAGAATATACAGGAGGCTTGGGGCAAGTGACTTCCCTGCTCTGTGACTCAGTTTCCTTATCTGTAGAACGGAAGGAACGAATACACAAGGATTAGGTGCACAGAGTCAGGCCAAGTCAGGTCTTAGAAACAAGAGCTAACACACTATTATCAGGAACATCAGGAAAAGCGGGAAGAAGGTCAGAAACGAGAAAAACGACGTTTTCTAGGACTTACTGGTTTCTCACACCCTCTCCCCACCATCAAAATCATAGTTTCAGAGGCATTAGGCCAAAAACGCCAAAAAGGAGCCTCCTTCTGGGAAGTCTCCGGCCTTTCCGCGGCTGCCAATGTCCCCAGCAGAGGGCTCTCGGCTGTGCCGACTCAAGACAGCGGCTGCGACGGGGCCAGCTACGCTTGTCAAAGGAGCAGCTGGTGATTTTGACTTGCCTTTGCTGGCAGAGGAGCGCTATAAAGGGTTCATTTTATCCAGCTTGAGGAAGGAAAAGTTGGAGTATAGGGGAAGAGTGGGACAGACACGCGACTCGGTCATGCCCAGAGCATGCGCTAAGGGGGAAGTGGAGAGAGGATTCCTACTCCCAGGCTGATGAGGCTCTGAACCAAGTGCCCCTTGTACTTTAAGCGCTGTAAGCCTGCCGGCAGCCCTGGGAAGGACAGTCTTACCCGGACGTCACAGTGAGGGAGCAGAAGCGCAGAGTAAACCACAGATAGGAGGGCGCCTAACCTGGACGCCAGCGCGGTTTGCTCAGCCCTAGGGCCGGACGCTTTCCCGCTCCCTGACCGCCTCGTCTTCCTCCTCAGGCAGAACTGCCCTTCCCTCCCTGCTGCCCCCAGGGAATGCTGCCGGTGTCCTCAGATGCGGGCAGGAGGAATCTACCAGCGCCTGAGAGCCTGGCCCGAACCAGGGCTGGAGGTGCTGGGGCAAAGACAGAGGATGTGGCCTCCAACCCTGAGACTCCAGCACAGAGGGTTACCAGGGCGGCTTTGGGTGAGGAAATAGAAAAAGGTCAGACGCCCTAGGAGCAGCGCCCTGGACTCCATTCTGATAACACGTATATTTGTTTGGCTACTAAGAGTAAGAGCCTGGGGGTGCAAGAGTGATTCCAGCCCCCTCCGACAAACTTTTGTGAGAGAGATCTGAAGAAAATCCAGGGGGAAATGTACTACAGAGAGAAAATCGCCATCTCAAGGACTGAACGCTCAAGAATGGCGTTGGGTGGGCTCTGCGTTGGAATTGAGTCCTGAAGGATGTTCTAACAGCAACGTGGGGAAAGGAAGGGAGAAGCCAAGGCATGCAGGTAACGTGAACAGCATGAGCCAAGGCAAAGGGGCAGCGTGGGGCTGCACCCTGGAGTCCGCTCTTGTCTGAATTCTAGTGCTGTCACTGACTAGCAGGGAACCTCCCTGTGCCTCCTGGCTGTCACATGTAAAGACAGCATTGCTACCCAGCCCTTATACCGTAAAGTTTATGAACTAGCACTGTGAGCAGTGCAGAAATATTAGCTGCTGTTAGCAGAGCATGCTGTACACTTTGAGTTATTGTAAGAATGAAATAAATCAACAAATGCAAAGCAGGTTTTGCATAACAAAGACTAAACAAGTGTTAGCCCCTTTCCTCCCTTCCTGCCTGTGATAATGCTGTCTTATGATGTCCTTTAATTATTTTGTGTGGTTAAACTTCAGCTTATTGGCCAGTTCATCCTTGTAGATAAAAGTATTTTTAAAGCCTCCAATTTTAATTTCCTCACAGACCATTTCTGTACTTGTCCTTACATCTACTTCATATTGAAATTTTCTCTTTCTGTTTCTTTATGTCTCTGCATCTAGACCAGTGGTTCCCAATTGAGGTCAGTTTTGCTCCGCAGGGCACACTTAACAACATCTGGAGACATTTTTAATTGTCCTGACTGAGAGGAGAACGCTACTGGCATCTAGTGGGCAGAGGCCGGGGATACTGCTGAACATCCCGTAGTCCCCAGGACTCCTGCCACACAGATTATCCAGCCCCAAATGTCAATAGTGCCGGGGTTATGAAACCCTAATGAAGACAATTCTTCATTAGACTGAATCTTACTTATCTTTGTTCCCTCATGTCTCACAAGCAGAGTATGAGTTCAGCAAATAGGAGTTGAACAGAAATCAGGAGGAGGTGCTGATTGACAGGAAAAAAGAAAGATTTCGTTTAGAGTTGAGAGTTCAGCTGGACAGCCAGAGGGGCTCTGGCATGGAGACTGGAAGTCAGAAGAGAATTTGCAGCAAGACATTTAGAGCCATTTATCCAGCCATCATAATTTTATTGAGTAACTATTTTGTGTGAGGCACTGTACTAGATGCTGTGGCAACAGACAAGCAAGGCAACCCCTATGAATAAGGCACTCCTGGTCTACACGTAGTGGGAGAAACATAGAAATTCATCTGTTCTGAGCGGAGCCAGTGGGAGCCCAGAGGATGGACACCCAGCGTGGTCTGAGGAATCATGGGCGAAAACAGGAGGCATCAGTAGAGATCTCTGGTAAAGAAGAGTGAGGGCTGGAAGGAAATTCCAGGCAGTGGGAACAACTTACATGAAGTGAGAATGGTGGAAATGCCTAGCAAGGCTGTAGTGAGAGAGTCATGAGGCAGAGGAGTGAGGTGCATAGCAGGGAATAGCAGATGGGGCCAGAGCAGTAAAATTGACCATTGTTCTATTTGAAGAAGGGTAGGACACATTTATAGGTTTTTGGCTATTTCTCTTTTTGGTAATAGCATCTATATTCTTTAGAGGATTATCTCTTCCCCCTCACTCCTCTCCTAGTGGAGGTACAGGCATGAGAAAAAGCTAAATCAATAACATGTTCTCAAATATAACTTACAATCCCAGGAGTCATGATGAAATTGTTGAAAAAAAAAAAAAATACTTGAAGCTCACTAACCTTAGTATTGCATTTCAACGACACTGTCAAATAATTCCTGTTTCCCAGGTCCCTAGAGCTGCTGAGTTTCTGACTTCTCTAAGCTAGGTTTGCAAGCCTGAGAAGTTGGGACTACAGGTGTGAGTCACCACGCCCAGCCAATTTGTTGCATTTTTGGTAGAGATGAGGTTTTGCCATGTTGCCCAGGTTGGTCTTGAACTCCTGAGCTCAAGCAATCCACCTGCCTCGGCCTCCCAAAGTGCTGGGATTACAGGAATGAACCATCACGCATGGCCTTCTGTTTTTAAGTCATTTGTTGTATTCTGTGAGACTTTTTTCCCCCATTTTTCCTTAAGTTACATAGTCACTTTCTGTTACTTACAACCAGAGTAACTTAATTGATAAAGTCAGTGAGGAAGGAATAGAATGCAACAAATGGCTTAAAAACAGAAGGCCGTGCATGATGGTTCATTCCTGTAATCCCAGCACTTTGGGAGGCCAAGGCAGGTGGATTGCTTGAGCTCAGGAGTTCAAGACCAACCTGGGCAACATGGCAAAACCTCATGTCTACCAAAAATGCAAAAAATTGGCTGGGCATGGTGACTCACACCTGTAGTCCCAACTTCTCAGAAGGCTGAGGTGGGAGGATCGCTTGAACCTGGGAGGCGGAGGTTTCAGTGAGCAGAGATTGAACCACCTGGATGACAGAGTGTGACCTTGTCTGAAAAAAAAAAAAAAAAAGAAGGATAATCAAGACAATGAACTAACACAGAAGCCATAGTGGACTTTCTTCAATATTTTAAGAAAGGTGAAAAATAGCAGAAATTTAACCTCTCAAAAATACTAGTCCCATTATCTATTCTTCCTCAGTTACAAAGCCCCTGATTTCATCTAGGCACATGGCTGCCCAGAAAAAGACAACCCTGTCTAGCCCCTCTTAAACCTAATTGTAGCTATCTAAGTTCTAGCCAATGATATGTCAGAGGAAGTAGCATGTATTGCAACTTCTTAAGTAGCCTAGAAAGATGTGGTCACATCACCTTGGGTTGTTACCTTCTTTGTGTCGTTTTGATCTCTCTGGCTGGAAAACAGAAATGATGTCTGGAGTGTAAGCAGCCATCTTGGGCTAGGAGACTACATGCTAACATGGTGACACACCACCCAGAAAGAATCTGAGTAGTCGATGATCACAGAGCTACCGTGTCACCACTAGACTGTCTACCTCCACATTTTATTTGTGTGACATAGAAATAAAGTTTAAGCTTTGTTTTTTTTCTGGGATGTATGTGTGTGCACATGTGCATATCTGTCTGTTTCACGTGCAGTGAGACCTAATTCTAACTCATATGCAGATATGATGGGGGAACTTTGCCACAAGGTATCATTGTGGTATGATGGCTGTGCCTTGCTCCCCTTCAGGATCCAAAATGGAAAGCTTGTCCTTCTTCCTGTTCCCCTGGATGCCAAACGATGGGCCCGAGACTCTGGCTCTGCCATGTGGATGCTCCCACTCAGGACTTTGGATGTGTAGTGATTCCTACAGAAAGGGCAGAGAAGATGCCTAGACCACAGCCACACGGTCTCCATCACAGCAGTGGTGTTCTGTGGAATGAGTACTAATTTTCTGGCCACATTTTCTGTTAAAAACTGGTTGTTGAGCTGCCCAGTCGTCTTGGTCAAGGAGTGCTGGAGTGGCCTGGGACGGCAGTGTTGTTTGCTTTTCTTAGGATGGAACAGACCATCACAACGTTGTGATGGTTCAAAGGTTCACAACTTTGAACCAACACAACTTTGAACCAACACAACGCTCAAAGTAAATGCTCATTGAAGTATTTTGGATTTCGTATTTTCAGATTTGGGATGCCCAACCAGTGTAATGCAAATATTAAAAAAAAAAAAAAAATTTTAGTCTGAAACACTCCTGGTCCTAAGCATTTTGAATACAGGATACTCAGCCTGTATGACACTTTCCTGTTGGACCCTCTTTCCTACCCCAAATAATACTTAATACGTGTTTGTTTCAAAAGAGCCACTCTGAGCATCTTTGGCTGTAAGGAGCAGAGTCACATTCTAGCTCCCCTGGCACCTGCTTCACAGGAGCCCATGTGACAAGACCAGGTTCTCATCAGGACAGCCATATCTGAGAGCTGTTGGGGTCTGTGATCTGCTGAATAATGACCTCTCAATGATCTTCACATCCTAATCCCCAGAAACTTTGAATATATTACTTTATATGACAACGGGGATTTTAAAGATGTGATTAAGTAAACAGTTTGGAGATGGAGAGATTTTCCTGGATTATTCAGATGTGCCCAATGTAAACACAAGGGCCCTCATGAAAGGGAGGCAAGAGGGTCAGAGAAGATGCTGTGACAACAGAAGCAGAGGACAGAGAATCGCAGAGAGATCTGAAGATACTACACAGCTGGCTTTGAAAATGCAGGAAAGGGCCATAAGCCAAGAAATGTTGTGGGCAAGAAAGAAACAGATTATTCCCTAGAGCCTCCAAAAGGAACTTAGCTGTGTTAACACCTTGATTTAGCTCAGGGAGACACACTTGGGACTTCTGATTATTATAAGATAATACATTTCTGTTGCTTCACACCACTAAGTTTGTGATAATTTGTTAGAGCTGCAGTAGGAAACTAATATAGCATCTTTCCTTTCTTTCTAGTTAAAGGACTTACTTATACATGTACACATTTCTCAGGAGTCCTGTCAACCACTGGGAAGAAAGAGGCTGGACTTCTGCATTGAACCCAGGAACAGGGTTTCACAGCAGTGGAAACCTGGGGTTAAATATCAGTGGAACCTTACACGACTTGAAGAATCTTTAATACAAGCTAGGTTTTGACCCCAAATTAGACATGTGGCAGCCTCTCATTGCAGTCTATCTTGCAAACCTCGGTGTGGCAGGGAATCAAATTTACCCACATTCCCTGCTTTAAAGGATTGTCCTCTGATCATTTCAGTTGGGTTAAGCCCTTTCTCGTCAGTCATGGACAGAGCAATGTACCTGCCTTTGTTTTCCTTAATTCTTTCAAGGGCCTTTGGGTAATAAATGATTGGGTACTCAGGTTTTTAGTCCAACATTTTTTTCTTCAACTCTAGGTAATTGCTTTACTTGCCAGAATACGTTACCATAGCAATATTTTCTGAGCAATAAGTGAACCAAATTGTACTGTTGAAGAAGCCCAGAAGAAAAATACTAATAACAACCTGAGAAAGTCTAATCACTTTATGGAGCCTCAGGGCTGTTAAGAGGGAGATAAGATGGACTCCCCGGGCGATTAGGAAGTGCTACTGCCAGCTCACATGGGACGCAAGGTGACAAGCCGCCCATGGTCCCCAAATTCCCCCATCTCCTCATTATCCAAGTCCCCCATCCAAGCTGCTCAAATGACAAAAGACAAATGTAAATTGGGAAAACATATTTGAAATCCATATCAAAAAGGGGTATTTCACAAAGCTCTCCAACGGGAGGCTTACGAAGATGGTGACAGCGATACCAGAATCATGTTTGGAGCTTCCAGGGTGCTCATGTGAAAACAGAGCAACCAAAACTGAAAAGTCATGGACAACGAAAGTAGGTGACAAAGTGTCACCTTGAATCCCAAAATACAAGTGGGTGGGACAAAGCACCAAACTGCCACAGGCCCTGCTTGTCATCCGCAGTGTCTGGAGGAAGTCAAGGGGAGTCATGGCCTGGAACAGGAGAACCCAGAATAACCAATGGAGGCCAGTGTGAGAATCTCAGTGGAAACTGGGAGGTCCTTCTCTCTCTGCAGTGCGCGCAAGTCAGGCGCCTGCCAGGTGATCTGAAGGTGTTGAAGGAGTCTAGCCCCTGTGAATGTTTTCTTGTTTCACTTTTGTCCCTATTTATTTATTGAGATAGTGTCTCACTCTGTTGCCCAGGCTGGAGTGACTTTTTGGGCAATCCTCCCACCTTAGCCTCCCAAATAGCTGGGACCACAGGCACACACCACCAAGTCCAGTTAATTTCTTTTTATGTTTTGTAGACATGGAGTCTTGCTTTGTTCCACAGGCTGATTTTGAACTCCTGACTTCAAGCAATCCTCCTGCTTTGGCCTCCCAAAGTGCTGGGATTATCTTTTCTTTTTTATAACTTTTTGTGGGTATCTTTTTTGGGGATATAATTCACATACTATATAATTTACCCATTTAAACTGTATAATTTAATGGTTTTACACATATTCACAGAGTTGTGCAACCTTCACTACAATTTTTGAACCTTGTCACTGCCTCAAAAACAAAATCTATATGGTAGTTCCCCTTACCTGATGTTTCAGTTTTCATGGTCAGTTACCCACAGTCAACTATGGTCTGAAAATAGGTGAGTACGAGAGAGAGACACATTCACATAACTTTTATCATAGTATATCGTTATTATTGTCCTATTTTACTATTGCTGAGTTTCCTACTGTGCCTAATTTATAAATTAAACTTGATCATATGTATATACATATAGGAAAAACATCATTTGTGTAGGGTTCAGTACTCTCCATGGTTTCAACCATCTACTGGGGGCCTTGGAATGCATCTTTCAATGATAAAGGGGCACTACTGTACCCATTTGTAGTCACTCCCCATTTTCCTCTGTATCTAGCTACTGATAACCACTGATCTAATTTCTGTCTTTATAAATTTGCCTATTCTGGACATTTCATATAAATGGATTCATACAGTATGTACTGTTTGGTGCCTGGCTTCTTTCACTTACCTTAATGCCTTCAAGGTTCACTCATGATGTAGCATGTATCAGTACTTCATTCCTTTATATAGCTGAATAATATTCCATTTAGTATGGAATGGACATACCACATTTAGTTATCCATTCATCTGTTCATGGGCATTTGGTTTGCTTCCACATTTTGGTTATTATGAACATAGCTGTTATGAACATTCATGTATAAGTTTTTCAATTCTTTTGAGAGTATACCTAGGAGTGGAATTGCTGGGTCGTATGGTAATTCTATGATTAGCTTATTGAGAAACTGCCAAATAGTTTTTCACAGCAGCTGCAGCATTATATATTACATTTCGTGAGGGCTGCAATTTTTTTGTATCCTTGCTAACACTTGTTATTAATATTTTTCATTTTTCTTATAGCCATCCTAGTGGGTATAAAATGATATCTCACTGTGGTTTTGATTTGCATTTCCTAATGGCTAATATCACTTAGCATCTTTTTAGGTGTTTGTTGGCCATTTGTATATATCTTCTTTAGAGAAATATCTATTCAGGTCCTTTGCCCATTTGAAAATTGGGAAACTTAAATTGCTGAGTTGAAAAAGTTCCTCACATATGTTGGATACTAGACTCTTATCAAATATATAATTTGCAAATATTTTCTCCCATTCTGTGGGTTGTCTTTTTGCCTTCTTACTAGTGCATAACTTATCAACTTGTCCTTTGATGCACAAGTTTCAAATTTTGATAAGCCCAATTTATCCATTGTTTTCTTTTGTTGCTTGTGCCTTTGGTGTCATAGTTAACAAACCAGAGCACAAGCTACTACTCTGAAGATTTTCCTCTGTGTTGTCTCCTAAGAGTTTTATAATTTTAGCTCTTAACTTTCAGTCTTTGATAGGTTTTGACTTAATTTTTGCATTAGGTGTGAGGTAAAGATTCAACATCTTTCTTTTACCTGTGGATATCCATTTGTTCCAGAACTATTTGTTGAAAAGAGTGTTCTTTTACCCATTGAATGGTCTTGGCACTGTTCAAAAATCAATTGACCATTGATATATGAATTTATTTATGAACTCTCAATTCTGTTCCATTGGTGTATATGTGCTTCCTGATGCCAGTACCACACTTTTTTGATTACTGTTGCTTTGCAGTCAGTTTTGAACCTGTGAATTATGAATCATTCAACTTTATTCTTTTCTCAACATTGCTTTGGCTATTCCAGGTTCTTGAGATTCCATATAACTTTTAGGACTGAGTTGTCTATTTCTGCAACAACAACAACAAAAGGCTGTTATGATTTTGATATGGATTGCATTAAATCTGTAGATTGCTTTGAGAAGTACTGATATCTTAACAATATAATGTTGTCTTTCAGTGTATGAATATGGCATATCTTTTCATTTATTTAGGTCTTTTAAAATTTCTTTCAGCAATGTTTTTTAGTATTCATTTACAACCCTTACATCTTTTTGGCTAAATTTATTCCTACATATTTTATACTTTTTAATGGTATTATAAGTATAATTGTTTCTTAATTTTATTTTGAATTGTTCATTGTTTGTATATAGAAATAGAACTCATTTTTAAGTGTTGATCTTGTATCCTGCAACTTTGTTGAATTAATTAGCTCTAACAATTTTTTGTGGATTCTTTAGGGTTTTCTATATATGTCATCTGCAAATATAGTTTTACTTCTTTCTTCCCAATTTAGAGGCCTTTTATTTCTATTTCTTGCTTGATTGCTGTGGCTAGAACTATGCTTAACCGAAGTGGCAAAAGTTGGCATCCTGATCTCGTTCCTAGTCTTAGAAAGAAGGCTTTCAGTCTTTCACCATTGCATGTGATAGCTATGGTTTTCCATATACGACGATGGTCCTGTGTCATGTTGAGGAAGGTCCCCCCAACTTTTTTTTTTTTTTTTTTTTTTTTTGAGACAGAGTCTCACTCTGTCACCCAGGCTGGGGTGCAATGGCGTGATCTTGGCTCACTGCAACCTCCACCTCCCAGGTTCAAACGCTTCTTGTGCCTCAGCCTCCCAAGTAGCTGGGATTACAGGCATGGGCCACACCTGGCTAATTTTTGTATTTTTAGTAGAGGCAGGGTTTTGCCGTGTTGGCCAGGCTGGTCTCACGCTCCTGGGCTCAAGCAATCCGCCCACCTCGGCCTCCCAAAGTGCTGAGATTATGAGCCACCACCATGCCCAACTGGAAGTTCCCTTTTAATCCTAGTTTCTTGGATATTTTGTCTTGAACTGGTGTTGAATTTGTCAAATGCTTTTTCTACATGCAAGTACAACTTTTTTCTTTTTTTTTCGAGACCAAGTCTCCTCTGTCGCCCAGGCTGGAGTGCAGTGGTGCAATCTCAGCTCACTGCAACCTCTGCCTCCCAGGTTCACGCCATTCTCCTGCTTCAGCCTCCCAAGTAGCTGGCACTACAGAGGCACGCTGCCATGCCTGGCTAATTATTTTGTATTTTTAGTAGAGACGGGGTTTCACCGTGTTGCCCAGGCTGGTCTGGAACTCCTGAGCTCAGGCGATCTGCCTGCCTTGGGCTCCCAAAGTGCTGGGATTTCAGGCGTGAGCCACCACACCTGGCTGCAAGTACAACTTTTTAAAGAATTAGAAACAATACTCAGAGGTTGTCTTGTCCCTTCTCCTATTTCATGCTCAAGCCATGCAGGAAAGGGAATCAAGTTTTATTTTCCACTGTGATTAACCGTAATTAGCCCTTCTTGAAGTCATTAATGAAAATAATAGTTAATATTTGCCCAAGAAAATGTTTAAAGAACAACAGAGAATTTCCAGAATTCGTCTTGGAAATTTGTCATGACAGAGTGAGGGTTGGGGCTGGTTGTGGTGATTTCCATCACCTGTATCATTGCACGCAGGATACACTAGCCGTTCCATATCTTGTCAACTGGATATAAATGTTACTCAAAAAAGACAATAAGGACTAGCATTTCTTTTGACTAGATGAGTTCAACTGTCAAATGGCTCAGGAAACAGCCAAATCTCCAATGGACCATACAGGCAAACACAAGAAACTTGAAAAAGAAAAACAGAGAAAACAAGAAAATCCTCCATGACAAAATCATCTGGGAGCTGAAAAGCAATTGGGATGTAGTGCTTCGTAACACAAAACATAAGCTCCTTTGAAGCAGTGAAAGTCCCATTAAGTCTTTGTGATATTTTTTCATTTCTTTGCACATGATTTAAAATTCATCTATTTCCAAAAAGAGGTACAATGAAAAAAGAAGACAATAAACAATAAAAATAGAAATAATTTATAAAATTATAACAAAGGAAGGGAAAGATATATGCAATTAATAATTAAATATGAGCCACAGTGAGATACAATGAACACTGACTGAGATGGCTATAATTTTAAAAGAAAAGAAAAAAATGGAAAATAACAAATGTTGCAAGGATGTGAAGAAATTGTAACCCTTATACATTGCTGGGGAAGTGTAACATGGTGCAGCCACAGTGGAAAACGTTTCACCAGTTCCTCAATAAGTTAAACATAGGATTATTGTATGACCCAACAATTCCACTTCAAAGGAAATTAAAACAGGGAGTCCACCAGGTACTTGTACATGTATGTCTTTGCAGCCTTATTTACAAAACCAAAAGATGTAAACAGCCCAAGTGTCCATCAACAGATGAATCCAGAAATAAAATGAGGTTTATATATTTCAACTGAAGATGAAAAGGGATGAAATGCTACAAGATGCATGAACCTTGAAAACACTTTGCTAAGTGAAAATAGCTGGCCACAAAAAGACAAACATTATACAATTTTACTTAAATGAAGTATCTAGAATAGGCAAAACTCATGGAAAAATAAAGTTAATTAGAGGTTACCAGGAGTTTGGAGAAGGGAAAATGAGGAGTTATGGCTTCATGGTTAGACAGTTTTTGTTTGAGGTGATTTAAGAAAAAAGTTTGGGAATAGTGGTGGTGGTTGCATATGTTGTAAATGTAATTAATGCTACTGAATTGTACACTTTAAAATTTTTTAAATGACAAATTTTGTTTATAAAACATAATATGTATATATATGTGTGTGTGTGTGTGTATGTATATATATGTAAAATCACAATAAAAAATTAAACAAATTAAATACAGCTCTAAGCATCCTGACGCCCAAGGCAAAGCAGGGAAATGAGGCTTCCGTGCTAACAAGTTCAAGGCTGCTGGCTCTTGTCCATATGGGCTAGATACCCTCCAACTGAGGACAGTTCTGATACCAATTGTGTCGCACACCAGATCTGCAACCCTATTCACACCCTTTGGTGGCAAATTATAGCAACTGTGAATGGCTCAGGGCAAACCACTTGCCTTCATGAGAAAGAAACTCAGAGTGGGGGGGGTGTGGCCTCCTTGTTGAGGTCAGTTCATCTTCCCCCAAATATGTGAAGTGGGATACTTTGGGGAGCAACAGTGAAAGGGACAGATATGCTCTGGGCCTTACCAGGCAACAGCACTTTGGGTCCACTGGAGGGATGGGGTCTGGAAGGCCCTGGAGCCTCAGGTTCCAACTCCCCACTCCTACCCCCATCTTCCCTGTTTAAAAATTCCATCAGGCAGAATTGAGCTCTCTTTGGCAATTCCAATTAATCTGACCAATTCCCTCGAAGTGTTTGTTCTTGTCCTTCCCCGTTGCCCTTGCCTGGGTCCTTGTTCCTTTCACTCCCCACTTGGATCTGTGGAAATTGTCACCCAAAAGGTTTCCTCCCTTCAATGTAGTCCCAGCACTAACTCATCATATAGACTGCTGGTAAAATAATATTCCTAAACATACAAATGCAATAGGAAAATTCTGGTGCCGCCGAGCAGCCTCTCTCCAACTCCCATTATAATGTGCCAACAGCCGGGAGGGGGAGGTGTCATTGCAATGGAGCTGTTGACAGTTGCTACAATAGTCACACACCTTGTGAGGCTTGAGTCACTGTTCTCTTAGGTTGGTGCAAAATTAATTGCTGTTTTGCCATTCTAATAGCAAAACCACAATTAATTTGCCACCAAGTTGTTATACTCTACAACAAAATGAAAATGTAGTAATTTTTTTTAAAAAATAAGTAAAATTAGGAGTGATTGTTTCAACTACTGGTAACAGCTATGATCATGAAACCTCTGCCACCAGCCTAAACAATTATTCAGCATCACCTCCACGTAAATAGCATTCAAGTCCTTCTTCTGCACTGCTATGTCTCATTGTTCCTCACTGCTTGGGGAGCTCAGACATTTCAACCTGGCTGTCAAAGTTCTTCCAAATCTAACTAACCACCATCTAGCTTATCCAAACCACATGTCTGCTTTGCCCACATAAAACTCACCGTGTCACAAACTAGGGATGTTCATTCTCAAATTGCTTAAGCAATTCCCTTACCTAAAGTCCTCAGCATTGTTCCTGCTCCTTTTCAAGTCCTACTACCCATGAACAACAGCTCTCATTCCACCTCCTCCAGGAAGCCTCCCCTGACTATTGTCTCCCATTGATTTTTTTCCTCATTGATTTTTTTCCTGGTAAATATGTTGTTTGAATGGAATGCTAAATTATGACCTTTCATTTGTCACGATCTTTTATCATGATGGACCTGTTGAGTGTACATTTCTTTTGTCCATTGAATTGTATCTTCTTTATCCTACCTCATCATGATTCTTGTAGGTCAGGTTCCCTAGGACACAGACACTGAGATGGGGATTGGTATGCAGGGAATGAAGGAAGATGTGGGCCAAAGGGGAAGCTGAGGCATGACAGTTGTGACAAAAATTGCAGCTAACCCCACTGGGAAGTTCTGAAGCTGATCAGACCCTTCTGAGCCTTAAGTTGGGGCTGGGGCCTGGGCATTTATATGCTGTGTTGATTATCTCTGAGGGCTGCTCCTGGAACAGGCAGTAGCCTTGTGTGAGGTGATTCCAAAAGAGGCTGTTTGTGGAAGCTTTCCCAGCAGCCAAGAAGGGGAGTGATACGGTTTGCCTGTGTCCCCACCCAAATCTCAACTTGAATTGTATCTCCCACAAAGGGACCCAGGGGGAGGTAATTGAATCATGGGGGCCAGTCTTTCCTGTGCTACTTTCACGATAGTGAATAAGTCTCATGAGATCTTATGGGTTTATCAGGGGTTTGCACTTCTGCTTCTTCTTCATTTTCTCTTGCCATCGCCATGTAAGAAGTGCTTTTCCCCTCCTGCCATGATTCTGAGGCCTCCCCAGCCATGTGGAACTGAAACTACAATTAAACCTCTTTTTCTTCCCAGTCTTGGGTATGTCTTTATCAGCAGCATGAAAATGGACTAATACAGGGAGGGAGGGACTACTCAGTCCTTCAGTCCTGAAAGGGGGATCTTGGTGTCAACTGTGATGGCCTTGAAAAAAAGAGAACAAAAGGAAAGGAGGAGAATGGAGGAAGAAGAGGAAAGAAAGGAAAACATCCATCACACTTGCTTGTCAGGTCTTATTTGAAACAGAGTGTGCCAAGGCAGTCACTCCCTATAGGACAGAGGTGAGCTGCAAGAAGGTCACGGGAATAATGTGCAGAGCAATGAAGCCTCCCGCCCACAGTGACTGCACCAGCAACCTGGTGGTGACCAGGCAGGCATTTGCACCTGCTGGGCTCCAGAGCTCCCCTTCTTTCTTCACTCAGTGACAGCAAACCAAGCTTTGGGTCACATCATTGCTGGGTAAGTATGTGGAGATGCTGAAAGAACAGTGGGAGCAAAAAGAACGAGGACCTTGCAAGTCTTCTGTTTTCTCTATAACCCTTAGAAACCAAAAGAAAATTTCACAGTAGGAAAATAATCCATTGCACAAACTGCATTTTTAAAGATGAAAGCTGGCCGGGCGCGCTGGCTCACGCCTGTAATCCCAGCACTTTGAGAGTCCAACGCGGGTGGATCATCTGAGGTCAGGAGTTCGAGACCACCCTAGCCAACATGGCGAAATCCCGTCTCTACTAAAAATATAAAACACCGGCCGGGCGCGGTGGCTCAAGCCTGTAATCCCAGCACTTTGGGAGGCCGAGACGGGCGGATCACGAGGTCAGGAGATCGAGACCATCCTGGCTAACACGGTGAAACCCCATCTCTACTAAAAATGCAAAAAAATTAGCCGGGCGTGGCGGCAAGCGCTTGTAGTCCCAGCTACTTGGGAGGCTGAGGCAGGAGAATGGCGTGAACCCGGGAGGCAGAGCTTGCAGTGAGCCGAGATCGCGCCACTGCACTCCAGCCTGGGCGACTGAGCGAGACTCCATCTCAAAAAATATATATATAAAACACCTGCAATCCCAGCTACTCGGGAGGCTGAGGCAGGAGAACCACTTGAACCCAGGAGGCAGAGGTTGCAGTAAGCTGAGATGGAGCCGTTGCACTCCAGCCTGGGCAACAAGAGTGAAAACTCTGTATCAAAAGAAAAAAAAAAGTGAAAGGTAAGTTTGCTCAGAGGAAGGGGATCCAGAGACTGGATTTCTATAAAGTCCAGAAAAAAAGTTCAGATTTTGCAAGATTAAAAGCAAGTATATGGAATGTGCTGGAATCAGAAATTATAAACATCAAAGAAACTCTGAGGAGGAGGCAGGGTAATGACTCTGTCCTACCACCCATAGGAAATCAAATTCCAGCAAAGAGAAAGATCAATACAGGAGAAGAGAGGCTGGGCGGAGAAAGCGAGGGAGCACTGAGGAACCTGGGCAACTTGAAAGTATTACTCCCTCCCTCAGACTTCCGAAGTTCATTTACCGCTGCCAGTCAGCACACCAGGGAAACAGGAACCACCAGAACCTTTCTCTGCAGCTGGAGAATTTGAATTCATTTCAGAAACTCCCTGGAGGAGAAGAAAGGCAAGGGCTTCCAGAAATCAGAATACCTTGACCCCAGGAGTCTTGGGCAGAATTGGAATTTTCATCACAGAACGTGAAGTAAGATAGCGAGTGAGGGGTTTTTCTTAGAATCTATACTTAAACTCATGCATTTTTTGAAATATTTCATGCTTTTCTCTAAAACTTTATAGCTTTCATTCACCGACAAGCAACGCATGAGTCAGATATTTCTTTATGGCCCTCTATAGTCATCCTATTAATCTAGACATTAAACTTATAAGTATCATCTTGTCTTGATTTATTTTTCTAATCTATACTTTTCTCAGTGATGTGTTTCCTAATTGACATTTCCAAATTACAAGCCTTGGGGTTCTTTTAATCCTTTTGGTTTTTAAGCACTTTTTTATTTTGCTTCTCCGAAGTTCGTTAGAAATTGCAACTACTGGTTATTCCAGGCCTGATGGTTCAGTTACACGATCTGGGACTAAATTCCCTGGTCCTGGCTACCCTGAACCTCACGCGGCTCTGATTAGGGGAGTAAATTAGCCTGCAGGGGGAAAGTGGGTAATTCTCGACCTCATTACAGGCCTCCTTCCCAATTTCGTGTTCCTACAAGCAGTTTAAAATGCAGGAAAGATCAGCTGAGATATACACTCTTCATATGCTCCTCTCTCTCCCCACCTTATCCTGCTTCTATCCCCTCACCCCTCCTGATGGGGGAGGGAGGAGAGCCCAGCAGGTGGAAAGATGAGCCAGTAAGAATTTCAGATCAGTGGAGTCCCCTCCCCTGGGATGTGACCTGTTTGTGCAGGATTCTTGCAGTTATTGTGTGGTCTTTATTATGATCGCTGACTGGGAAACTTTTCTTTCTTGACCCAGAGTCTTCATTAGAGGTCTTTTCACAAGAAAAGGGGCATTTTTAAGAGCTGAGATTTGAATGCATGGAAATTTTTTAAAAACTACCTTTGGTCATGTGAAAAGAAAGCAGCTGGCAAGGTGGTGAGGGAAGGAGCCCATCTGCTAATTAAAACTCCAAGAGTAGTAGGAGGAACAATTACTCTAAGGCATTATCTCTCCCCATGTTCCTGCAAACAAATTAGCTTCAACACCCACACACAATAGGAAAACCAATGCCAATTCTGCCTAGATGTTTCCTTGAACTTGTTTTTTCTTTCCTATCTCCATCTGATCCTTAACACTGCTTTGTTAGTGGGTTGGAGATAAGCCCATTGCTTATCTGGAGAAATGATTTCCACCCACTTTTATTCTAAAGCAAATCCATGGCAGTGAGGAGGCTGGAACCAACATCAAGCCCAGATCAGTTTCCACACATAGAGCAAAAACTCTTTTGCTTGAGTACCAACAAGAGTAGTTTATAACATAGGAGAGGAGTGTCCTTTTAACTCTTAAATTTCAGTGTAAAATATAATCAAAGGTTAAAACAGTTTTATGAAGGCAGATGACATTATGGCCTATATTAATGTATAGAGGATGTGCATCCATTAATTTCCAACTGCAGATATAATGGGGTACCTAAGACTCTAGTCTTTGGTTTTATTCTTGGTTGCTTCCAAATTTTGGCAAGTATGCAATTATGAATAAATGTTCTATAAACAACCATGTACAGGATTTTTTGTGTATATAACTTTATTTTTCTCCACATAATTTTCTAAAATCTTGATGGAGACAAGCAGTGGGTGAGGAAGAAAGATGGCTAAAGTTGGCAGGCATTTATTCAGTTTCTCTGGAGGCAGAGGTCTGAATTTCATCTGTGATGTCAAGCAATTTCTTTGTCTAAGCCTTTTGGTAATGCCAAAGTAAAGCAGCAATCCCTTCTGGAACAAAGAGATTTAGAGCATCAAGGAAGGAAAATGGGCTGCTTGGCCCCATAAAAGAGCATTTCCCTATATGTGGCATGCTTCTCTGCTCATCACTTTCCGTTTGGGGAAAAAATTTATCTAAATGTGGACTTAGACTATCCCTAAAAAATTTTTGCTTGTTCCCCAGAGGTGTGTGTAGGTGTGCATGTGTGTTGGTGTGTGTACACAGACATTCTTGTTCAGGAACTTACCCATCTGTGTGGTTAGGAGCAGAATGAAGCTATGATGGGAATAGGAAGGATGTGGTGGCATGTCTTCATTACATGCTTTCTTTTTTAAACTTCGCACCAGATATCCTGGCAGATTTAATAACTCTGACTTCAGGAAAGGTCCCTCTTTTGGAGGTTTTGCATTGTCTAGGAAAGGGGAGGGACTAAGACAAGGCCTTAGAAGGATCCTTTGTTTCTGATGGGAGTAGACATTCTGGGTGCCAGATACCCTGGAAATGGGCTCGAATGTGAGGTCTGAGGAGTTGAGGCTCAAACTTGAGGGTGGAGAGAAATCCTCAAGGGCCTTTGTGTTGAGGAGATGTTCAACCCTTCCAAAACTGTCATTTGGAACAGCCATATCCAGTGTCTGGTGGTTTTCTCTGATTCCTTGTAAAAAAACATTGATTCTCACATAGGACACTAAGGCAGGGCCCGGCCAGTGCTGCAGACCTTTCTCTGGGAAACCACAGGAGGGAAACCTGGTAGGACTAAGACTTCCTGGTCGAACGGGACATTTAAGAGAGGACATGCCAGCTGGAGACGTCTGAATTATCTACATCAGTGGTTCTCAATAGGTTTGAATCTGCTCCTAGGAGATAACTGGTGGGGTCGGGGGTGGCTACTGGCATACAGGAAGTAGAAAACAAAGATACTGCTAAACATCCTACAACGTACTGGACAGTGCTCACCGCACCCAACACAAAGAATTACTCAGCCCAAAATCTCACTAGTGCTTACGCGGAGAATCCCCGACCCAGGGGGAGGTAGTAAAAACATTTCGATGTTTATACACAAATACAATAAAAGCTGAATCTCAAAAGTATTAATAACGTTGATCTAAAAAGAAAGTTTACTTGACAAAAGACAACTCAAGAGATATTTATTGGGCCGGGCGCGGTGGCTCAAGCCTGTAATCCCAGCACTTTGGGAGGCCGAGACGGGCGGATCACGAGGTCAGGAGATCGAGACCATCCTGGCTAACGCGGTGAAACCCCGTCTCTACTAAAAAATACAAAAACCGAGCCGGGTGAGGTGGCGGGCGCCTGTAGTCCCAGCTACTCGGGAGGCTGAGGCAGGAGAATGGCGTAAACCCGGGAGGCGGAGCTTGCAGTGAGCTGAGATCCGGCCACTGCACTCCAGCCCGGGCGACAGAGCGAGACTCCGATATTTATTGAGAGTCTAATGTGTGCCAAGTTTTGTTCCAGTTTCTAGCAACCAAGACAACTTCTCGTGGAATTGATGTTCTAGTTGGGAGGGAAGACCTTTAAGATATCCTATATATTTCAGATCATAATTATAATAACAGCCCTTGTGAAGTGATTCACTTAATCCTCCCAACAACCCTATGAGATTTGTGCTGTTATAATCTCCATTTTAGAAGACACTGAGGCAGAGGTAAGTGGCTTGTCCAAGGTCCACAACAGATAGTCAGACCCTATCTGGCTTCTTCAGAGCATTTAAAGTTCCTCTTATGATCAACGGACTTTAGAGTTTAACTAGCTACGTGATGTGGTGGGTATGACTTAATTACTCTTGATTCTTCCTTCATGTGTGGCATGGAGGTAATAAAAGTATCTCATAAGATTGTGTAAAAGCTGAGTGTTTTGATTTACAGAGAATGCTTAGAACAGTGTTTGGCATACAGTGAGAGTTAATAGGTTATATAGGGAAATGGAAAGTAGATAGAGAATGACTGAGAATCCTACTTTACACCCATGGTTCCCAAAGCATGGTCCCTGGATCAGTAGGACCAGCATCCCCTGGGTACTTGTTAGAAATGCAAATTGTTGGCCCCTAGCCCATACAACGAGAAAAACCCAGAATCATACAGAAAAACCATCCCCCAAATTGAGAGGAAACATAGAAACCAAAAAGTGACTCAAACAAGTACAGCTTGGTGAGTAGATGACTTTATTAAGACTTGCATACAAGGCATTCCTGGGCAGCAGCAGGGCAGCTCTAGAGATATGTGCCCTCTCCAATCTCTAAGCAGTTTTAAGCCAATTTTTCTGGCTGTTTGCCTACTCTGTGTGTGTGTGTGTGTGTGTGTGTGTGTGTGTGTGTGTGTGATGGGACTGTTTTCCTTAGTAGGGTCTCAGATACTCCCTGGGATGTTTGAGCTACCAGGGACACCTGCCCCTCGGTGGGGCACCATGGTCTTGGCTCATCACCTCTAGGGTTCCGGCAGCAGACACATACCCTTAAGTAATCTGATGGGAGACTCATCACATTACAGCCCAGACATGACTCTGGGTTGGCCCCAGCAATCTGCTTTAACAAGCTTCCCAGGTGACTCTGATGTTGGCTGAAGTTTGAGAACCCATGAATTAGGCCATTCTGAGGAGGTGATGTTTGGGCTGTGGTACAGGAGTTTGTCTTGACCCTGCCCTAATGCCTTCCCTGACTACAAACCTTTAAAAAGAACCAAAACTCTGTATATTCCCTCCCTTCTCTTGTGCTGTTTCTTTAATTCCACTTGACTTTATGCGTAGATAGCTTCTTCTCAGCTTCTAAAACCAGATGTCTTCCCTGATATCCTTAAACACCCTCAACTGTTCTCCATCCTCAGTAACCTGGTTCTTGGTTCTCTTCGTATCTTTCCTCATTCATTCATTCATGTGAGTTTATTAGGCCTGAGCCAGGCCTTGGGTGAGGTGGAAGTGGGGTGCATGGCAGGGAAAGCTGAGAGACGCTTGGTGCCCAGCCATATCCTTGGGGAGCCTGCCATCGAGTAGAGAGGCAGAAGTGCTTCCCTGTGTCAGCACCAGCTTCTGGAGTCAGTCACAGCAGGGGCACCAGCTAGGATTGGGACTGGGGCAGATGTAGGGATCAAGATCACCTTTTCAAAAGGGGTAACACGTGGTCTGAGACTCAATGAGCAAATAGAAATAAAAAAGCCCTGATAAAACAATATTAAAAATCATCTGGAAGAACACACAAGGGAAATAATATCGAAGAATGAATGTTTTTTAATAACAGCACAAAAGGTAACCATGGGAGATACATGGAATTACTAAAGGCAAAGTATCAGCTGAGTGAAAGTGATAGAAATGTTCTATGTATACTTTCTTTAAAATAAAAAATTGACAAGCCTGAAGTGAATGAACAGCCATCTAGTCAACACTGGGTACTCCCTGATTATTCTTGGGGTTTTGTTTTCTTGTTGTTCTTTTGCCTCCAGGCATTTGCTCACCCTCCTCCCACCAAGTATGCCTCCTTCCTCTTCTCCCCATACTTGCTGGTGAAAGTATTCCTCATATTTAAGGTTCAGATCAAAAGTAGCCTCCCTCAGAGGTCTTCTCTGCTCCTCCTCATTGGAAGTGATTTATATCCCCAGCAAGGCCAGAAACCGTTGTTGGTACTGCTAATCAATGGTTAGCACATTTTGCTGCATTGTGAATATTCAGTAAATAGATTTGATTCTGTGATAGATGAAAGACCTCTGGGATCAGGATAGCATCACACCTGTCTTTGTATGACCAAGATGTCTTGCCCTCAGTAATCAGTCCCTTCCCTGGATAAGATTATACATAACATGGCCGGGCACAGTGGCTCACGCCTGTAATCTCAGCACTTTGGGAGGATGAAGCAGGCAGATCATGAGGTCAGGAGATTGAAACCATCCTGGCTAACACGGTGAAACCCTGTGTCTACTAAAAATACAAAAAATTAGCAGGCTATGGTGGCAGGTGCCTGTGGTCCCAGCTACTTGGGAGGCTGAGGCAGGAGAATGGCTTGAACCTGGGAGGCGAAGCTTGCAGTGAGCTGTGATAGCACCACTGCACTCCAGCCTGGGTAACAGAGCAAGACTCTGTCTCAAAAACAAAAAAAAACAAAAACGATTATACACAACATGCAGGTGAAAGGGCCAAGCCACCATCTCCTGCTACATTCAACAACCACCTCAGGTGGATCAAAGAATTACACTTTCAATCTAGTCATAAACTTTAATAACACAAATGGAGGATAGGAAAGTGATTTATGATTACTAAGTTGAATATATTAATGGGGACAAGAATTAATGTGTTTTATTAGGTAAAAAATTATTCAACAAAATGTAATAAACACGAAGAGTAATAAAGAGAAATTGTGTGACAAAAAACTTATTAAAATATGATATCTAAATGCATTAAAGTTGATAAATATTCATTAAATCAACACCCATATTCCTTTATAGAGTAGTTTAAAGTGAATAAACAGCTTTTAAGCGAGAATACATAGATAGTAAACACCATATGCAAATATGTAGCATTTTTAGCAATTAAAAATGCAAATCAAACCAGACAGAGTGGCTCATGCCTGTAATCCTAGCACTGCAGGAGGCCGAGGCAGATTGATCACTTGAGGTCAGGAGTTTGAAACCAACCTGGCCAATGTGGCGAAACCCCGTCTCTACTAAAAATACAAAAATCAGCTGGACGTGTTGGTGCACACCTGTAATCCCAGCTACTCAGGAGGCTGAGGCA
>NW_012115155.1:13080874-13101864 GCF_000951035.1 Colobus angolensis palliatus | reverse complement strand
CAGTGAGCCGAGATCGCACCACTGCACTCCAGCCTGGGCGACAGAGTGAGACTCCGTCTCAAAAAAAAAAGAAAAAAATCAGTAAACTGAATGCCTGTCGTGCACTGTGCAGGGTTGAGGTTTTACCCTACTTGCAAGCTAACAAGCTACCCTGTTACAATTTCATAGATGCTGGCAGAAGACATTAGACTACTGAGTCAGAGACAACAAACTTTAATACTCTAGGCAAAAGCCATAGCCAGAGCTTCATCTTTGTTTGTGATAGCTCTCCATGTTTCCCAATTCTCATGTCATGCTGAATCCCTACCCAGTAGTGAGCAGAGTCACAGAGAGAAACTCTGAGCTTGGGATTCACCACCTGGACATTAAGTGGAAGCAAGCCTGCCCCTTGTCCAGAGGAGAGGTTACTTCATCTTTTAAGGTTGCTCACTACAAACACAACACTCAGGAATGGCCTAGGAAATGAGCAGTCAGGGCCTTGCATTCTTGGGACACATGAGGAGAAGGTTCAGGGGATGCTCAGGGCCTATGAACCACGTCTCCCAACAATGCCTCATTCATTTATTTAACTCATTCCAACGTATTGAGTCACCTACTATGTGCCTGGCACAGAACAAGATGCTAAGGATATTTCAGTGAACGAATTCCCTGCCCAAGAAGAGCTTATACTTTAGTGGGGGAATTCATCTAGATAATGGAAAGGGAATTAAATAATAATATGATGTCACGTCTGTGAAGAGCTATGAAAAGAAAGAGTGGTAGGATAGAGGGGTGGGAAATGGGGGTCAGAGAGCTGAGTCCCAGCCATCAGTCTCAAAGCAAGTATCTTGGTCTGCTCAGACTGCTATAACAAACACCTTAGACTGGGTGCCTTAGACAACAGAAATGTATTTCTTACCGTTTAAAGGGCTGGGAAGTCCAAGATCAAGTTACCAGCAGATTCATCTTCTAGTGAGTACCCTGTTCCTGGCTTGTGGGCAGAATCCTTTTCACTGTGTCTTTCCATGATAAGGAGAGACAGAGTGAGGTTTATGGTGCCCCTTATAAGGACAATAATTCTATCATATCAGGGTATTACCTCGTTGTAGGCCCTCTCTCCAAATACAGGCACATTGAGGGTTAGGGCTTAAATATATGAATCTAGGGCAACACAATTATGTCCATAGCAGAAAATCAACAAATCTCTCTTCATTTCTTCTTCTGCAAATGAGAATGATGCCTAAAATGACTGTGGGTAAGATCAACTGAAATAAAGTGGTGAAAGTGTTTTGTTGTTACAAACATTTTAGAGAATAAAACTATCTAAAAATATAATCTACCTCAAAGATCAGAAGATAACTGAATCTAAGGTTTAGACTAGAAGTTAGAAAGAGCAGGGACAGTTATCATTTACTGAACACTAAATCCTGTGCTACTAGCTCTAACTCTAGTTTTATAATGATCTCGTGACAAGTATAATTATCCCCACTTTTAAGATAAGGAAAGTGTGTCTCAAGAAGCCTAAGTTGCTCAGAGTCTCCCAACTGATAAATGGTACCCTATAAAAAGTGGAACTATGAAGACAATATATAATAACACGAAAAGTGCTAACAGAAATCTGCGAAATAAAAAATTGATTTTACCTATAAAAAATGTAGGTGGAGGGGGGTGCAGTGGCTGACGCCTGTAATTCCAGCACTTTGGGAGGCCAAGGCGGGTGGATCACGAGGTCAGGAGATTGAGACCATTCTGGTTAACACAGTGAAACCCCATGTCTACTAAAAATACAAAAAAATTAGCAGGGCGTTGTGATGGGCGCCTGTAGTCCCAGCTTCTCGGGAGGCTGAGGCAGGAGAATGGCGTGACCCGGGAAGGTGGAGCTTGCAGTGAGCCACTGCACTCCAGCCTGGGTGACAGAGCGAGACTCCGTCACAAAAAAGAAAAAAAAAAGTATCTGGGTGAGGTGGCAGGCACCTATAGTCCCAGCTACTCGGGAGGCTGAGGCAGGAGAATGGCGTGACCCGGAAAGGTGGAGCTTGCAGTGAGCCACTGCACTCCAGCCTGGGTGACAGAGCGAGACTCCGTCACAAAAAAGAAAAAAAAAAGTATGTGGATAGGGACAAAAGATGAAAGTAAAAGCACGTGATACATCTGGCTAGTGCAATATGAATGTTTTTACATTTCTAATATCCTTTGCTCTTATTATAATGTTTGTTCAATAAAATGGAGAGATATTATAAAAAATATTTCAAAGACTAGTCTTCCTTTTCTTCTAACACATTCTCTTCAGCAGGTCAATTTTCTCAAAATCTTCTCAATTCCAGCTTTCTCCATGATCAAGTCCAAACCTGCTTCTTGGGGTTTGCACCTTGTATGCTTCATAGCTCCTTTCTCCCCCATTCCCAGGTCATTCAGGCACCAGCCAGGTCAGCCTGCTTGAGGTCTAACCCTTCTCACCTTGACAAGAGAAGGGGCGGTTTGGGCTCTGTGTTCTTTGTGTTTCTGTTCTACTCCCAGGAACACAGATTGAGATTGAGTTAATAATGATTGAAGTATTTTTTAAGTGTGAGAGGCTGGGGGAATTTCACTTTTCTAATTGGTTCCTACTTTTGCCCAAGGCTCAACAAAAATAACTCCAGTTTGAACCTGGATATGAAGACATATAGGTCAGGAATGTTAGAAACTGAAAGGACAGGGCTGGGTGGAGAGTGCGCGTATGTTGGAGGTGGGGACATGATGGGGGAGGTTAGAGTTGGCGAAGATGATGGTATAAAGGGTCCCTCTTCCAGATCTCTGCCAGATTGCTCAGAAGCCGCGTTCTTTCCGCATAGAGCCAGCGAGTGAACTTCTCAAGGCGCTACCAAGCCCTCGCCGGGCAGACTGCTGGAAACGAAACGGCAGGATGGGGCTGGGCTTAGGAGCTTTCTGTTTCGCATACCCCAGTACATGGGTTTCCTATTTCAGGTATAGGTAGAATCGAGATGACAGGAAACCAGAAGCCCCTGGCTGGGGCAGGGCGGTACCCTTGTTTCCCAGTGTCAAACCGCGCCACCAGCAGGTGCGAGGGGTCCCTGGAGGTGACGGCAAGGGACTTTCTCCCCAGTTGTAAACCTTTCGTGGAGACTACCTCAGTTAGGATTCTCTCTGCTTTGCAGAGGCAGGGAAACCAGCGGGGACAGAGTTGAAGGCCCGGTTCCTATTGGTGGGTTCTCCAGCCACCTCCCCCCGCTTCCGCCACCCCCTCCCACTCCAGGTGCAGCTCATCTCCCGCCGCACCTGGGTGGGGGAGGGGGCAACTCTCCAAGCACAGCCTGAGCTGGGTCACTCGGCCGCGCTGATTCCCAGCCCCCTGACAGTCGGTGGCACCCGGGACCGCTAAGAGAGGTGGTGGGAGGGACTGGTGAGGGGGAGCTAGACTGAGGGGTCCTGCTCTCTTTTACCCTTTCTACTGGAAAAGAGGGTCTACGGGGACTGCAGGCTTAAGTGCCAGAGGTGGGCTGTTGCCCGCAGGAGGGACCAGGGTAGGACGACCTGCACCCCTCTCCTACCCTCCCCCAGCAAGCAGTAGCCCCTCCACGCCCCCACCTGCCCGGTCCACGCCGAGCTCACTGACAACTCGTGCGCTCCTGCCCTGGAGCTGCGATCCCGAGCGCCATGGAAGCCACCTTTCAGTGGCCACCGCCAGCGTTGCCCTTGCCCTGGGACCCAAGACCTGCAGCAGTAGCCCAAGCCCGAGCGGGATACTCAGTTCGACCCCGGGTAATGCCGTCCTGCCGGGTCGGGAGCCGACCTTCTCTGTCTTCACGGTGCTGGTGGTGACGCTACTAGTGCTGCTGATCGCCGCCACTTTCCTGTGGAACCTGCTGGTTCTGGTCACCGTCCTGCGGGTCCGTGCCTTCCATCGAGTGCCACATAACTTGGTGGCCTCGACGGCTGTCTCGGACGTACTAGTGGCAGCGCTGGTGATGCCACTGAGCCTGGTGAGTGAGCTGTCGACCGGGCGACGTTGGCTACTGGGCCGGAGCCTGTGCCACGTATGGATCTCCTTCGACGTGCTGTGCTGCACGGCCTGCATCTGGAACGTGGCGGCCATCGCCCTCGACCGCTACTGGACGCCATCTGCAGTACACGCTGCGCACCCGCCGCCGCGCCTGGGCGCTCATGATCGCGCTCACCTGGGCGCTGTCTGCGTTCATCGCCCTCGCACCGCTGCTCTTTGGTTGGGGCGAGGCGTACGACGCTCGGCTCCAGCGCTGCCAGGTGAGCCAGGAACCCTCCTATGCCGTCTTCTCCACCTGCGGCGCCTTCTACCTGCCGCTTGGCGTGGTGCTATTCGTCTGCTGGAAGATCTACAAGGCAGCCAAGTTTCGTTTCGGCCGCCGCCAGAGAGCTGTGCTGCCGTTGCCGGCCACCATGCAGGTGAGGGGTGGGCTGCGGGATGTTGCTTTGGGGAAGGGTTTGCTAGAGAAGGAGGCAGCTTGGCGAATGGGAGAGTGGGCGGAAGCTTGTACGATTGGAGCGCGCGCCTACCTGGGGCGCGCGAGGAAAAGTTTGCCATCAGTTCTTCTGAAGTGTACACCGAGGGGCTAGTCACCGGCGCATCTGGCGCGCAATCGAGGGCTTTGCCAGCTGCGTACTTGGTGCGAGCAGAGGAAAAGGTTTCACCATCTGCACATTAGGGAGCTCGATCTGACACCGACCCATGGCGCACGATACGGCCGGTGGGGCTTGTAGGTTCAGCCTGTCTCAGTAGCGATGAGGGCACACCCTGTTACCTGCACTATCTGTTGTTTCCCCCCCTGAAATGCCGGTGTCCATGTGAGTCCTGGAGCCGCGACTTCCTGGTCCCAACTAGACCTAGAGGGGATGCAGTGGGCTGGGAATTCGTCTTGCAGAAATTCCTGTGGTCAATCACGCCTTATTTTCTGTCTCTACGGTACCCCAGTCTATCCCCTGCAGTTCAGAGACTATTCCCCAACTCTATTAGCCAGCACCCTGCCAAGGGGAAAAGTGAGGATTTTAAAATATGATAATCGGTGTCACTTTACTTTTCTTATCTCAACCCCAGAGCTATCCTCTAGTGATTTAGGAAAGAGAACCATGGATTCAAATCCCAGCTTGGGACATTAGGACAGTTGCTTAATATCTGTGGGTCTCATTTCTTCATCTTTAAACATGTTCATTCCTCATTCATAGGGCTCTTGGTGAGGATTACGTGAGATGAAGAATGTAAAGCCCCTGGCATAGTGGCTGGCATACACTGGGTGGCAGACTGGAGAAAGAAGGGGTTCAACAGGATATTGCCTGGCAATCCATAAGGAGCAGGAAGACAATGCTAGAAATGTAATGAGATGAGCAAAATTGCAATCGGCAGAACTTCTCTCACCGTATTTATTATTCTGTCTGAAGCTTTCTGCCTTTTGGCCAGGATCTAATAGTTGCTCAGCATCCTTCTCACTCTGGAAGCCTCAACTTTCTCTTTTGAGGGTCTCAGGTATTTGAATTAACATGCTCCCAGTCCTTTAGATTAACAGGATTTATTGTCCTTTGCAGATACAATACATGGGGGAGGGAAGCAGTGCACAGAAGAGGAAAAAAAAAACAAGGAAAGTTTTTTGTTATTAGTTTTGTTTTAATTTTGGAAAATTAACTCAGATACTTAGGCTACCAGACAAATACATGTGATTTTAAAAGTAGGCCTTTTTTCTTCTTCATTAAATGGCAGAGGAATTTTGCAGCATAAAATAGGAATGTCAAGACTATAATTGGAAAGTGTTGGTGAGGGAGAGCTTTATTCAGAATTAATGATATTCTTTGAAAGGTCCCTTGGAAATGCCTGGGGTGATTATAGCTTTTCTGTCTGATTGCCAAGGTAGGGCTGACTTTTAATAGCTACATCAATCCAATGTGCAGTTAGAGAAATCACAGTAAAATGGATGCCGGAAAAGCTTGCCAAGCCTTATTTTAGTGCTCATTTTTGACAGCTCCCATTCAGGCAGGTGACATAAGGAAGAGGTGACTGGATGAGAGGCTGGCCAATCTGGAATGTCGGTTAGTGGATAGAGAGAGCTCTGAGAGGCAGAGGAAGTATTAAAATGTAGCCACTCCCAGCAGGAGGACCTGGGGTAAGCCCTTCCCCACTTTGGGCCTCAACTACTCTAGTATGCAGTATTGTTCTAAGTCATGTCTAAGGGCCTTGAATCACAGGATGCTGAGATTGTAGATGGAGTAGTATTCAGGGGCATGCTGCTTCTTTGGGTCACAGCAAGCCCTCACTCAAGCTTCTGGGTAATGTTCCTGAGTCCACGTTGGCAAGCCTTCTGGCAACAAGACACCTAAACAAAAGTGTAAAACACTGTGCTAGGAATACTTTCTCTCTACTTTCCCCCACCTGCATCTTTCTACACTCCAGGGGAAATGAGTTGGATTGAGTTTAGGCTCTGCAAAGTGTCTGTACTGTTTTCGGTAGGGAACAGGAGCCTATATGAAGCTTGAAGGCCTCTGTTGATGAGGCTGTGTAAAACCTTCATCTTTTTCAGAATTCTGTGTCTAGGTCCCAACACTAAAGTATTATAAGGAAGGGGTCTTATCAGAATGTACTTTTTGGGCAATGATTAATCCTTTGGGGCAAAATGCAGTTTTTGAAAGTTGAGAGGGAAAAAAAAATGTTTACTAAGTGAATTGTCTCTTCCAGACACATTTCTGATGGTTTACATTCACCCTTTCATTTCATTCTCACAATTCAGTAAAGTTGGCATTAAGTCTGTATTAGTCAGGATAAGCTAAGGCATGCTGTGGTAACATGTAACCCCAAACCAGAAGTTTATTTCACTCTGACTTAAAGTTCAATGTGGGTCTGGTGGCCCACCTGCATAGCTCTCTTCCAGGCAGTCTCTCATGAATTAGGGTCATTTATCATTTTTAGCTATGCTGTCTTGCACCTTTGCCTTCCCGATATACTGTGGGAGAACAGCTACATATGGAGATACACCAGCTTTTCACTGCCTTACCCTGAACTGGAAACATGTCACCACTATTTGCAGCCCATTGGCAAACCATTGGCAGTGAATTGGAGCAGAGCATGTGGCTATCTGGTGAACACTGTCTTTGCCAAAAGGCCCTCATTTTACAGATGAGAAAACTGCGAGAGAAAACTGTGGTAAGGCACTACAAATCTAGTTCATCCAAAACCACACAGTTACTACGTAGAGAGGCTGAAGGTTGGACCAGATCTAAGAATCGCTGTTTTCAGCCAGGCACGGTGGCTCACGCCTGTAATCCCACACTTTGAGAGGCCGAGGCAGGCAGATCACGAGATCAAGAGATCGAGACCATCTTGGCCAACACGGTGAAACCCCATCTCTACTAAAAATACAGAAATTAACTGGGTGTGGTGGCGCATGCCTGTAGTCCCAGCTACTCGGGAGGCTGAGACTGGAGAATCCCTTGAACCTGGGAGGCAGAGGTTGCAGTGAGCCAAGATCGTGCCACCGTACTCTAGCCTGATGACAGAGCAAGACTCCGACTCAAAAAAGAAAAAAACATCACTGTTTTCACTATTCCATGCTGTCTCCAGGGACTTGACTTCTGAGGCCTGCCCCTCTGCTCATGGGTGTCTCAGTTTGAGAGGAATGAGGCAGTCATAGCCCAGTCAAGGTGGGTCCCACAAAGCAGGATCTCAAAACTATTCATGTGAACTCTCCTTTCCAGGAGAGCTGAACACAATCGAGCACAAAAGCCTTGCCTGCTTCTATCAGGGGACAAGTTTAATTCCCGCCCTGGTGTCTTTTCTTTCAACATGTTAAACTGAGACTCTGAGCATCCCATGTACAGTATAATCTGCTCACCACCCCAAAGCAACCCCCATGGGTTACAATTACTTCCTACTGCCCTCTGCCCTTTACTGTTTAGAAAAGAAGAAACATTATCTCTTTGGCTTTTAAAATGTGACATCAAAAGGGTTTTTTTTTTTTTTTTTTCTGTCTCTCTTTTCTTTGCTATTGCTTATTTGATTTCTGTGTGCAATTTGATGCTGGGACCTAGTTATGCATCAGGCATAGTAGTCATACTATTTAGAACCAGAATTCTTTTAGGGACCCATAGAAATGTTTTAATTTCTTTTAAAATTAGAGGAAAAATGAATATAACACTAATGAATATATTATAATGAATCCAGTCTTCCTTATACTTGCTTATACTAGTCTTTAAATTAACATAACTTTAAGTATTTCTTAATGAAGGAAGGGATACATGAAGGCAAAGATGTCTGGGGACCACACAAATTATTATGAAACCTTGGTTAATATCTTGCCCTCATTCTTTTTTTAAATTGTACTATTGCTTTCTTTTGAAACTTTTTAAATACAATTTTTAATAGCTTTTGGGCTACAAGTGGTTTCTGTTTACATGGATGAATTATATCATGGTTAATTCTGAGATTTTAGTGCAGTTGTCACCAGACTAGTATCCCCTTCTAAGTCTCCGAAGTCCATCATGACTCTGTATGCCTTTGCATATATTCATAGCTTAGCTCCCACTTATAAGTGAGAACATGTGGTCCTTGGTTTTCCATTCCTGAGTTACTTCTCTTAGAATAATGGCCTCTTGCTTCATCCAAGTTGCTGTGAAAGACATTATTTTATTCCTTTTTATGGCCAAGTAGTATTCCATTATGTATATAACATTTTCTTTATCTCCTCATTCGTCAGTGGGCACTTAGGTTGGTTCCATATCTTTGCAATTGTGAATTGGGCTCCTGCACTCATTCTTAATCCATAAATATATATTGGGAGATAATGTACACAGTCGTTAAGAGCATGGGACTTGGAAACAAAGAGACTTGGGTTTCCATTTTTTTGACTGCCACTGATTAGCACTTCAGCCAAGTGACTTAATCTACATCTGCAAATCTGCATATGTAAAATGGAAATATTACCACGTGTCTTATAATAATCTTGTGAAGAGCAAATGAAATTCTAGCATATGTGGAGTCCCTCAAATAGTAAACCATAAATAATAGCTACCGCATTACTTTTGTTATTTTTCTATTTCTCTTATAAATAATAAGAAAAGTATTATTTTATTTCTCTTATTGCTATTCCTTATAATCATAGGTAGATTATTTATTGCTTGTGTAGAAAATTATCCCACAGTTTAGTAGCTTAAAAGAACAAACACGTATTAACTCACAGTTTCTGTACGTTGGGTATTGGGAATGGCTTAGCTGGGTGATTCTGACCTGACATCTCTTTTGGCTGTAGGCAAGACGTTGCATGGGGCTGCAGTCATTCGAAAGCTTGACTGGGGCTGGAAATTTTGCTTCCAAGATGGAGCACTCACATGCTTGTTGACAAGAGGCTTCAGATCCTTGAGAAAAGGACATCTCCAAAGGGCTACTTGGGTGGTACCACATGATAGCTGACTTTCCCCAGAGCAAGCCATCCAAGAGAGTGAAGCAAGGAGGAAATTGCAGTGCCTTTTATGACTTAGTCTCAGAAGTCACATACGATTATTTTCTACTCATTAGCAGTGAGTCACTAAGTCCAGCTCACACTCAAGAAAAGAGGAATTAGGCTTCATCTTTGGAAGAGGTGTTTTCCAAAAAGTGTTGAACGTAGTGTTCAAAATTACTTGATTTACTTACTGATCTTATGTATCAGGCAATGTCTTCTGAGGTTTCTAAGAATGAATAAGCAGTTTCCTGATCCCAGTGGATTTTTAGTAGATTATAATTATAGAATTATAAATGCAATAAAGTCTTATAAGTGCTGTGCTAGAAATCTGTCCAAAGTACAATGGTATTTGAAAGATTTAATAGTGTACGGGAAAGCACTATGTAAACTGTGAAGGGCAAAGTAAATGTGAGGTATTGAGCTTTAGGGTTTATGTCAACTTGGAGCACAGATTTTAGATAATGCTGTATTGCAAAAATTTGACTCTCTAAGTCAAATTTTTTTGTTGACATTTTGTTTGAACAATGACACACTGACATAAAGGTTACGTGCAGTAGGCCCCGAGTGACCCAAAATCTGTACAGAGCCCTTTATGTTTATATATTTATTTTAAACTGACAAATAATAATTGTATATATTTATGGGATACAATGTAATTTTTAAAAATTTTGTATTTTTAACTTTTGTGAGTATACAGTAGATTTATATTTTTATAGGGCACGTGAGATATTTTGATACAGGCATGCAATGTGTAATAATCACATCAAGGTATATGGGTTATCCATCACCTCAAACATTTATCCTTTTTTATGTTACAAACAATCCAGCCGAGGCGTGGTGGCTCATGCCTGTAATCCCAGCACTTTGGGAGGCCAAGGCGGCCAGATCATGAGGTCAAGAGATCAAGACAATCCTGGCCAACATGGTAAAACCCCATCTCTACTAAACATGCAAAAATTAGCTGGGTGTGGTGGTACGTGCCTGTAGTTTCAGCTACTTGGGAGGCTGAGGCAGGAGAATTGCTTGAACATGGGAAGGCAGAAGTTGTAGTGAGCTGAGATTGTGCCACTGCACTCCAGCCTGGCAAAAGAGCGAGACTCTGTCTCAAAAAAAAAAAAAAAAAAAAATCCAATTATACTATTTTAGTTATTTTTAAATGTACAATAAATTATTTTTGACTATATTCACCCTGTTGTACTATCAAATGCTAGATCATATACATTCTATCTAACTGTATTTTTGTACCCATGAACCCTTCTCTCTTACCACCTCCCACTACCCTTCCTAGCCTCTGGTAGCTATCATTCAACTCTCTATCTCCATGAGTTTAACTGTTTAAATTTTTAGCTTTCACAAATAAGTGAGAACATGTGAAGTGTGTCTTTCTGTGCCTGGTTTATTTCACTTAACGTGATGACTTCCTGTCCCATCCATGCTGTTATGATGGGATATCATTGTTTACATGTATGTACCACATTGTCTTTATCCTTCACCTATGAATGACCACTTAGGTTGTTTTCAAATCTTGGCTATTGTGAATAGCACTGAAATAAACATGGGAGTGCAGATATCTCTTCTATGTACTGATTTCATCTCTTTTCGATATATACTTGGCAGTGAGATTGCTGAATGATATGGTAGCTCTATTTTTACTGTTTTGAAGACCCTTCAAACAGTTCTCCATAGTGTCTATACTCATTTACATTCTCACCAACAGTGTACAAGGAGGCCCTTTTCTCCACTTCCTCACCAGCATTTGTTATTGCCTATCTTTTGGATACAAACCATCTTAACTAGGGTGAAATGATATCTTAATGTAGTTTTGATTTGCATTTCTCTGATAAGCAATGATGTTGAGCACTTTTTAGTACACCTGTTTGCTATTTGTATGTCTTTTTTTGAGAAATGTCTATTCAAATATTTTACTCACTTTTTAATCAAATTATTTGATTTTTCTCTATAGAGTTATTTGAACCCCTTATATATTCTGGTTATTAATCCCTTGACACATGGATAGTTTGCAAATATTTTCTACCATTCTATGGGTTGTCTCTTTGCTGATTGTTTCCTTTGCTTTGCAGAATCTTTTTAACTTGATGTGATCCCACTTGTCTATTTTTGCTTTGGTTGCCTGTACTTGTGGGGTATTAAGAAACCTTTGCCATATCAAATGTTCTGGAGAGCTTCCCCAATGTTTTCTTGCAGTAGTTTCATAATTTGAGGTCTTAGATTTAAGTATTTAATCCATTTTGAATTGATTTTTACATATGACAAGAAGTAGGGGTCTAGTTTCATTCTTCTGCATATGGATATTCAGTTTTCCTAGCACCATTTGTTGAAGAGACTGTCCTTTCCCCAGTGTATCATCTTGATACACCGAGAACCCCAGTTCAAAGGTTCTTTGAACCTTTGTCAAAAATGAGTTTGCTGTAGATGTATGGATTTTTTTCTGGATTCTCTATTTTGTTCCATTGGTCTTTGTGTCTGTTTTATGCCAGTACCATGCTGTTTGGGTTACTATAGCTTTGTAGTGCAGTTTAAAGTCCAGTAATATAATTCCTCCAGTTTTGTTGTTTTGTGTTTTTATATAAATTTTAGGATTGTTTTTTCTATTTCTGTAAAGAATGTTATTGGTATTTTCATAAGGCTTGCATTGAATCTGTAGATTGCTTTAGGTAGCATGAACATTTTAACAATATTTATTCTTCCAATCAATGAACACGGAATACCTTTCCATTATATTGTGGAAATTTCTTTTTCTTTTTTTTTCTGTTTTTGAGAAGGAGTCTCACCCTGTTGCCCAGGCTGGAGTACAGTGGCATGATCTCGGCTCACTGCAACCTCTGCCTCTTGGGTTCAAGTGATTCTCCTGCCTCAGCCTCTCAGGTAGCTGGGATTACATGTCATCTTCAATTTCTTTCATCAGCCTTTTACAGTTTTTATTCTAGAGATCCTTTATTTCCTTAATTCCTAGGTATTTAATTTATATGTAACTATTGTAAGTGGAATAACTTTTTAAATTTATTTTTTCAGATTATTTGCTATTGAAATATAGAAATGCTACTGATTTTTGTATGTTGATTTTGTATCTTGCAACTTTACTGAATTTGCTTTTTAGTTCCAATGGTTTTTCAGTGGAATCTTCAAGTTTTTCCAAATCTGCAAACAATGACAATGTAATCAGACTTCTTCCTTTCCAATTTGGATGCCCTTTATTTCTTCCTCTTGTCTGATTGCTCTAGCTAGGACTTCCCCATACTATGTTGAATAACAGCGGTGACAGTGTCCTTGTTATGGACACTGTCCTTGTCATGATCCAGTGTCCTTATCATGGACAATGTCCTTGTCATGTTCCAGATCTTAGAGGAAAGACTTTCAGTTTTTTCCCATTCAATATGATACCAGCAGTGTTTCTGTCTTTTATGGCTTTTATTGTGTTGAGATATGTTATTTTCTATACCTAATTTTTAAAGGGTGTTTATCATGAAAAGATGTTGAATTTTATCAAATGCTTTTAAAATATCAATTGAAATGATCATATGGTTTTTGTCCTTCATTCTGTTGATATGATGTGTCACATTGACTGATTTGCAGATGTTGAGCCATTCTCGCATCCTGGGATAAATTCCGCTTGGTCATGATGAATGAGATCTTTAATGTGTTATTGAATTTGATTTGCTAGTATTTTGTTGAGGACTTTTGCATCAACATTTATCAGGGATATTGGTCTATAGTTTTTTGTTTGTTTGTTTTAATGTGTGTTTGTCTGGTTTTGGTATCAAGATGACACTGCCCACCACAGAGTGAGTTTGGAAGTATTCCTTCCTCGTTTATTTTTCAGAATAGTTGAAGTCGGTTTGGTATTAGTTCTTCTTTTAATGTTTGCTAAAATCCAGCAATGAAACCATTGGGTCCTGGGCTTTTCTTTGCTGGGAGACTTTTTATTATGGCTTTGTTCTTGTTACTTGTTATTGATCTATTCAAGTTTTGGATTCTTTATGGTTCAACAATAGTAGAAGCTTATCCATTTCTTCTAGGCTTTCCAATTTATTGGCATATAGTTGCTCATAGTAGCCTCTAATAATCCTTTGAACTTCTGTGCTCTCGGTTGCAATGCCTCCTTTTTCATCTCTGATCTTATTTATTTTGGTCTCCTCTCTTTTTCCTTAATCTGGTAAAGGTTTGTTGGCTTTGTTTATCTTTTCAAAAGACTAAGTCTTCATTTCCTTGATGTTTTCATTGTTTTCTTCATTTCAATTTCATTTTTTTCTGGCTAGATCTTTATTGTTTATTTTCTTCTAATTTTGAGTTGGATTTGCTCTTGCTTTTCTGGTTCTTTAAAATGCATCATTAGGGCTTTCTGTGAAGGTTTTTTTTTTTTTTTCTTTTTTGATGTAGGCAATTACAACTATAAATTTTCCTCTTAATACTGCTTTCACTGTGTTTCATAGGTTTTGGTATATTGTGTTTCCATTATCATTTGTTAAATAATTTTTTTTTTCAGACAGAGTCTCACTCTTTCACTAGGCTGGAGCGCAATGGCGGGATCTCAGCTCACTGCAACTCCACCTCCCGGGTTCAAGCAATTCCCCTGCTTCAGCCTCCTGAGTAGCTGGGATTACAGGCATGCACCACCATGCCCAGCTAATTTTTGTACTTTTAGTAGAGACAGGGTATCACCATGTTGGCCAGGATTGTCTCGATCTCTTGACCTTGTGATCTGCCTGCTTCAGCCTCCCAAAGTGCTGGGATTACAGGCATGAGCCACCGCACCCAGGGTATAAATTTTTAAATTCCTTCGTAATTTCTTCATTGACCCACTGGTCATTTGGGAGCATATTGTTTAATTTCCATGTGTTTGCATAGTTTCCAAAATTTCTGTTATTGATTTCAAGTTTTATTCTATTATGGTCAGAGAGGATACATAACATAATTTCATTTTTTTAAAAATTAATTAACACTTGTTTTGTGGCCTAACGTACTGTTTATCCATGAGAATGATCCATGTACTGAGGAGAAAAATGTATATTCTCCAACTGTTGGATGAAATGTTCTGTAAATATCTGTTAGGTTCATTTGGTCTATAGCACAGGTTAAGTCCAAAGTTGGTTTGTTGATTTTCTGTCTGGATAATTTGTCCAATAATGAAAGTAGAATGTTGAAATCTCCAACTAATATTGTTTTGTGGTCTGTCTCTCTTTTTAGCTCTACTAGTATCTGCTTTATGGATCTGAGTGGTCCAATGTTGGGAGCACATAGATTTATAATTGTTATATCTTCTTGCTGAATTGAACCCTTTATTTTATATAATGACCTTTTTGTCTCTTATAGTTTTTGTCTTGAAATCTATTTAGTTGCATATAAGTATAGCTACTCCTTTTTATTTGTTTTCCTTTATTTATTTATTTATTTATTTATTTATTTTTGAGATGGAGTCTCACCCTGTCACCCAGGCTGCAATGCAATGGTGCAGTCTCGGCTCACTGCAACCTCCACTTCTTGGATTCAATTGATTTTCCTGCCTCAGACTCCTGAGTAATTGGGATTACAGGCATTGCCACCCTGCCCGGCTAATTTTCTGTATCTTTAGTAGAGACATGGTTTCACCATACTGGCCAGGCTGGTCTCAAACTCCTGACCTCATGAGCCTCCCACCTCAGTTTCCCAAAGTGCTGGGATTACAGGCATGAGCCACTGTGCCCAGCCTCCTCCTTCTCCTTCTTCTTCTTCTTTTTTCTTTTTTTGGTTTCCATTTGCATGGAATATCTTTTTCCATTTCTTTATGTCTATGTGCGTCTTTATAGGTGAAGTGTATTTCTTGTGGGAAATAGATTGTTGGCTCCTGTGGTTTTTTAAAAATCATTCAGCCACTCAATCTCTTTTGATTGTAAAGTTTAGTTTATTTACATTCACTTATTGTTGATAAGTGAAGACTTACTTCTGTCATTTTGTTACCTGTTTTCTGGTTGTTTTGTGGTCTTTTTTCCTTCCTTCTGGTCTTCCTTTTAGTGGAGGTGATTTGCTTTGGTGATATGTTTTAATTTCTTGCTTTTTGTTTTTTGTGTATGTGTTATGTATTCTTTTACTTGAGGTTACCAGGAAGCTTGCAAATAATATCTTATAACCCAATATTTTAAGCTGATGGCAACTTAACACTGATTACATAAGCAAACAAATAAGCAAAAAGAAAATGGATAAAAACTTTACACTTTAACTTTGTTCCCCTGCTTTTTAACTTTTGGTGTTTCTATTTATATTGTATGGTACTATGTCTTATAAAGTTGTCATAGTTTTTTTTTTTTTAATTGGTTTATCTTTTAGTCTTTCTGCTCAAGATTGAGTAGTTTATAAACCACAATTACGGTGTTATAATATTTGGTGCTTTTCTATGTACTTATAATTACCAGTGAATTTTGTGCCTTTGGGTGATTTCTTATTGCTTATTAACCCACCTACCTTCCTGCCTGCCTGCCTTTCTTTGCTCTCTCTCTCTTTTTTTTTTTGAGATGGAGTCTTGTTCTGTCACCCAGGATGGAGTGCAGTATCTTGACTCTCTGCAACCCCCCACTCCTGGGTTTAAGTGATCCTCCCACCTCATTCTTCCAAGTAGCTAGTGTGAAAGGGTATCTTGGGGCCCCAAAATCACTAAACTAAAGGGAAAAGTCAAGCTGGGAACTGCTTAGGGCAAACCTGCCTCCCATTCTATTCAAAGTCACCCCTCTGCTCACTGAGATAAATTCATATCTGATTCCCTCCTTTGCAGAGGCTAATCAGAAACTCAAAAGAATGCAACCATTTGTCTCTTAACTACTTATAACCTGGAAGCCTTCTCTCCACTTCAAGCTGTTCCCCCTTACCAGACCCACCCAATGTTCATCTTACATGTGTTGATTGATGTCTCATGTCTCCCTGAAATGTATAAAACCAAACTGTGCTCTGACCGCCTTGGGCACATGTTGTTGGGACCTCCTGAGGCTATCATGGGTGCACATTCTCAACCTTGGCAAAATAAACTTTCTAAATTAACTGAGATCTGTCTCAGATTTTCTGGGTTCATATTAGGATTACAGGCATGCACCACCACTCCAGGCAATTTTTATTTTATTTTATTTATTTATTTATTTGTTTTTTAGTAGAGGTGGGATTTTGCTATGTTGACCAAGCTGGTCTCAAACTCTTGGCCTAAAGTGATCTGCTCACCTTGGCCTCCCAAAGTGCTGGGATTACAGGTGTTTGCCACCATTCCCAGCCTATCCTTTTCTTTCTGATTGAAGAACTCCCTTTAGCATTTCTTATAGGACAGGTCTGGTGTTGAAATCTCTCAGCTTCTGTGTGGTAAAGGTTTTATTTCTTCATCACGCTTGAAGGATATTTTTGCTGGATGTGCTATTCTAGGATAAAAGTTATTTTCCTTCAGCATGATAAATATGCCATGACACTGTCTCCTGAAATGTAAGTTTTACACTGAAAAGTCTGCTGACAAATGTATTGGAGCTCCCTTATAGGTTATTTCTTTTCTCTTAATGCTTTTAAGATCTTTTCTTTATCCTTGACTTTTGATAGTTTAATTATTAAATGTCTTGAGGTAGTTTTATCTGAGCTAAGTCTGCTTGGTAATCTATAACCTTCTTGTACTGGGTATTCATATCTTTCTCTAGGTTTGGGAAGTTCTCTGTTACCTCTTTGAATAAATTTATACTTCTCTCTCTCTCTCTCTCTCCCTCTCTCTCTCTCTCTCTCTCTCTCTGCCTCCTTTTGAAGGTGAATAACTCTTAGATTTGCCCTTTTGAAGCTATTTTCTAGATCTTGTAGGTATGCTTCATTCTTTTTTATTTGTTTGTCTCTTTTGACTGTGTATTTTCAAATAGCCTATGTTTAAGCTTACTTATTCTTTCTTCTACTTGATCAATTCTGCTGCTAACATACCCTTACATTCTTTAGTATGTCAGTTGCATTTTACAACTCCAGAATCCTGCTAGATTCTTTTTAATTACTTCAGTCTCTTTGTTAAATTTATCTGATGAGATTCCAAATTCTTTCTTTGTGTTATCTTGATTTCATCGAGTTTCCTCAAAAGAGCTATTTTGAATCATCTATCTCAAAGATCACATATCTGTCTCAACAGGGTTGGTTCCTGGGGCCTTATTTAATTGATTTGGTGAAATCATATTTCCCTGCATGATCTTGATGCTAGTAAATGTTTGTTAGTATCTGGACATTGAAGAATTATTCATTTATTGTATTCTTCACAGTCTGGGCTTGTTTGTACCCATCCTTCTTGGGAAGGCTTTCCAGGTTTCCAAAGGGACTTCAGTGTTGTAATCTAAGTTTTCAGTCACTACAGCCATATCTGGATTAGGGGGCAGTGCAATCCCAGTAATGCTGTGGCTCTTGTAGACTTGTAGAGAGATATCACCTTGGTGGTCTTGGTTAAGATCTGGAGGAATCCTCTGAATTACCAGGAAGAACCTCTTATTCTCTTCCCTTTCTTTCAAACAAACAAAATCGCTCTGTGCTGAACTACCTGGAGGTAACACAAGTACCCCTGTGGCCACCAGCACTGGGATTGTGCTTGGTCAGACTTGAAGCCAGCACGGCACCAGGTCTTGCCCGAGGCCCGCAATAACTACGACCTTGGCTACTGCCTAGGTTCAGTCAAGGCCCTAGGGCTCTGCAGTCAGCAGGTGGTGAGGCCAACAAGGCTTGACTCCTTCCCTTCAGGGCGGCAAGTTCTCCTAGGCCCTGGGCACGTCCAGAGATTCTGTCCAGGAGCCAGGGCCTAGAGTCGGAAACCTTAGAAATCTACCTGGTGCTTTAATCTACTGCAGCCAAGCTTGAACCCAAGCCACTAGACCATGTTCTTCCCACTCTTCCCTCCCCTTTCCACAAGAGGAGTCTCTCTCCATGGCTACCACCACTTTAGGCCTAGCTACTATTAATATTCACTAAGTGCCAAGGGCTCTTCAGTCAGCTTGTGGTCAATGCTGCGACACCTGTGACTCTCTCTTCAGGGCAGTGGACTCTCCATTGACCCAGGACAGGTCTAATAATGCTGTCCAGGAGCCAAGGTCTGGAACTGGGGACCTTAAGAGTCTGCTTGGTGCTCTACCCTACTTCGGCCAAGCTAGTACCTCAGCTGCAATACAAAAACTCCTTTACTCTTTCCTTTTCTCGATCAGAAGGAGTCTGTCCTCATAGCTGCCATAGCTGGGAATGTGCTGGGTCACACCTGAAGCCAACACATCCCTGAGTCTCATCCAAGGCCTATGGCTTGTACTGTCTGGGTATTACTCTTGATTATTCATGGCCCAAGGGCTCTTTAGTCAGCAGGTGATGAATCCTGCCAGGATTGGGTTCTTCCCTTCAAGGCAGAAGTCCCCTTTTGGCCCAGATGTGTCAAGAAGTGTTGTCCAGGAGCTAGAGTCTGGAATGGGGGCCTCAGGATTCTGCCTGATGCCATATCCTACTGTGGCTGAGTTGGTATCAAAATTACAAGACAATGTCATCTTTACTCTTCCCTCTCCTCTCCCCAAGTAAAGGGGAGTTTCTCCTGAAACTGTAAGCTGTGCTGCCTAGGGTTTGCTGAGGGGTGACACAAGCAGTCCCTTGGCTGCCCTGGCTGGTGTCTCACTAGGTTACTTGCCCCCAAAGTCCACTGGCTCCAAGTCCAGCAAAGCACCAGGACTTGCCCAGGAATTATAGTCCCTGTGGCCCAGATTGCCTTTTAAGTTTGTTTTGATCCCCAGAACACTTTAGGCCTACAGTGGTGAGACTTGCCAGAATTCAGGTTCTGACCACCGGTATGGGCAGTTCTCCCATGGCTAGGCTAGGGTTGGTCTAAATACTTCCTCTGTAGGCATCAGCTGAGTTCTGCGTGGCATTGCTTTCTGCTGTGACAAGGCAGCACTGAGTTTTAATGCAAAGTCTCACAATCACTGCACTTTACCTCTAACAAGCACACAGATTCTCTCTCCACACCACATAGCCACTGCCAGGGGACGCCGAAGGGGTAGTATCAGCAATTCAGGACTGTCTTTCCTATCCTCTTCAGTGCCTCTTTCAGTGATATGAAGTTAAAACCAGAAACTGTGATCACTCACTGTGATGGCTAATACTGAGTGTCCATTCGATTGGATCGAAGGATGCAAAATATTGTCCCTGGGTATGTGTGTGAGGGTGTTGCCAAAGGAGATTAACATCTGAGTCCATGAAATGGGAGAGGCAGACCCACCCTCAATCTGGGTGGGCACCATCTAATCAGCTGCCAACGTGGCTAGAATAAAAGCAGGCAGAAGAACACGGAAGGACTTGACTCAGTGAATCTTCTGGCCTTCATCTTTCTTTCTGTGCTGGATGCTTCCGGCCCTCACATATCTGACTCCAAATTCTTCAGTTTTCAGACTCTTAGACTTATACCAGTGATTTGCCAGAGGCTCTTGGGCCTTTGGACACATCCTGAAGGCTGCACTATCAGCTTCCCTACTTTTGAGCTTTGGGGACATGGGCGGGCTTCCTTGCTTCTCAGCTTGCAGATGGCCTACTGTAGGATGTTGCCTTGTGATCATGTGAGTCAATACTCCTTAATAAACTCTGCTTCATATATACATCTATCCTATTAGCTCTGTCCCTCTAGAGAACGCTGACTAATACCCTCACCAAATTTTTGGTTCTTATGAAGGTGCTTCTTTGTGTGGATAGTTGTTCAATGTGTTGTTCCTACAGGGAGGACAATAAATGAAGACTTCTATTGGGCCGTCTTTGCTCTGCCTCTGAACGAGCAATGTAATGTTTTGGGATATATATATACACACACACATATATATATATACACACACACATACACAAACACGTATGCATATCAAGAAAATTAACATATTTATCACTTCACATGTTTTATTTTTTGTAGTGACAAAATTTAAAATATATTGTTTTAGCAATTTTTAAATATTCATCACGTTATTATTAACTATAGTCATGTTGCTATGCAACAGATTTTGAAAGTTTTTCCCTTTGTCTAACTGGAACTTTGTACCATATAGTCAAAGTCTCTCCATTCTCCAGTCCCCCTACCCTCTACCCTCCAGCCTCTGTAGCCACCACTCGATTTTCTACCTCTATAAATTTGATTTTTTTTAGATTCCACGTAAAAGGGAGATCATGGAGTATTTATCTTTCTGTGCCTGGTTTATTTCAATTGGCATCATGTTCTCCAGCTTCAACTATATTGCCAAAAGTAACAGAATTTCCTCCTTTTTTAAGCTAAATAGTATTTTATATATGTATACACACACCATATATATCATATATATATGCCATATTTTTTCTATTCATCTCTTGATGGACACTTAGGTTGATTAAATATCTTGGCTATGGCGAATAAGTCTGCAATGAACACAGGGGTGAAAATATCTCTTCGGTATACTGATTTCAATTCTTTTGGAATTGAAATACCCAGAAGTTTGCCGGGCGCGGTGGCTCACGCCTGTAATCCCAGCACTTTGGGAGGCCGAGGCGGGCGGATCACAAGGTCAGGAGATCGAGACCACAGTGGAACCCTGT
>NW_012115155.1:13074473-13076089 GCF_000951035.1 Colobus angolensis palliatus | reverse complement strand
GAAGTCAGGTAGCATGTTGCCTCCAGCTTTGTTCTTTTGGCTTAGGATTGTCTTGGCAATGTGGGCTCTTTTTTGGTTCCATATGAACTTTAAAGTAATATTTTCCAGTTCTGTGAAGAAAGTCATTGGTAGCTTAATGGGGATGGCATTGAATCTATAAATTACCTTGGGCAGTTTTCACAATATTGATTCTTCCTATCCATGAGCATGGAATGTTCTTCCGTTTGCTTGTGTCCTCTTTCATTTCACTGAGCAGTGGTTTGTAGTTCTCCTTGAAGAGGTCCTTCACATCCCTTGTAAGTTGGATTTCTAGGTATTTTATTCTCTTTTTGAATTGTGAATGGGAGTTCATTCACGATTTGCCTCTCTGTTTGTCTGTTATTGGTGTATAGGAATGCTTGTGATTTTTGCACACTGATTTTGCACACTGACTTTGCTGAAGTTGCTTATCAGTTTAAGGAGATTTCTGGCTGAGATGATGGGGTTTTCTAAATATACAATCATGTCATCTGCAAACAGGGACAATTTGACTTCCTCTTTTCCTAATCGAATACCCTTTATTTCTTTCTCTTGCCTGATTGCCCTGGCCAGAACTTCCAACACTATATTGAATAGGAGTGATGAGAGAGGGCATCCCTGTCTTGTGCCAGTTTTCAAGGGGGTGCTTCCATTTTTTGCCCATTCAGTATGATATTGGCTATGGGTTTGTCATAAACAGCTCTTATTATTTTGAGATACATTCCATCAATACTGAATTTATTGAGAGTTTTTAGCATGAAGGGCTGTTGAATTTTGTCAAAGGCCTTTTCTGCATCTATTGAGATAATCATGTGGTTTTTGTCTTTGGTTCTGTTTATATGCTGGATTACATTTATTGATTTGCATCTGTTGAACCAGCCTTGCATCCCAGGCATGAAGCCCATTTGATCATGGTGGATAAGCTTTTTGATGTGCTGCTGGATTCGGTTTGCCAGTATTTTATTGAGGATTTTTCATCAATGTTCATCAGGGATATTGGTCTAAAATTCTCTTTTTTTGTTGTGTCTCTGCCAGGCTTTGTTATCAGGATGCTGTTGGTCTCATAAAATGAGTTAGGGAGGAGTCCCTCTTTTTCTATTGATTGGAGTAGTTTCAGAAGGAATGGATATCAGTTCCTCCTTGTACCTCTGGTAGAATTCGGCTGTGAATATATCTGGTCCTGGACTTTTTTTTTGGTTGGTAAGCTATTAATTATTGCCTCAGTTTCAGAGTCTGTGATTGGTTTATTCAGGGATTCAACTTCTACCTAGTTTAGTCATGGGAAAGTGTATGCGTCCAGGAATTTATCCATTTCTTCTAGGTTTTCTAGTTTATTTTTCGTAGAGGTGTTTATAGTATTCTTTGATGGTAGTTTGTATTTCTGTGGGGTCGGTGGTGATATCCCCTTTCTCATTTTTTATTACATCTATTTGATTCTTCTCTTTTCTTCTTTATTAGTCTTGCTAGCAGTCTATCCATTTTGTTGATCTTTTCAAAAACCAGCTCCTGGATTCATTGATTTTTTGGAGGGTATTTTTGTGTCTCTATCTTCTTCAGTTCTGCTCTGATCTTAGTTATTTCTTGCCTTCTGCTAGCTT
>NW_012115155.1:13062612-13073298 GCF_000951035.1 Colobus angolensis palliatus | reverse complement strand
AGTCTGATGGGCTTCCCTTTGTGTGTAATCCGACCTTTCTCTCTGGCTTCCCTTAACATTTTTTCCTTCATTTCAACTTTGCTGAATCTGACAATTATGTGTCTTAGAGTTGCTCTTCTTGAGGAGTATCTTTGTGGCATTCTCTGTATTTCCTGAATTTGAATGTTGGCCCGCCGTGCTCGGTTGGGGAAGTTCTCCTGGATAATATTCTGCAGAGTATTTTCCAACTTGATTCCTTTCTCCCCATCGCTTTCAGGTACACCAATCAGACATAGATTTGGTCTTTTCACATAGTCCCATATTTCTTGGAGGATTTATTCATTTCTTTTTCCTCTTTTTTCTGTAAACTTCTCTTCTTGCTTCGTTTCATTCATTTGATCTTCAATCACTGATACTCTTTCTTCCAGTTGATCGAGTTGGTTACTGAAGCTTGTGCATTTGTCACGTAGTTCTTGTGTCATGGTTTTCATCTCTATCGGGTCATTTACGGACTTCTGTACATTGGTAATTCTAGTTAGCCATTCGTCAAATCTTTTTTCAGGTTTTTAGCTTCTTTGTGCTGGGTTCATACTTCCTCCTGTAGCTCAGAGAAGTTTGATCGTCTGAAGCCTTCTTCTCTCAACTCGTCAAAGTCATTCTCCATCTGGCTTTGTTCCGTTGCTGACAAGGAGCTGTGTTCCTTTGGAGGGGGAGATGCCCTCTGATTTTTAGCATTTTCAGCTTTTCTGCTCTGCTTTTTCCCCATCTTTGTGGTTTTATCTACCTTTGGTCTTTGATGATGGTGACGTACAGATGGGGTTTTGGTGTGGATGTCGTTTCTGTTTGTTAGTTTTCATTCTAACAGTCAGGACCCTCAGCTGCAGGTCTGTTGGAGTTTGCTCGAGGTCCACTCCAGATCCTGTTTGCCTCGGTATCAGCAGCGGAGGCTACAGAGAGTGAATATTGTGAACAGCAAATGTTGCTGTCTGATCGTTCCTCTGAAAGTTTCATCTCAGAGGGGTACCCGGCCGTGTGAGTTGTGAGGTGTGAGTCTGCCCCAGTGGGTGAGGTTTCCCAGTTAGGCTACTCGGGGGTCCGGGACCCACTTGAGGAGGCAGTCTGTCCATTCTCAGATCTCAAACTCTGTGCTGGAAGAACCACTACTCTCTTCAAAGCTGTCAGACAGGGACATTTACATCTGCAGAGGTTTCTTCTGCCTTTTGTTTGGCTATGCCCTGTCCCTAGAAGTGGAGTCTACAGAGGCAGGCAGACCTCCTTGTGCTGCAGTGGGCTCCACCTAGTTCAAGCTTCCTGGCTGCTTTGTTTATCTACTTAAGCCTCAGCAATGGTGGGCACCCCTCCCCAGGCCTCGCTGCTGCCTTGCAGTTAGATCTCAGGGTGCTGTGCTAGCAATGAGGGAGGCTCTGTGGGTGTGGGACCCTCTGAGCCAGGCGCCTGATATAATCTTCTGGTGTGCCATTTGCTAAGACCCTTGGTAAAGTGCAGTATTAGGGTGGGAGTGACCCAATTTTCCAGGTGTTGTGTGTCACGGTTTCTCTTGGCTAGGAAAGGGAATTCCCTTCTCTCTTGTACTTCCCAGGTGAGGTGATGCCTCACCCTGCTTTGGCTCTTGCTCGTTGGGCTGCACCCACTGTCCTGCACCCACTGTCTGACATGCCCCAGTGAGTTGAAACCGGTACCTCAGTTGGAAATGCAGAAATCACCCATCTTCTATGTCACTCATGCTGGGAGCTGGAGGTTGGAGCTGCTCCTATTTGGCCATCTTGGCACCACCCCCTGTATTTTAAGTATTAGCCCCATATCAGATATATGGTTTGAAAATATATTCTCTCATTCTGTGAGTTGTCCCTTCACACTGTTAATTGTTTTTTTGTTGTTGTGTAGAAGCCTGTTGGTTTGATGTAATCTCATTTGTCTACTTTTACTTTTTTGCCTGTGCTTTAAGGATCATATCCCAAAAATCATTACCTAACCCAATATCAAGGAGCTTTTCCCCTATGTTTTCCTCTAGTAGTCTTGTAGTTTCAGGTCTTACATTTAAGGCATTAATATATGTTGAGTTGATTTCTGTATAAGAGGTAAGATAATGACCCAATTTTATTCTTCTGCATGTGGATATCTAATTTTTATCGAAAAATACCTAGTTTTAGTTTCATTTTGTATCTACTATTTATTGAAGAGAGTATTTTTTCCTATTGTGTGTTCTTGGCACATTTATAGAAAATCAACTGACCACAGATACATGGATTTATTTCTGGACTCTCTATCCTGTTTCACTGGCCAAAATATCTGTTTTTATGCCAGTGTGATACTGATATGGTTTGACTCTGTCCCCACCCAAACCTCATCTTGAATTGCAATCCCCATGGGTCAAGGGAGGGACCCAGTGGAAGGTAATTAAATCATAGGGGCAGTTTCTCTCATGTTCTCATGATAGTGAGTGAGTTCTCATAAGATCTGATGGCTTTATAAGTGTCTGGCATTTTCCCTGCTGGCACTCTCTCTCCTGCTGCCATGTGAAGGAGATGTTTACTTCCCCTTCTGCCATGATTGTAAGTTTCCTGAGGCCTCCCCATCCATGCAGAACTGTGACCCAACTAAACTTCCTTCCTTTGTAAATTACCCAGTCTTGGGTATTTCTTCATAGCAGTGTAAAAATGAACTAATACAGTAAGTTGGTACTGAGATAGAGGGGTGCTGCTATTAAAGATATCCAAAAATGTGGAAGCAACTTTGAAACTGGGTAGTGGGCAGAGGTTGGAAGAGTTTGGAGGCCTCAGAAGGAGAAAGGAAAATGTAGGAAAGTTTGAAACTTCCTGGAGACTTGGAGGGCTTAGAAGACAGGAAGATGTGGGGAAGTTTGGAACTTCCTAGAGACTTGTTGAATGGTTTTGACCAAAATGCTGATAGTGATATGGGCAATGAAGTCCAGGTGGTCTCAGATGGAGATGAGGAACTTCTAGGGAAAGCATCTCTTGCTATGCTTTAGCAAAGAGACTGGTGGCATTTTGCCCCTGCCCTAGAGATCTGTGGAACTTTGAACTTGATATGATTTATGGTATCTGGCAGAAGAAATTTCCAAGTACCAAAGCACTCAAGAGGTTGCAAAGCATAAAAATTTGGAAAATGTGCAGCCCAATGATGTGATAGAAAAGAAAACCCATTTTCAGGGGAGAAGTTCAAGCCTGTTGCAGAAATTTGCATAAGTAAAGAGGAGTTGACTCTTAATCACCAACAAAATGGGGATAATGTCTCCAGGGCATGTCAGAGACCTTTATGGCAGCCCCTCTCATCACAGGCCTGGAAGCCTAGAAGGAAAAAATGGTTTCATGGGCTGGACCCAGGTCCCCACTGCTCTGTGCAACCTTGAGATATGGTGCCCTGCATCCCAGCTGCTTCAGCTTCAGTGACAGCTAAAAGGGACAAAGGTACAGCTCAGGCCATTGCTTTGGAGGGTGCAAGCCCCAACCCTTGGCAGCTTCCACGTGGTGTTGAGCCTGTGGGTGCACAGAAGTCAAGAATTGAGGCTTGGGAACCTCCGCCTAGATTTCAGAGGATGTGTGGAAATACCTGGATGTCCAGGTTTAGAAGTTTGCTGCAGGGGCGGAGCCCCTCATGGAGAACTTCAGTAGGGCAGTGTGAAAAGCAAATGTGGGGCTGGAACTCCTACACAGAGTCCCCACTGGGGTACAGCCTAATGGAGCTCTGAGAAGAGGGCTGCTGTCCTTCAGACCCCAGAAGGCTAGATCCACCAATAGCTTGCACTCTGCACCAGGAAAAGCCATAGAGACTCAATGCCAACCTGTGAAAGCAGCTGAGAGGGGGTTGTACCCTGAAAAGCCACAGTGACAGAGTTGTCCAAGGCCATGGGAGCCTACAAGAGCTCTTGCATCAGTGTGACCCGGATATGAGACATGGAGTCAAAGGAGATCATTTTGGAACTTTAAGGTTTAATGACTGCCCTGTTGGATTTTGGACTTGCATAGGGCCTATAGTCCCTTTGTTTTGGCCAATGTCTCCCATTTGGAATGGGTGTATTTACCCAATGCCTGTATTTCCATTGTATCTGGGAAGTAACTAACTTGCTTTTGATTTTACAGGTCCATAGGCACAAGGGACTTGCCTTGTCTCAGATGAGACTTTGAACTTGGACTTTTGGGTTAATGCTTAAATGAGTTAAGATTCTGGAGGACTGCTCAAGCCTGTAATCCCAGCACTTTGGGCGGCCAAGATGGATGGATCACAAGGTCAGGAGATTGAGACCATCCTGGTTAACACGGTGAAACACCGTCTCTACTAAAAATACAAAAAACTAGCCAGGCGAGGTGGTGAGCACCTGTAGTCCCAGCTACTTAGGAGGCTGAGGCAGGAGAATGGCATGAACCCGGGAGGCGGAGCTTGCAGTGAGCTGAGATCCGGCCACTGCACTCCAGTCTGGGCTACAGAGCGAGACTCCATCTCAAAAAAAAAAAGATTCTGGAGGACTGTTGGGAAGGTATGACTGTGTTTTAAAATGTGAGGACTTGAGATTTGGGAGGGGCCAGTTATGGAACGATATAGTTTGGCTGTGTCCCCACCCAAATCTCATCTTGAATTGTAATCCCCACATGTAGTGGGAGAGATTCAATTGGAGGCAATTGAATCATGGGGGCAGCTTCCACTATGCTGTTCTGAGGATAATGAGTTCTCATGAGATCTGATGGTTTTATAAGTGTCTGGCATTTCCCTGCCGGCACTTCTCTCTCCTGCTGCCATGTGAAGAAGGACATGCTTACTTTCCCTTCCACCATGATTATAAGGTCTCTCCAGCCATGCAGAACTGTGAGTCAATTATAAATTATAAAGTATCCAGTTCTGGGTATTTCTTCATAGCAGCATGCAAATGAACTAATACACATACTATTTTGGTTACTGTAGCTTTGTAGTATAATTTGAAGTCAAGTAGTGTGATGTCCCTAGCTTTGTTCATTTTGCTTATTTACTTTGGCTTAGGGTCTTTTGTGGTTCCATGTAAATATTAGGGTTCTTTTTCTATTTATGTGAATAATACCATTGAAATTTCGATAGGAATTACATTGTATCTCTAGATCACTTAGTTAATATGAACATCTTAACAATATTAATTCTTCCAGTCCATAAACATGGCATATCTTTTTATTTATATCTTCCTTATTTTCTTTCATTAATGTTTTATGGTTTTCAGTGCACAGATCTTTCACTTCCTTGGATGAATTTATTTCTAAGTATTTTGTTAGCTATTGTAAATTAAACTGTGTTCTTAATTTTTTTCAGGTAGTTCATTATTAGTGTATGGAAACACTACTGACTTGTGTATATTAATTTTGTATCCTGCAACTTTACTGAATTTATTTACTAGTTCCAGGGTTTTTGGTGGAGTATTATGGTTTTGTATATATAAGGTTACATTGTCTTCCAGGCACAGTGGCTTATGCCTGTAATCCCAGCACTTTTGGAGGCTGAGGCAGGCGGATCACGTTGTCAGGAGATCTAGACCATCCTGGCCAACATGGTGAAACCCTGTCTCTACTAAAAATACAAAAATTAGCTGGGTGTGGTGGTGCACACCTGTAGTCCCAGCTACTCGGGAAGCTGAGGCGGAAGAATTGCTTGAACCCGGGAGAGAGGTTGCAGTGAGCCGAAATCATGCCACTGCACTCTAGCCTTGGTGACAGAGCAAGACTCTGTCTGAAAAAAAGAAGACATATTATAAAAAAAACACGATTTTTACTTCTTGCTTCTTTATTTTGATACCTTTTACTCCTGTCTCTCTCTTTTTCTTTTGTTTACCTACCTTTCTTTCTCTTTCTTTCTTTCTTTTTTTTTTTTTTTGCCTAATTGCTGTGGCTAGGACTTCACCAGTATTATATGTTGAAAAGAAATGAGACTGGGCATCCATGTCTTATTCCTGGTATTAGAGAAAAAGCTTTCAACTTTTCACCACCGAGTGTGGTGTTAGCTGTGGGCTTGTCATATATGGCCTTTATTGTGTCAAGTTGAGGTACATTACTTCTATGCCTAATTTGTTGAGAATTTTTATCATGAAAAGATGTTGAATTTTGTCTGGAATTTTTCCTACATCTATTGAGATGATCATATGATTTTTGTCCTTCGTTCTGTTAATGTGGTATAGCACATTTATTGACTTGTGTATGATGAACCATTCTTGCATCCCAGAGATAAATCCCACTTGATCATGGTGAATGTTCCTTTTAATGTGCTATTGAATTCAGTTTGCTAGTATTTTGTGTAGGAGTTTTGCATCTATGTTCATCAGAGATATTGGCCTGTAACTTTCTTTTCTTGTAGAGTCTTTGTCTAAACCTTTTGTGTTTTTACTGCTTTTCCAATGCTTACTTGTAATCTGGACCACGTGAAAGACTGAATGGCTGGTGGGCTTGCAGATAAAACCACACATGAGAGCTGGGTTCAGCCTGAGCTCAGATATGAAAAGAGGGTGGTAGAAAATCACCACCCTTCTTCTGATTCTATTTTAAAAACTGTGGGCTCAATCATATTCTCATGCCAGACTGCAAGGTTATTTTATTTTATTTTATTTTATTTTATTTTTTTGAGCAGAGTCTCGCTCTGTCGCCCGGACTGGAGTGCAGTGCCAGATCTCAGCTCACTGCAAGCTCCGCCTCCTGGGTTCACGCTATTCTCCTGCCTCAGCCTCCAGAGTAGCTGGGACTACAGGCGCCTGCCACTTCGCCGGCTAGTTTTTTTGTATTTTTTAGTAGAGACGGGGTTTCACCGTGTTAGCCAGGATGGTCTCAATCTCCTGACCTCGTGATCCGCCCATCTCGGCCTCCCAAAGTGCTGGGATTACAGGCTTGAGCCACCGAGCCCGGCCTGCAAGGTTATTTTAACTCTAGAAAATTAAACGTTATGAATCAAACTGTATCAGTGATAACAAAACATCTGGCTTATGGTTCAATTCCTTTAAGACTGGCACCTAATTGTCTGAAAATTTTCAGAAATACTTGGATGCATCAAGTATTTTCCCTACACCTTCAGAAATATCCCTGATTCTCTCAGTCTCTATAAAGTTCTTCCTTGTTCCCCATACATCATTATGTTCATCCTGCCTCTTTACCTCTGTTTCCCTGTCTATTTTCTCTCTTATTGGATTGTTAGAGAATAATGGAGGAAGAGGGAGAGAAACAGAAGAGATATAAAAAGTATGGTATAGGGATCGTGTCTCCACATATGACCTTGCAAAAAGCTATTTCTTATATCTGTGTAGTTTTGGGAGAACTTTGGACTTCTCAGTAGAAAAATAAGACCTAAACTCCATGCTTCTTAACTTTTTGGAGTAGGTCACAAAATTCCCTTGAAAAATTAAAGAAAGTTTTGAACTTGCCACCCAGAAAGCTATGCAGCTGCAAGCGTGTCCAATTTGCATAGAACAATTCCTGAAGCCCTTCCCTGGAGGAATTTGAGAGCCAACATGCTGGGGATGGAGGCGTCTTTATCACGGTGCTCTGCATATTTTAATCGTGGGTAGAAAGTATGGAAAAGTATGGGATACATGTGGTTTGATGTCAGAAGGACGTTGTGAACTGGACGTGGACTGAGAATGTTCAGGTGCAACAGGCACCCCGGCTTCATTAAACGAGACTTCTCCATCTCCCTGCCAGGCACGCACAGGTGTGTGGCCACATGTTATGTGTTATTCTTATCTAGAGTGCGCCTTATCATCATGCTTAAAGTTACATGATGATATTCTTCCTCGTAGAGTAGGTCCCAAACCGCATTCCACACAGAAATGTACTCTTGCTATTATACGTAGAAAGTGCTTTCATATTCCAAGTGGGAGAGCAGTCCTAAAATCTAGGCTGGAATCACAGAAGGAAGGCCTTGGGAAGCAACAGATTCCCTAGTCCAAAGCTGGTTTTTGATGAACCTAGAAACAGGACCAAGAGAAGTGAATTTGCCTAAGGCCCTGACAGTGTCTCACGGTAGCATTTGAACCTAACAGTTTCTTGACCTATTTCTTGAAATGATTAGTCATGCTTCCTCTGATTCCTATATAAACGTATTCCTCATTCATTCTTTTGTTTCAGTGAATTATTGCGGTGCTACTACCTAACAGTGTTTGAGTCAAAATGTGGCAGTGTTTATCCCTTTCCAAGGTTTTTAGTTGCACACTTTTTCAAAGTTGTGCTTACAGTTTCTTGTTGGTTGTAAGGTGTCTTTTCAGAAGACAATTGTGTGGTGTATTTATGTTGATTGTTAGAGGTAGTTTGGTTAGAACGTACTTTGAGTGGCTGGTGTGGGCCCGGGGTACAGTGACAACTGCCTGCTTCATGGGCAGAGATGAAGTAATTTCTTCCTGGGAAGTACCATCCTCCTGGCCACACTCTCCAGCCCATTTCAGTTGTGTTGGTTTCCTCACATCTGCACCTTTCTGGCTTCATGTGAGTCTCGTTTATTTGAGCATATGACTTCAGGCTGTGGGGAAGAATGGCCATTTTAGGACAGAGATGCACACAAAGGAACAACTGGCTAAATGTGAGTGAAGACATTCTTAGGGGGGTTTCATTTCTTTTATTCTGTAACAGGCAGTCTGGGAAGCATTCTGGACACGTGGCCTGCGCTGTCACAGTTCCTCCTTGCAGGATCGCAGACGTTTGGAGATTGTAGTGATAACCGTTATCATTGAGAATGTCATTCTCGCAGGCTCTAATAAGTCAGGATTTATTCAGTGTTAATTTGTTAAAGACCACTGTATTTCTAGCCGAATCCACGTTAGACGTTTCTCCTGGCAGTGTTGCTGGGGCTATTCCCATGGCTTAGTCTTAGGGAAGCACACGCCTTTGAATACTGCTGAAGCTGTGAGTACCCAAAGCGCACTGGAGTACTTTTGCCATATGGGATGTTAGTCACTGATACACGTCTCAGTCAGACCTGATGGATTCTTGACCCCTTCCTTTTTTAATTTTTAAATTTTAATTTAAAGTTTTGTTTTTTAAGAGCACAACCCCTCAGGTGGCCACCGTGAATCTCCGGTGTCTTCAGTTGGTTGAAGCCTATTTGCTGTCTCTGGTTCAAACATATTCGAAGCCTGATGATGCTTCCCTCGGTTGTTCTTCTGCTGTGTGACCTCCGCGCCCGCAGGGTTCAAGACTGTCAGAGCTGGGAGCCACCTTCACAACTACCAGGGTTTCCAGAACCTCCTTTATCTAGCCCTGGGGATGAAAGAGATGTCATCGGGGCGGAGGCTTATTAGGTTGACATGCCATTGATAACGAATGAGGAGGTTTTCTTTTATATGAGGAGGTTTTCTTTTATATAAGGGGAGCTTCTTATAATGTGCTTTAGTAGGGTAAAGAAGCTTTTGAGGTTTGCTTTCTCTGGAAGGATAGTTTGTGATCCTGCCCTTGCTTTCAACAAAAATATAATTTGCATACCAGTGCATGCTGTATTACTGAGCACTGGCTGACAAATGTTTCTTAATTCATCATTCGTTCAGCCACTGTTTCTTGAATGGCATGTGTGCCAGCTGTAGTAGGAACTTGCTAAGGCTCTAAAACTAACCCTTATGGAACAGGGGTCCTGGGGGAAGCAAATGCATATAACTATAAATGTTTGTGGGGATATCAGAGGGGGTGACTATAGGTGCAAAACTTCATCCATTCATTGCCCCATCTAGGAGGTTTTGTGTCTTAGCAGCGTGTTCCATAGTAACACATTCCTGTATCAAAATGTTCATCATATTATTTTGAAATTCTCTGCTTAGGTATGTATTTTTCCCACTAAGTTTAGAACTGGTTAAGGACAGGCTGTGGGGTATGTAATACATGCACACACACACACACATATATATTTCTCCCTCTCTATATATACACACAACACACACACACATATATATGAAATACACACACACACACACACACAGACACTTCTGCCAAGCACAGAAAGTCAAAACTAGACAAGGGTTCTTTTAGGGTTCATGAAAAAATAGATGTGCTTACTTGAGAGCGTCCTTAAGTTGCCAGGGGAAAGACAGGATGGATTCACAAAGGGAGATAGTTTTTTTTTTTTCTCCTTTGTTTAACTCTTGAATTCGAAATAATCCAGACTTACAGAAAAGTTGCAAAAATAGTACAGAGAATTCCCATATGGTCTTCCCTCAGGTTCCCCAAACATTTCACCCCATTTGTACTTTCTTTTTCTCTCTCTGTAGATATAATTGTTTTTTTTTCTGAAATGTTTGAGAGTGGAAGGGAGAATGCAGGGCAGGGTGAAAGGTGAAAGGAGAGAGGTGGGTTGGGAGGCTTTTTTTGTTTTTTAACCTTCTGAGATGGAGTTTCGCTCTTGTCACCCAGGCTGCAGTGCAATGGCACGATCTCGGCTCACTCTAACCTCTGCCTTCTGAGTTCAAGTGATTCTCCTGCTTCAGCCTCCTGAAAAGCTGGGATTACAGACACCCACCACCATGCTTGGCTAATTTTTTGTATTTTTAGTAGAGGGGTTTCACCACGTTGGCCAGGCTGGTCTTGAACTCCTGACCTCTGATGATCCACCTGCCTTGGCCTACCAAAGTGCTTGGGATTACAGGCATGAGCCACTGTGCCTGGCGATTGGGAGGCTTTTGCAGTAACCCAGAGCGCTATGATGAGGGCTGGACCTGGTTGGAAATGATGAGGAAGGTGAGAAGTGGTT
>NW_012115155.1:13059664-13062152 GCF_000951035.1 Colobus angolensis palliatus | reverse complement strand
TCGAGACCGGCCTGATAATTATTAAAATCGATCATTGATGTTTACTAATTAATCATATTATTGCTCCTAATACCGCAGGGGGTGTACACCTACCTGTGATGTTGTTCCTAATATCCAGGGACAGAGGACATGATCTTAGTTTTAATATCGCAGTAGGTGTACACTCACACTGTGACACTGATCCTAATATCCAGGGGGTAGAGTATGACATGACTCCCAACATAGAAATGAACGGACAGCCACCCAGTGATATTGCTCCTAATATTCACAGAAGAAGCGTATGATATTACTCCCAATATCACAGGGAGGTTACAGCTCTTCTGTGATACAGTTCTAGTATCCGGAGGAGGAGAGGATGATAATAGTTCCAGTATCGCAGGCTGTGTTCACCCGCCCTGTGATATTGTTATGAGTATCCTGGAAGGGATAAGACTCCCCATAGAGGAGGAAGCGTACATCCACCCTGGGATATTGTTCCTAATATCCATGGAGAGGAGAGGCTGATATTACTCCCAATATGGCAGGGAGTGTACATCCACCCTGTGATATTCTTCTTAATATTCCAAGGCCCAGAGGTTGATATTACTCCCAGTATCACAGACACTGTACACCCCTGTGTGATACTCTTCCTGATATCCGGAAGGGGCGAAGATGGTATTAATCCCCATATCACAGGAGGTGAACACCCACTCTGATATCTTTCCTAGTACGCAGGGGGAGAGGGGATAATATTATTCCAATATTGCAGAAGATGTACACACCCCCCCATGATATTATCCTTAATATTCCAAGGTACAGAAGACGATATTACTCCCAATATCGCAGAAAGTGTACACCCCCCAGTGATGTTGTTCCCATGATCCAGGAGGGAAGAGGATGATATGACTTTCAACCCCTGCATCCTGCAATGCTCTCACCCTGCAACACTGACACCCAGCTCAACCTGACATGGGACCACAGGTGCTGGCTGGGGCTGTTGATTGCTTCTCTTTTCTCCCTTGCCAGACTCAGTAGAGGAAGCTGAGACTGAGCAGCCGCAGGAACAAGGTGGGTTTTGCAGGTGGCTCAGACTTCCTCTGGTTATGAGCTGGGCCTTGGGGTAACACCAGGGGAGGTGACAGAGCTGAGTACGGTGGGCATTGGATGTGGCTGTCACCCCTCTGTGGTGCTGGCTGGGGGCTTGGGGGTCGTTGACTAAGGTGGGCCTGAACCTCTCGTCTACTCTGACACTGGAGGCTGTGGGGTCCCACACTTCTTCCAATGAACATGCTGGCCCCCGCCTGGTCCCCGACCGAGATGGGACATCCTTTCCACTGCTGGGGCCCACATGGAGCTGTGGGTTCCTTTCTCATGACCTGGAGAAGCTGCAGCTCGCCCTGTGCTCTGCCTCAGAGATAGGAGGCCACACTGCCCTCAGCGGGTAGCAGAATTCAGAGCCTTAGGTTGCAGGGGCCTCAACTGAGGTCCCTGAAGGGTCTGTTCTTTCCTGAGGGGCTGATTCAGGGAGGCCCTCCCGTCTCCGCTCTGGGGCTCTGTCTCTTCCCCTCACACAGGGTCCGCATGTGGACGGCCTGGTGATGTGGACACACCAAGGACCCTTGGAAGTTCCCTGGGAATGGGATCCATCCCAGTACATTTGGGATGCAGGCACAAGGTCCCAGAGGAGGCCTGGGAAGCCAGTGGGGAAGGGAAGGCTGTAGTAGGTTTAACCTCGGGGAGGGGGTGGTTCCACCCTCTGCCAAAGTCCCTGGAGCAAGGGCACGTGGCTCTCCAGCTGCCCCAGAGGCCAGGGTAGTGGCTGGGAGGGGCTGTGTGCCTCTGCTGGGTGGGGGAGATTTCTTAGCTAATCTAGAGAAGTCAAGTCAGACATTTGCCTCTAAATCATATTTATTTATTTTTTAATTCCAAGGCTTTACAGATGAATAAGGAGACAGTTTGTATTGAAAATAGTTTTTACATGTGAGCTTGAAAAAGAGTCTATTTAAATCTAGTTTTTTCCTTCCCTGTAATGCCTCCTTTCATCCCAGGTTTTCCAACAGGAAATGCGCTCGTTTGCTCACCTCTGGGAGGGGGCTTTGGCTAGGAATCCACCAAAGCCAGCAGGCGCCAGTGGACAGCTTGAGCAGTCTGGCCTTTGTTCACCCTTTAGGAACTGTGGACTTCAGGTTTTCAGACCATCCAAGGTGAAGGTGGCCACAGGGGCCTGGAAGCTTTCCCATCCTTCCTGCAGGGATGGTCCGTTTCCCTGCACGGAGCTTTGTACCTGGGTACAACACCCCTGCCCTGTGCCGTCGGTGGCTTTACCAATTTTGCATAGCAGCTTTTGAGCTGATCCATAGCTCTGATTGGCTGTTGAGGATTTCATGGATTCCTGTACCCCACCGGGGGGCCCAATATGCTGACAGAAGTTACATTTGTAGTTGTAGTGCTGCGTATACATGGGTCCAGTTAGAAGGCTTTGCGTATACATGGGTCCAGTTAGAAGGCT
>NW_012115155.1:13055126-13059614 GCF_000951035.1 Colobus angolensis palliatus | reverse complement strand
TGGACAGCTTGAGCAGTCTGGCCTTTGTTCACCCTTTAGGAACTGTGGACTTCAGGTTTTCAGACCATCCAAGGTGAAGGTGGCCACAGGGGCCTGGAAGCTTTCCCATCCTTCCTGCAGGGATGGTCCGTTTCCCTGCACGGAGCTTTGTACCTGGGTACAACACCCCTGCCCTGTGCCGTCGGTGGCTTTACCAATTTTGCATAGCAGCTTTTGAGCTGATCCATAGCTCTGATTGGCTGTTGAGGATTTCATGGATTCCTGTACCCCACCGGGGGGCCCAATATGCTGACAGAAGTTACATTTGTAGTTGTAGTGCTGCGTATACATGGGTCCAGTTAGAAGGCTTTGCGTATACATGGGTCCAGTTAGAAGGCTTTGATTCTTTCTAAAGGGAAAGGCATCTCTGAGGGATCGCTGAGCTGACATAGTCTCCTCAAACCATGCTGTCAGGTGGGCGACAAAGCAGGACAGGAGGGTGATTTCATAGGAGAGTCGGGCCACGGGCCTGCGTGTTCTCTCTGTCCCCATAGTGCCGGAGTTCCTACATGCTCCAGGCCCCGGGTTTGTGTTGCACATAATTCTCAAGGGCTCATGGCAAGCTGCACCAGGGAGACAGAGGGCGGGGATTCGGGGACCCTGCCCCCAGTGGACCAAGGACTAACTGCTGGACTCTAATCTGTCTAGGTATTTTTGTGACTTGCAGAAATACCTCCACCTTGCCTGGGCCTGGAGCCACAGGAGACCCTTCTGAAGGTGAGGAATGTTCTGGAACAATGCAAGGCCTGCCCAGGCTGCCCCCAGGAGCCAGCGTCCTGGGGCCTCTGTGCGGCATCCAGCAACGTGAGCTTGCAGGACCCCGAGGAGCCCTCCTTCTACTTGGAAGCTGAAGATGACTGGGAGGATCCAGAGGCCCTGATCTCAGGGCTGCTGTTCCTGAACACCTCCGGATACAAGGCTAGCTTCTCTGGCCTGTACAACGTGGCGCTGCCATGGCTGAGCGGCATGTTCTGCAGCTTTAGCGATGAGGAGGAGCTGACTGGGTGCCTGGCACAGGCCCAAGGGGTGGCCAAGAAAGCTGGCCTCCTCATGGCCCTGGCCAGGCTCTGCTTCCTCCTGGGGCGGCTGTGCTGCAGGAGGCTCAAGCTGTCCCAGGCCCGGGTGTACTTTGAGAAAACACTGGGGACCCTGGACGGCAGCTTCGGGGACCTGTTCCAGGTGGTGGCTGTGTACGCCAACCTGACCAGCATTTACCGGAAGCAGAACCGGGAGAACTGTACCCAGGTCGTTCCCAAAGCCATGGCCCTGCTCCTGGGGACACCCGGCCACATCTGCAGCACCGAGGCGGATGGGGAGCTCCTGCAACTGGTGCTGCAGTGGGTGGTGTGTGGCCAGAGCCTGTAGGCCGAGGCCCGGGCCTGCTTCCTGCTGGCCAGGCACCACGTGCACCTCAAGCAGCCCGAGGAGGCCCCGTCCTTCCTAGAGCAGCTGTTGCTTTTGCACAGGGACTCGGGAGCCCCAGACGCTGTGTGGCTCTCAGACTGCTCCCTGCTCCTGGCTGACATCTACAGCCGCAAGTGCCTGCCCCACCTGGTGCTGAGCTGTGTCAAGGTGGCCTCATTGAGGACACAGGACTCGCTGGCCGGCTCGCTGAGGAGCGTGAACCTGGTGCTCCAGAATGCCCTCCAGCCCCACAGCCTCCCCACCCAGACTTCCCACTACCTCAGGCGAGCGCTGGCCTCCCTAACCCCAAGCACAGGCCAAGCTGTGCGTGGCCTTCTCCACGACAGCCTGGCCCAGCCGTACAGCCACCATGGCTACCACGGTCCGGCCATCACCTTCATGACGCAGGTGGTGGAAGCCAGTGCTGTTGCCAGAGTCTGTGCCATCGTGGACACCCTGGTGTCCCTGGCCTGGCTGCACGTGCTTCATGGGCAGAGCCTGGTGGCCTTGAACATCCTGCAGTCTGTCCAGGATGCAGTGGTGGCCAGCGAACACCAGGAAGGTGTGATTGCCAACATGGTGGCCATGGCTCTGAAGAGGACGGGCCGGACGAGGCAGGCAGCCGAGGGCTACTACTGCGCCCTATGGGTGGTTTGGGACCTGGGCCAGCGGAGGAACCAGGCAGTGGTGCTGGCCAACTTCGGGACCCTGTGCCTGCACATGGGTGCCAACACGCTGGCCCAGCACTACCTCCTGGAGGCCGTGCGTCTGTTCTCGAGGCTTCCCTGTTTGGAGTGTGGCTGGGACTTCACCCACGTACTCCTGCAGCTGAGTCACCTCTGCACCCGCCAGGGCCTGGCCCAGCAGTGCAAGGGCTACTGTGAGTAGGCCCTTCTGGTGGCCGTGGAGATGGACCACGTGGAGAGTGAGTGCCCTAGTTCCTCCTGTGCACCTTCTGGGGCCACTTGGGTCAGGGCGCACCTGGGGTTTGTGATTCGGAAACAAGTGGTGGTTTTTCCACCATTGAAAGTGCAGAGTCATGGCCAGCAGCAGATGTTGGCAAGCGCCCTGGAGACAGGAAGTTCCCATGCAGGGCCAGGCCCTCTGTGCCCTACTTGGGCAGCCAGCTCTTTCCGATTTGCTCAGGGACCATCCTGCCTTGAGCACGGAAAGTCCTGCATGCTGGGAATCCCTGGCCATAACCCTGGGATCAAGGCAGGCTCTGCTGAGCTGGGACTTGGGGCCCCTCCGTGAGCCAGGCCCTGAACGCCAGTTCTTGTGCCCGTGTTATCTGCTTGGTATCTCAGCAGCCCTGCGCACCTGTCATCCCACTTCACAGAGGACACAGGGGCGGGTGATTGCCCAAAGCCACAGAGCAGTTCATGCAAAAGCAGCTCGTGCAGAGTGTGCCAGGCCCCACCCACAAATGGAGCTTGTGGGGTCCTCAGGAAGCAGGTGCTGAGCGTGGGAACGTGAGCTTCAGGCCAGAGAAGCCACAAAAGGGTGAGTGGCGTGATGGCGGGGCAGCACTTGGCCCCGGGTTAGGGAAGCCTCTTTAGTCTGGGACCAGAGGGTTGAGAGGATTTAGTCAAGTAATAGGTGTGGATGAGGGGCTGGTGGTGGGGGAGGGGCTGGTGGTGTAGCCTGTGTGAAGGCCCAGGGGTGAGCAAGTGGGGGTGAGTGAGCGGGGATGAGTGGGTTGTGAGCGGGGGTGAGTGAGTGGTGGTGAGTGAGCAGGGGTGTGAGCGGGGATGAGTGGGGTGTGAGCGGGGGTGAGTGAGCAGGGCTCACACAGGGCGGTGCGGAGTTGGGAGTGGGTGGGTTGGGTGCTGGAAGGTGAGAAGCTCTTCTGGAGAGCTAGGCAGGGCCTGGGGCCTCAGCCTGTGGCTTGGCCTTTTCCCCAAGAGCACTGGGGAGCCATGGAGTGCTGTCGAACAGTCACTGCACACTGAGCAGTAAACGGACAGTAGGTGGGCAGGGCTGTCCGAAATCTAGGCCGCAGAGAATACATGAGGAAGTTGAGTCCACGGAAATGGCTGAGACAAGGTATACTGTTGTGTTCCCTCTGCCTTGCAGCGCTTTGTCATGGCACAGTGAGATCACTCAGAGGTGCCTCCTGTGGCCTGGACCAGAGCCCCAGGGGCTGTGTCCAAATCTGCCCATTTCCTAGCACAGGCCTGGCACCCAGTCCTGGCCCTAGGAGGGATGAGATTTTGGAAAGGACCGTGTGAAGGGGCCCCGGTCCCACACATCTGCCCAAGGAGGGGTGGGGGGTTCATACCCAGGCTCCTTCCCCAGGGACATTCTCTGACTGGAAGGAGACCCTCCAGGAGCCCAGCGCCCCAGCCCCCACTGCAGCCTCCGGTGGCTCCTGGCACAATAGTCTGTGGCACCTCCTCCTCCGAGGCCCTCCCCAGGGTGCTGGGGGATTCAGACTTGGAAATGCAGGCCAGGGAATAGAGATCATGCTTCCCTGTCTCCCCAGCCTGCACTGAACGGTCGAGGAGACCGAGGGTGTGGTTGATACCCCACATGCTTACCTGGGGTCATTTTTGAGTCACTTTCGGTAGTTTGTGTCCTTCTAGGAGTTTGGCTGTTGTGTCTAGATGGTCTGATTTGTTGGTGTACAATTGTTCGTAGTGTTTTCATGGAATCCTTTTATTTCTGTCAGGTCGGCAATAATGTTTCCTCTTTCATTTCTGATTTTAGAAACTTGGGTTTGTCATTGTTTGTTCAGTTTTATTAGAGATGGGGTCTCATCATGTTCCCCCAGGCTGGTCTTGAATTCTAGCCTCAGCAATCCTTCCACCTCAGCCTCACAAAGCGCTGGGATGACAGGCGTGAGCCATGGTGCTCAGTCTCTGATTTGAGTCATTTGTGTCCCATCTTTCTTTTCTTGGTCAGTCCGGTGAAAGACTTGTCAATTTTGTTATTATTTTCAAAAAACCCACTTTTGGTTCTGTTGACTATCTCTTTTGTTTTTCCATTCTCTGTATTTTTACTTCCCATTTCCACTCTCACGTTTAATATTTTCTTCCTTTTATT
>NW_012115155.1:13053336-13054603 GCF_000951035.1 Colobus angolensis palliatus | reverse complement strand
GGCTAATTTTTGTATTTTTTTTATAGAGACGAGCTTTCACCATTTTTCCCAGGCTGATCTCAAACTCCTGGACTCAAGCGATCCTCCCGCCTCGGCCTCCCACCGTGCTGGCCCGGGCTGTGCATTTGTTTGCATTCTTCTCATATTAGTTTTCAGTTTCCCTGATGGTCTCTTCTTTGACTCACTGGTTGTTTAGGAGTGTGTAATTTCCACATATTTTTGAATTTCCCACGTTTCCTTCACTCCTGATTTCCAGTTTCATGCCAGTACAGCTGAAGAACACCTCTGCTTTGGTCTCAATCCTTCTCCTTTCACTGAGGCTTGTTTTGTGGCCTGGCACATGGTCTGTCATTGGGAATGTCCCGTAGGCGCTTGAGGGGCCTGTGTATTCAGCTGTCATTGGGGGGCGTGTGTGACAGATGTCCATTCGGCATAGCTGGTTTCCGGTGTTAATCTTCGGAATGTTTCTGACACTAGAAAATCAGAAGCTTTCCACTGTTCCCAGCATCGTGGCTTTGGGAGAGACCAGTGAGCCTGTGGTTTTGGAGCCTGGTTGCATGAGAGAAGCATGTGTGGGAACATCAGGGGCTGGCTTTGAACCCCATTCCCCCAACATGATGCCATGTGTGGCAGACATGACGCTTGGCTTTGCTCTCTCAGGGTTCCATCTGCGTCAGGGGCTACTTGTGCCCCTGGCCTCATCAGCTCAGGCTGAAGGCGGCCCTGGTCCTCGCCAGAGGGACTTTGTGAAGCAGAAATAGATGGCTTGGTGCAGGGGCTGAGCCTGGTCAGGACCTCTGCCCTGGGAGTTGTAAAGAAGGCCGGCCTCTACCATGAGCATCTGCACCAACTGTGCCCATGTCACGGTGTGGTCGTTGTCTGTCCTTGTACAGGTACGTGGCCTATCTGAGCTCAGGCTCCCCGCCTATGGGGCCCAGGTTCACAGAGGTGTGAAAGAGACAAGCACAGCGCAGGGGCCTCCGAGCCCAGCCAGCCTCACTTCGATGCTGGGAGGGTGACATCTTCCATTTTGTCTTCTGCCCAGGTCAGCTGCGGACCATCCAGTGGCTGTGCTACTTCTACAGCGTCGTCATGCCCAGCGAGGCCCAGTGTGTCATCTACCATGAGTTCCAGCTCTCCTTGGCCTGCAAGGTGACCGACAAGGTGCTGGAAGGGGCAGCTCCTGGAGACCATCAGTCAGCTCCACCTGTCCCTGGGCGCCGAGTGGTGAGGGCTGGCTTTGCACTGGTGGGGGTGTGGAGGGGGA
>NW_012115155.1:13048793-13052391 GCF_000951035.1 Colobus angolensis palliatus | reverse complement strand
CTAGATAGCCTCTGAACACTAACGGCTCCTGGTGCATCTGGAGAAGACACAGGCCATGTCTGGGAGGCAGGGGAGATGGACTGGCACACTCCTCCTGCCACAGGGCTGCATGATATTCGATTCCCTCCAAAGGATGTCCTTCATCTTTTCCATGCCTTGCGTGTTCATCCTGGCCCTCCCAGCAGCCTGGGAATGGCAGAACACTGCACACACAATAGGGCCATTCCCAGTCCTCACATGCCAGATTCATCTGTCACCAGACCCACGGGAGGAGGCAGACTGGTTCCAGGAGGATGAGAGCCCTTGTTCTGACAGCTGTGTCTGATTTCAGGGCCTACAGATCCATTCTGGACTACAACAAACAAAGTCTGGAGATTTTCATTGACCTCCAAAAGAAAGAGGAGGCACATGCCTGGCTGCAAGCAGGGAAGATGTACTACATCCTGCGTCAGAGCGAGCTGTTGGACCTGTACATCCAGGTGAGTGGCAAGGAATGCAGGAGGGCCCCTGTGCTGTTCACTCCCTGTCCATCCATCCATTCATTCATCCTTCCATCCATCTATCCGTCATCCATCCATCTGTCCTTTCATCCATCTGTTCACCCGTCTGTCCATCCATTCACCTGTCTATCCACCCATCCATTCATCCTTCTATCCATCCATTCATTATTCATTCATCCATCCATCCATTCTTCCATCATCTTCCCATACCCCTGTGGGTCCGTCCTTCCATCCACCCATCCATCCATCCTTTTATCATCCATCCATTCACCTGTCCATCCATCCATCCTTCCATCTATCTTTCCATCATCCATCCAACTGTTCATCCTTCTATCCATCCATCATCCATCCATCCATCATTCATCTGGTCACCTCTTCATCCATCCATCTATCTTTCCATCCATCTTTCCATTCTCCAGCCATTCAGCTGTTCATCCTTCTATCCATCCAACCATCTTCCATCCATCCATGATCCATCCTTTTATCCATCCATTCACCCGTCCATCCATCCATTCACCTGTTCATCCATCCCTCCATCCATTCTTCCATCCATCCTTTTATCATCCATCCATTCAGCTGTTTATTCTTCCATGCATCTATCATCCATTCATTCTTCCATCATTCATCCACTCACCTCCACATCCTTCCATCATCCATCCGTTCACCTATTCATCCTTCCATTCATCCATCCATTCAGACACCATCCATCCACCTGTTCGTCCGTCCATTATCCATCCAGTCACCTCCTATTCATCCTTCCTTCCATCCATCCCTCTCTCCATCCACCCACTTATCCATCTATCATCCATCTGTCCATTCATCCATCCATTCACCCGTTCCTCCTTCCATCCATCATTCATCCATTCATTCATATATCCATCCCTCCATCCATCATTCATCTATCCACCCACCAATCTACCTATTAATCCATCCTTCCATTCATCTCTATCTGTCCATTTGTTTATCCATACATTGGTCTATCCACCATCTATCCATCCATATGTACATCCACCCATACATACAAACATACATCATTCCAACCACCCACCCGTCCATCCATCCATTTACGCATTCATCTATCCACACACCCATCCATCCATCCATGTGTCTACACATCTGCTCATCCATTCATCCACTCATTCCTAAGCCACTGCTGAGTACCTGTTGTGTGCCTTTTGCCTCCCTCCAACTGGTTCCCTTATTCCTCCCCCAGTAGCCAGCATCTTCTGAGGGCAGAGGTGGGACCCCTCACAGTGCCTCGCACCTGCTGGTATACAGCTCATGCTCAAAGAATGTGACCACTCAGTTAACACACAGAAGAACGTGCTCCAAGCAACACGTGGCACATCTCCTTGCAAAATGAATCTATCATAGCGGCTGTTTTCAGAGGCTTTCCCAAACACAGTGTGATCTGGAACAAATTGTGAAGCCCACAAGCCTGGTGAAACTTTCATTATTGAGCACCTGCTGTATACCTCCTTGAGCTGAGGAGAAGGATCAAGAGCTCATGGCCAAGAGGGGACCAGGCCCACCCACAAACACTGTTGATGTGCGGCCCTGAGCCGCAGCAGGGATGTGGCAACGCAGAAAGGAACCAGGTGATGGGCTGCCAGCAATCTGGGGGCCACGGAGACTGTTTGATTGCGGGGGGTGGGCTAGGGCTAGCCCTGGTGGTAGGATTCACAGGTGTCAGGCTCCTGGGCTGCAGCTGCTCAGTCACTTCCTGCTACTCAAGTGCATCAGTTCATTGTCCTCATGCCAGTGGTGGGGCATCCCTAATGCACAGATCTGAAAAATGCTCAGGTGTGCCTGCAGGGTGTGAGAGGAAGGAGGCTGGCGAAGGTGGGTGTGGCCACCTCACCAGATGTGGGTCTTGAGGGAACTTCTGCTCCTTTCAGGTGGCACAGAATGTGATCCTGTACACAGGCGATTTCAACCTGGGGCTGGAGCCGTTTGAGGCAGCTGGAGACATCTTTCTTCAACAAGGCCTGGGAGCGGGAGAAAGCCGTCTCCTTCTACCGGGTGAGCTGGCCTGTGCACTGATGTGGGTGGGCCTCAGGGGGGCACCTGGAGGGCTGAGGCACAGGTGTGGCAGGGCAGAGGCCTCCCACCTGGAGGTAAAGCCACCCATGCACATGCTTCGTTTCCCAGTGGTCTCACCGGGAATGATATTGACTGTGCCCCTGCCCGGGACAAACGCCTGGGCTGTGGACGTGGCAATGGCTCTACCCTTGCCTCGTTGTCTCATCGGGCATATTGACTGTCCCCCTGCCCGGGACAAACGCTCGGGTCTGGACATGACAGTGGCTCTACCCTTGTACCTGATGCTTTCAAGCAACCATGAGTGGGAAGTCTTGTCCCCATCTTCCAGATGAGGAAGCTGAGGCTCAGAGAGGCACAGGGACATGTCAAAGGACACACAGCATGTCAGTGGGAGGGCTAGGGTCCAAGTCTGCCTGCACCCCCGAAGCGGGGACCGCTTCTCCCTTCCTCTGAGCTCACGGTGTGGCTCAGCCCTGGGCACAGATAAATGTGTTTTTAGAGCAGAGAGGAGTGCTGGCTCCCCCCAGTCAGACCCCCGGTGCCCAGGTGGAAGAGGCTGGTCTGAGGCTGCTGGGTGTAGCTAGATGGGCCTCAGGTGACTCTTCAACCCCCAACTTGGATGTCTGAACCGTGCGTTATCCCAGAGCACAGAGCTCTGCGGAGGTACAGGGGTAACTGGGGTGTGGGATGCTCCAAGCACATGTTTGAGCTCTGAGGAAGGTGCTTGTCAAGGTGGGTGCTGCGGGAAACCTGACCCCACCTGCCTGTGTGGTAGGACCGGGCCCTGACCCTGGCAGTGACTATGGGCAACCGTAAGGCGGAGCCACTGCTGCAGCTGTGCAACAAGCTGGTGGCACTGCTGGCCATGCTGGAGGAGCCCCAGGAGGGCTTAGAGGTTTCCCACATGGCCCTAGCATTCAGCATCACTCTGGGTAAGTCCCCTGAGTCCCCGCCCTGCCAGGATCCACACTTTGCCAGAGCCCAGCCTCCAGGTCTGTAGGGCAGGAGCTGAAACAGCTGCTGGATTTTCCTGGTCTCCTGTCCAGGCAGGCAGA
>NW_012115155.1:13046767-13048698 GCF_000951035.1 Colobus angolensis palliatus | reverse complement strand
CGCAGTGCTGAGCTCTGCTTCCTCTGTCTCTTCCCGCTGCTGACCACAAGGGCCACCCAGTGTGCCCTCTGCCTTCCAGACATGCCAGGCATCTCGGTCCCGGTATGTGCCAGGCTGAGTGGCACATTCCCTTTGTCTTGTGCTCTTCCCACCCTCATCAACCACACGGCTCTCTGGTTGATGAAATCCCAGTTCCCCTTCCAGCAGCCTTCCCCTTAAGGCCGAGCATCCCCTGGTGCTGTGCCAGGTCGTCTGTTCTGCTCCAGAGACAGGGAACCCTGGGCAGGCCGCATGCCCCAGCGCCTTGTGCCTTGGGGCCCAGTACACAGTAGGTGTGCAGCTGTGTGGGAATGTATTGAATGCAGGCTCCACAGCACTCGCCCTGAAAAGGGGAGGACATCAGAGACAGCCTAGGTGGGTTTGTGCATCTGTGGGGGGACCTGGAACTCAGGCATGCGGTGACCCCCCAAGGTAAGGGGCTTTGATCGTGACACACCCAGGAGGAGTCGGATGTCACGTCTGTGGGCTGCATGGAGCCGGGGTGCCTGGGAGCACCTGGACTGCATGGGTTTTGGGCTCCCCTGGTTAAAACCAGTGAACAAAGGCAGGTGGCTATGTGTAGGCACAGAGCTGGGCCATCCAAGTCCGACTTTGCCACAGCCACACAGTAGACAGGGGCAAGCCTTATTAGTTCTGCTTTGCAGTTGGGAAAGTGAGTCTGGGAACCCAGAAGGGACTGGCCAGAGCTGCCCAAGTGACCACAGGTGCCTGGAGGCAAGCCAGGTGCTGCCCAGCGTCTGCATGCCTGCACCTCAGGGGACCAGCTGAATGAGCACGTGGCCTACCACCGGCTGGCCGCCCTGAACCACCTGCTGGGCCATGGCAAGCTGGCGGAGCACTTATACCTCAAGGCCCTGTAGCTCTGCATCTCGCTGCTGGAGTTCAATGAGGAGATCCTCTACTACGTGAAGGTGTACCTGGTGCTCGGTGACATCTTCTACGACCTGAAGGTCCGTGGGAAGGGGCAGGGCTCGGGGTGTTTCCAGCCCCCTTGGAGTGGGATCTTCACCCAGACCCCAGGGGCTGGGATCCAGCATTCCTTAGGAATGGCCCAGTGGCCTCCCTGGGGCTCTGCACGTGGCTGGAGGAGCCCGCAAGTTTCACAGATACAACCCAGCTCCCAAGCTGGCCAGGCCCCACCCTCAAGAACTCAGTCTCAGCCAAGGAGGCTCACACATGTGGCCTCTGGGTAAAGAAGGGGGATTGTAGTCAGGGGGGCCCTCCTGGAGGAGGTGACACCAGACTGAGTCTTGACAGTCAAGTGTCAAGTTGCATTTAACAAAGAAAACAGGGTCGGGAGAAGGACTTTTTGGAGGACAGCATCATCCTCATATTGAATTCACATTGCAAGATCCAACCCAAATCCCAGTGCCTCCTCTAGGAAGCCTGCTCAGGGTGCCAGCCTGCACTGAGCAACTCCTTCGTGGAGTCCCGAGACACCTTGAATCTTCACATCACCCAGGAAGGGTGGGGTGGGACCGGTGTCATCGGGTTCACAGACAGGGGAACCTTAGCTCACGGCAGGTGCAGTGGGGCGGGGCCCCAGCCAGCCAGGCTGAGACCTTGCTGGGTCAGGTCTGTCTCGAGGGGAGGTGCTGTGCTCCCTCTGACCCCAGCCCTGCAGGGGTGGAGAGCTGGGACTGTCAGACTCAGACCGGAGTGTCTCCACCCCTCTGCCCAGCAGGCACCCTCCCCTCCTCAGCATCGCACTGGCACCACGACAGTACTCCTTATGGGCTGAGGGGCCAGGGCGCTCCAGTCCAGGGACCGAGCTCTTGGGGGCCTTAGAAAAACATGAGGAGCTGGGGCAGCCCCAAGACCCCGCCCCATATCCCTCACCACAGGCCTGGGCTGCCCGGGAGGCCCCTGCC
>NW_012115155.1:13032602-13046122 GCF_000951035.1 Colobus angolensis palliatus | reverse complement strand
ACATGAGGAGCTGGGGCAGCCCTAAGACCCCGCCCCGTATCACTCACCACAGGCCTGGGGCTGCCCGGGAGGCCCCTGCCCACTGCTGGCGACAGCGGGTGGTCAGAAGCGGTCCCTGTGGCCTCCCAAGTCCCAGCCAGACAGGGAGGTGCCAGGCCCAGAGGGACGCTGCTCAGCGCTCAGGGGCTCGCCTGGGACCCAGGGGACGGGCCTCCCAGAAGAGGGCCTTTATCTCTCTTGGTCAAGCCTGCTGCCCACATCTGCCTGCCCAAGTGGACTGAAAGGGCCAAGTAGTACCTGAGAGGCCCAAGTCCATGGTTGGAGTCGAGGGACAGAGGCCTCCTTCTCCTCCTTCCCATGCACAGCTCTCTGGGTCTCATCGTGACTATGCTGTCAGCCAAGGCCAGCTTCCCAAAGGGAGGCCCCCTCGGAATTCCCCACGGGCGGCTGTCTAAGGCCACACCCTCCTCCTTGTCTAGGAGGCTCTGGACCGAGGGCCCAGACAAGTGGGAGAGCAAGCTGGGCTGGATGGCACCTGAAAGGCTGGCAGAGAGGCAGGTGTAAATGGGCATCCTTGCTGATTGCCTCTAAAATGCGGTCCCTTTTAGACTACACGTGAGAGTGAGCCCTGGAATAGGGTGGATGAGGTGTGTCCTGGCTCAGCCTGCCACTCACTAGCTGCTGCTCACACTACAGGCACATGGAAATGCACATACACAGGCACACACAGGCGTGCACATAGGCACACAACCACGCACACGCACAGGCACACGCAGAGACATGCTTTGGCTGGCTCCTTCCTGTTTAGTTAGGATGCCGCCACGCCTTCAGGATGCCCTTGCCTCCCACCCCCGGCTGAGTCAGGGGCCTCCTGGGCCCCCCACAGGCTCCTGGGCTTCCCTCTGCCACAGCCTGGGCCACCTTTGTGGTCAGCGTTCAGTTCCAGGTCCCTCAGACTGGGAGCAAGGATGTTAGGCTCAGCCATGCACCCAGCACAGAGTCCAGTGTTTCACTGGGCCGGGGGGGGGGGCATTGGATGAGCAGCGGCGGTGACTCAGGGTCTTCTCACGCCCCTGCTCCATGTGTGGGGCGGGGCAGTGAGGGAATGGACTGCTGCATCTTGGACTTTGTCCTTGGCCCTGGGAGCCATCTTGAGATGGTAAAGAGGTACAGGCTAGGCCTGGGTCTTAGAGAGGTCCCTTGGGTGTCCCCCATATGGAGGAGGCGCCTGGGGAGAAGACGGGGGTGGGGGGAGATGGGAGGGTCAAGGTGGAGGTCTGGGAGGCAGCATCCCAACCCAGGGATGGTGAGTTTGACCCAAAGATGCATTGAAAATGGGAGTGGATGTCTGGGGAATCACACTCTGTCAGTATTTCAGGGAACATTGCCAGGAAGGACACCTGTGAGATGGTTTTGTACCTGGCCTGGCCCATGGAGGGCCTGGAAATGGTCAGCATGGACAGGGGCCAGAGGGGAGCCTGGGTCACTCAACGCTGTGCCCCTGCTGTGGTTTGGAGCCACGGGTCCTGCATGGAACTCTCAGAGCAGGCGGGATCTGCCCTGACCTCAGCCCATGGGGAAAGCAGCCACTGCCTGCAGAGAGGGTGGGACTGGGACAAGAGGCTTCGGGTGAGTGGAGCATAGGGATAGTCAGGAAGGCTTCCAGAGGTTTCAGGGTTGTCCCCACCTCCTGCAGTTGAGACCACAGCAGTGTCACAGGCTTCGGGGCTCATGGGGTGAGCCAGCATTGGCTGGACATGTGGAATGACCTGGAGACAGGAACAGCCTCTGGGAAGACAGGCTCCAAGTCCCCCTTTTGCTGAGCATGGCCTGTCCCCTTCAGGAACGGTTTGATGCAGCCGGGTACTACCAGCTGGCACTGGCAGCCACCGTGGACCTGGGCAACAAGAAGGGCACAGCTGAAGACCTACACGCGGCCGGCCACCATCTCCCACACCTTCCTCCTGGATGGCAAGAAGTCGCTCTTCTTCTACCAGAAGGCCAGGACCTTTGCCACAGTGCTCAATGTCTGCAGGGTCAACCTGCTTCCTCTGCCACTCTGCGGGTGGGCCCCCTGGTTGGCCCCAGCCACCCTCGCTGAGGACAGCATCCGAGGGAGTGGGTTTTGTGCAAGGAGGATGGTCTCCTGCCTCTCCTGGTGGCTCCCGTGGCTCATTTTCTGGGAAATGGAGGCATGAAAGCAGGGTTCAAATAGCAATAAATGTTTTTGCAATAACATGCTGAATTCCCCAGGGCATCCTTCCCTGTGTGCTTCCGGGGCGGTGTCTAGGGGCCAGCTCCTTCCCTGGTGGCAGCTCTCTGTTCTTGGGGATGAGAAGGACCCTGAGTCCAACAGACCTGGGCCAGGTCACCATGAGCCTCGGTTAGGGGAGATGGTGATAGAACTCCCTGGGCAGCTCCCTGCTCTCCTTGCTCAGAGCTTTTGCTGTAGGTCTCGTGCCGCCCTTGCCTTTATCCTTCAGGCCACTGTGCCCACATGTGGGGGCTGCTAGTGCCCCTATTTGCCATTGAAGAAACAGAGGCACAGAGAGGTCAGGTGTCTCACCCACCATCACACAGCAGGTAGGGGCGGAGACACAGAGCCCAGTACACTGACCACCCCACCACCCTGCCAGCTTGCTGCCAGGAAGGTGTCCCCCATTAGGATCCAAGGTCAGCTCCTGGACCTCTCTTGTGTTGTCAGGAGAGCCACAGGCCAGTGAGGGTGGCCCCGGGGATCCCTCACTCAGTGTCCTCTGCTCCCAGATTTGGTTGGGCTGAGTCTGGCCAGTCCCACCTCTGGCCACTGGTCAGCCCTGCGGGAAGTGAGATGCAGGGATCTCCGCCTGTGTAGACGCTGCTACCCAGTATTGAAAGCCTTATCTGGGCTGCCCCCTATGCCGTCCCCACAGGCCCTCATCCCAGTCGCTGGAATCTCTTGGCCCCAGGGAACACAGCTCACACGGTCTTTTGGCCAGTTTACGGCAAGCAAACTGAGGTTCAGAGACTGTGGGTGTCCCACGTGATTCTCACATACACTGCACTCTCCCAGGCCCCTCTTTTAAACACTTTAAATGAGGTGACTTTCACATCGCATGCAATTAACTATTTCAACGTGAATAATGTGGTGGCATTTGTGCATTCACAGTCCTGTGCAACCACTCACGCCATGTAGTTTCAAAACGTGTTCATCTCCCCAGAAGAAACCTGCCATCCTCACTAAGCTGTTACCCCTCCTTGGTATCCCCCAAGCCCCTCGTTTAATGGAAGGGGAAACTGAGGCCCAGAGAGAGACTTGCCAGTGGGTGGAGCTCTGATTATAAGGAATCAGGCACCCATCTGCTGCTTCAGTCCTGGGTTGGTTTTCCACCCAGCAGAGGTCACAGAGCCAGGAGGTTCTGGGACCCCATGCTTGCAGCCAGAGCCCTGCCCCGAGGTTCTCCACCAGGGGGAAGCAGAGAGCTTTCCAGAACCAGCCGCGGGGCTGGCGGGAAGCAGCAGGTCAGAGCTGCTGACAAACGTCACGTGGACCCCAGATCGCTCTCTGTGGGTTGGGTTTAGGGAATTGGAGAGGAGCCCGCATGATTGGAAACGTGAAGGCAGCACGGCCCGGCTGGAGGAGCGCGAAGTGCCGTCACGTTTACTGAGGACACAGATCTCCTGCCCGCTGGGCCGGGCATGCAGCCACACTTCTCCGGGTGGGGTCCGCAGGTCCGGGTTGCTCTTGGCCCCCGACCTGCCTCAGAGTCCGGGGCCTTTGGAACTGTGCTTCCCCATCTCCACCCAACCTGGCTGGTGCCACGAGGGGACTGGATCCTGGGATCCTGTTCCTCTTGGGCAGCAGAGACTGGGGGACCAGAAGAGATGATGGGTCTTCAAGCCCCACATTCAAACCCCAGCCCACCACACACAGTCTGGGGGTTCGTGGTGAGGGAGTTGATGTCTCTGAGCCCCAGTTTTGTCACCAACATGAGGCCGACATACTGGGGCAGAGTGCCAGCCTCAGGGCTAACAGAAGCCTGTTTCCTACTGACAATACCTCTTACTCCTAGGAACAGCTCCAACAACCACACACTAGGGAACACTCAACCCAGGCCAACTTGTCAGAGGCATGTGAGCCAGAGCGACTCCATCTTGAATGGGGGCTGGGTAAAGGGAGGCTGAAACCTGCTGGGCCGCACTCCTAGGTGGCTAGACATTCTGAGTCACAGGATGAGATAGGAGGTCAGCACAAAATAGAGCTCATAAAGACCTTGCTGATAAAGCAGGTTGCAGTAAAGTCAGCCAAAGCCCACCAAACCCAAGATGGCCACGAGAGTGACCTCTGATTGTCTTCATGGCTCATTATGTGCTAATTATAATGCATTAGCTGCTACAAGACACTCCCAAGAGCACCACGACAGTTTACAGATACCATGGCAACATCTGGAGGTCACGCTACATGGTCTCAGAAGGGAGGGCAGAAACTCTCAGTTTCGGGAATTGCCCACTCCTTTCCTGGAACACTCATGAATAGTCCAACCCTTGTTTAGCGTATGATCAAGAAATAATCATGAAAATGGGCAACCAGCAGCCTTTGGGGCCACTCTGCCTATGGAGCAGCCATTCTTTTTTTTTTTTTTTTTCTGAGATGGAGTCTCGCTCTGTTGGCCGAACTGGAATGCAGTGGAGTGATCTTGGCTCACTACAACCTCTACCTCCTGGGTTCAAGCGATTCTTCTGCCTCAACCTTCCTAGTAGCTGGGATTACAGGCACCTGCCACCACTCCCAGTTAATTTTTTGTATTTCAGTGAAGACAGGATTTTGCCATGTTGGACCAGGCTGGTCTCGAACTTCTCATCTCAGGTGATCCACCTGCCTCGGCATCCCAAAGTTATAGGATTACAGGACTGAGCCACTGAGCCCAGCCAGAGTAGCCATTCTTTTATTCCTTTTCTTTCCTAATAAACTCGTTTTCAGTTTATGGACTCGCCCCGAATTCTTTCTTCTGTGAGATCCAAGAAACCTCTCTTGGGGTCTGGATCGGGACCCCTTTCCAGTAACAAACTTGCTTAACCTCTCAGACCCTTCGTCTCTTCATCTGTAACTAAAGACAAAGCCTCCCCCAAGGTTCCAAAACTGTGGAGAGAACGCATGGGAAACGAGGGGCACAGAGTTGGTGTGCAGAACCAATATCACAGACTGGGTGTCAAGCCACTGTCATGTTGGAAGTAATAGCATGCTCTCCCCCACAAGTTATGAGGAACAATATCACAGGGGGGTGTGTACCTTCTCTGGTACTGGAAGTAGTATCATCATCTCTTCCTTTAGATGACAGGAACAATATCAGAGTGTGGGTGTACACTCCGTGTGTTTTTGGAAGCAATGTCATTCTCTCTTCTTCTAGGTTTTACGATTCATATCACAGGCAGGGTGTACACCCCTTGTTATATTGGATGGAGTCTCATCCTCTTTCAACGTGTATCTTTAGAACAATATCCCATGGGGGTTGTATATCTCTTTAATATTGGTAGTAATATCATCTTCTCCTTTCCTGGATATAAGAAACAGTATCACAGGAGGGGTGTACACCCCTTGCATTGTTGGTAGTAATATCACCACTCCCTTGTGTTTATTAAGGACAAAATCCCACGGTGGCTGTACAGTTCCTACTTTATCGGAAGTAATATCATCCATTCAACCCCTGGATATCAGGAACCATATCACAGAAGAGGTGTTCACCCCCTTCGATATTGTCAGCCATGTCATCTTCTTCCCACCTGAATATTAGGAACTATACCCCGGGTTGGGGGCGGTGTACACCCACTGCGATCTCGAAAGTAAAATCAGCCTCTTTCCCGCAGGATATTAGGAACTGTATCACAGGTGTGTGTGCACCTTCTGGGATACTGGGAGTACTGTCAGCCTCCACCCTGCTACCCTGCTGCATATTTGGAATATACAGGGGGCAGGGTAGTTACACTCCTGCGATATTGAGAGCAATATTCTTCTCGTTCCCCTGTACAGTAGGAACTACATCACAGAGGTCTGTCCACCTTCTGCGATATTGGGATTAATGTTGTCTTCTCCCCCACAGAATGTCAAAACCAGTATCACAGAAGGATGTACACCCCCTGCGATATGGCCAGTAATATCATCGTCTCTACCTTTGGATACAAGTAACAACATCACAGAGGGTGTGTACACTCCCCTGCAATATTCAGCATAATGTTATCCTCTCTTCCCCTGGATATCAGAAACGATATTCCTGGTGGAGGGAGGTGGAGTACATTAAGAACAACAGGACTGGGTGGGTGTACTCCCCCTCCGATATTGGGAATAGTATCATCCTCTCTTCCCTAGCATATTAAGAACAATATCCACAGGAGGGATGTACAGCCACAGTCCCTGCATTATCGGGAGTAATAGCGTCTTCTCCCACTCTCGATATAAGGAACAATATCCCAGGGTTTGCGTACATCCCTTGCGATATTGGGCATATAGTCATCGTTTCTCAACGTGGATATTGGGCGTAGTGTCCCAGGCGGGTGTACACCTTCTTTGATATTGGGAGTAATATCATCCTTTCCCCTCAGGATCGTAGGCAAAATATCGAAGGGGTTTTACAACTCGTGCGATATGGGCAGTAATATCATCCTCTCCCCACCTGGATGTTAAGAACTACATCACAGGCGGCTGTACACTTCTTGCCATATTGGGAGTCCTATCATCCTCTCCCATCTTGGATATTAAGAAAAATATTACAAAGGAGGTGTACACCGGCTGAGATATTGACAGTAATATTATGCTCTCCCCTTTGGGATATTAGGAACAATATCACAGGAGGTGTGTGCAACCCCTGTGATACTGGGAGTAATATCATCCTCTCCCCCTGAATATAGGAAACATTATCACAGGAGGATGTACTCCCCCCGTGATATTGGGAGTCATATCATGTTATTCGGAACAATAGCACAGTGGGAGTATAAAACCCCTGCCATATTGCCACTAGTATCATCGTCTCCCTCCCAGGATATAAGAAACAATATCACAAGGGGGTTTATAACACCCCTGCGATATTGGGAGTAACATCTTCCTCTCCCCGGCTGGCTATTAGTAATATCTTCCTCTCCCTGGCTGGATGTCAGGGAAAATATCACAGTGGAGGTCCATGCCCCTTGCGATACTGAGAGTAATATCATCCTCTCGCACCCTGGATAGAAGGAACAAGATGATCGAAGGGATGTACACACACTGTGGTAGTTTCAATAATGTCATCCTTTAACCCTGGCTATTAGGAATAACATCACAGAGGAGTGTACACTTTCCGTGATATTGGGAGTAATATCTTCTCCCCACCGGATATCAGGAACAAGGATATTAATTATGAATACTAATAAATATAATAAAAATTAATAGTAATCACCGATATTAATAATGACAATCAAGATACTAAATATACACACTGGTTAAAAGTGATAACGATTAGTATTAATAACATTAACACTATTAATAAAATAATGATATCAACAATTAATGTTACTAAGATCAATACTGAGGGACGCTGGCAATAAAATAATAATGTTAAGAATATTGATAAATGACATTAATATTAAAAATTAATTTTTGGCATCCATCATTATATATATAAAATAATTATTCATTATTAATCATAAAATATAAATTGATATTACTGATAATTATTAAAATCGATTCTTGATGTTTAATAATTAACTATATCATTATTCCCTGAGCAATACACTGAAGGTGTACACCCCTCTGTGAAAGAGGTGACTATTTCCAGAGGGCGAGATGATAATACCCACAATATCCTAAACAGGCTGTGAGTCCACCATGACTCCCAATCGCCAAGGGGGGGAGAGGGGGTGGCTATTGGTCCCCACCTCGCAGGGGGTGCCTCACCACGGAAATCAGACTGAAGTACATAGAGATGTTTTGCCCACATTTAAAAATCCAAGTGTGGGACTCCTAGAAATAAAACACATTATGGATTCACTTTACTTTTCCAAATTTTTACTTGGAGAAACCTTTAAAGTCCTTGTCAGTTACACCCTTAAGTTTTTCAATAATTTTTAAATGCAAAGGTCGGGCAAGACTCGTAAAGAGGTACACACGTACGGCCCGGCGCGGTGGCTCACGCCTATAATCCCAGCACTTTGGGAGGCCGAGGCTGGCAGATCACGAGGTCAGGAAACCGAGACTATCCTGGCTAACACGGTGAAACTCAGTCTCAACTAAAAATACAAACAATTAACCAGGCGTGGTGGCGGGCATCTGTAGTCCCAGCTACTCGGGAGGCTGAGGCTGGAGAGTGGCATGAACTCGGGAGGCAGAGCCTGCAGTGAGCTGAGATCGCACCACCGCACTCAAGCCTGGGTGACAGAGGGAAACTGTCTCAAAAAAAAAAAAGGAGGTACACACATACATGCCATGCTCTTCTCTCAAAGACACAGGCCCTTTTTTAAGATTCCAGATGTAAATGTGGTTGTCACCCTGCTTTTGAGAGGATGGGCTGTTTTAAGCATGAACACACTTTCCTCCATGCACCAAGTCGTGCTGGTGGGCATCCAGCAGTAAGGGGGTCTTGCACTTCACTCCCTGGGGCCAGCCCCAGACAGAAGGGAAAGAGGCACCTGTATCATAACTCATGTGTATTTCTAGACACACAGAGACTCTGCAGTGCAAGGCGCAGAACTAGAAGGAATCGTGGAAATAAGAGGGAAGACATTTGGTTACGACTGGCAGAGCCACCTCAAGCCTCAGCACTTCCTGCCGGAGCCCTCACTGACCAGACTCCTCAGGGGTCACTGCCACTGCCTTGCCCTGTCATAACAGGGCAGACAGTGAGAGCCTCAGAACAACCTCCCACTCCTTCCTCACCAGCCCAGGGGACGAGCTTCTCATGAGTGTCCCAAAGCCTGAATGCGGGAACACAGAGGTGACTGAGCAGAAAGGGGGACAGGAACAATGGCCGCGGGTGTGCAGATATTGCGGGGCACACCAGCAGCCCTTTCCATCTTAAAGAGGATGGCCACGGGTGTGCAGATGCTCCCGCGTGACCCAGCTGTCCTTTCTACCTTAAAGGGGAATGGCCATGGGTGTGCGGATATTCCCGGGTACCCCAGAGCCCTTTTAACCTTAAGGAGATTTTCAGTCTCATTTCAGTCTCCAAACTATTCAGTGAGGTTGGAGGAGTATCACTGTGGACCAACACTGGCACCCAGTAAGGGCAAATTTATAACCACGTCTCAACCATGAGACAATCAGGTCTTGGCCATCTGGTCAAAGCTTTTTCTGTAACAAAGTTGGATAATTAAGTTGAACTTTGGTTTTCCAAAGCTTGTTACAGAAACCACATCTTCCTAGGTGTGGCTCCGTGGTGTCACGTGCACACATCAGTAGCCAGGCTTGCCAAGACTCATGGCATGTTACACATTCACCTGAGAAGGCTGCTCAATCATTGAGGGCTCTGGCGTGCTCTGAAATGAATTTGCCACTTCAGCCTACACTCTACTCCCTTGTTTAGTTAAAGAAACCCCAAAGGCAGAATTTGTTTTGGCCAATCGCCTGCTGACCCAAGTGCAGAGGCTTTAATTAGAGCACTTTCACTGCATCCTAGAAAGCAAAGTCATATAGATCAACTCATTATTACCACTCCAAAGGTTTAGTAAATCTCCAGATAATTAGGCAAACATTTTAAGAAGCTACATTAAGGTTTACAATACTCAAAATTTAAAACTACATCCATGCTTCAAAAAACCACCATTACCATTTTAGATGGCCAAATGTATAAGAGAAAGAAAGCAACGTGCTGAGTGCATTTTTTTCGTAATCTTATGGAGAAACTGCCACTTTAAAAATGGCTCTAATTCTTGGCTCCAGATGGTTTTTGTGGGTTGTCTCACTCAATTTCAACTCCACCTGAAGCTGGGACACTCGAAATCCATTCCCAGACTCCAGGGCACCAGAATTCCCACTTCTGGAAACAGCCTGGAATGCAGGCCTGTAGCAGAGAATTCTTTCCTCCCACCCTCACCGTCCTCTGTGGAAGGCAACAGTCAAAGACAAGTCCACCCCTCTAGGCACAACTGCACCACGAAGAACCATTTCAAGGTGGGAGGTGATTGATCAGTAGGAACAGGCAGTTTAGCTAATCACTTATAAGGCAGAGAAGGGGGGTTTGAAGGCCTGTGTCTGGCCTTGTCCTCGGTAAATGGTCATCTGCAACTCAGCCTAAGCCACATGGGAAGGGGCTTCTTGCAGTAAAAGTGGGGGCGCAGTTATGGGGAGGGGGAATGTCTTAACCATCACTGTTTTACAGGATCACAGGGCTCAGGAAATGTTCAGTATTGTCATACACCAAGGCTTTTACAGTCTGAAGAAAACTACAGTCCTAAGGTGTCAGTTCTCAAAGCCCTTAAGTTCCTCCTGCTAAGATTCCCAGAGGGTCTCCACTTCTTGCACCGAACCCCAACTTGCACAGGCACCTGCGTCTTCCTCCTGCAGCAAATGCAGATGAGAAGGCTGTGGCTCTGCTGCAGTAATGATGCCATGGCAGCCCTAACACCACAGCAGAGCAATGGCTCTGGCCTGAATGTCCCCAAAACCTCATGCTGAAACCATCTCCGATGGGATGCATTAAGAGGTGGGGCCTTTGGGAGGTCCCGCTCTCAGGACTGGGGTTGGTGTCCTTGTTGGGAGGCCGGGAGGAGCCCTCCTGCTCCTCCACCACGTGAGTCCCGATGAGACACCCGCTGCCACGCAAGACCCGGTGAGATGCTGCCGTCTGTGAGCCACAGGCCCTGGGACACCAGATGTGCAGGTGCCTTGACCTTGGACTTTCCAGCCTCCAGAGCTGTGAGCAATAAATGTCTCTTTATGAATCACCCAATCGACAACAGCCGGACAGAGACAGTAATGTCACAACATGAGTCACTTTCTCAGTGGGCCAGAGGCCTCCCCATGAAGCCACCACCATAAAGTAAGAACTTCCTGGAAGATGGAAAGGGGTTCACAAGGAATTCTACCCAGCACCAGGGTGTCTGTCCTTTCTCGCGGGAAGATAGCTGAGCCATGGCAGGAAACTATGGGGTGAGTGGGGCTGGACAGTAATGTGTCACCTGCTCATGTAAGCCTCAGTCTCCTGCCTCTCATCAGGACAGCAGGGGTAACCCCCTCACCTGAGCTGATGGGGGAGGTAAGAGTGCTGGGTGATTAACAATGGTTAGCTCCACAGAAATTAGGCAAAGAATCTGCCCCTACATCTTATAAAACCAAACCAGCCCAGGAATTCCACATCACTACTAATTTGCATGGGAAAATGCTGGATTCTCATAAGTTCTGACATGTCATTTGTATTAATAAAGTTTGCAGAGTTTTCATATACTAAGTATATAAAACAGGAAAATAAATCATGCAATTTGGAGGTTGAAGCAGGAGAATCACTTGAGCACAGGCAGCAGAGGTTGCAGTGAGCCGAAGCCACGCCACTGTACTCCAGTCTGGGTGACAGAACGAGATTCCATCTCAAAAAAAAAAAAAAAAAAATTTTGCTGCTTCATACTAGTAAAGTGGGCAGATTCTACATGCCAACTCTTATTCAAAGGTTGCCTAACACTGACTCAGGAACTCTGGCCCTGATGTGCTTGGAGTTTTAATCCTAACATTGTTGAAGACCACTCCCCCAGGAGCTCTGAACAAGTACTCCAGGTATACGCTGAGCAAGACCACACACTCTCTGACCGAAATCTAACTTCATAGACCCAAACTACAGAATCACAGAAGACACTGCTTCTGTCCAACTTTGTGTTCTGCCACCGTTTGTGTCCATTATTTCCTACAAACCATCTCATTAGAATTTAGGGCACACAAAAGGCCGATACAACAGGGTTACTTTTCAAAGGTTTGGAGGTGAAGAACAGATACAATGCATTAGCTTCCTATTGCTGCTGCAACAAATTACCACAAATGGAAACCTCCTCTCAGCCCAGGAAGTCAGGAGTCCCAGGGCTGAAGTCAAGGGGTCAGTAGGTTGTGTTCCTGCCTGGAGTCTCCCAATTCATAGAGGCCACCATGCAGCTTGGCTCACAGCCCCACACCCTTCTGACCACTGCCCCGGCCTCAGCCCTGCACCCCTCCACAGCCCCTGCCCCACCCGTGGCCCATGCCCCTCCAGCCCCTACCACACCCCCGCCCTCAGCCCCACAGCCCTCTGGCCTCTATCTCATTCTCAGGTCTCCTCCTCTGAGGCAGACCCTCTTACTCCCTCTCATCAATGCACATGTGAGGACGCTGGACCCCACCTGGACAACCCAGGGTCCTCCCCTATCTCACTGTCCGTTACACTCACATCTGCAAAGCCTCTTTTGCCATGTAAACTTCATTATACTAACAATCATTTAACAAGTCCATTATAATGATGTGAAAATTGGCATTGTTTTCCTCCTAATGAACAGATCAGTCACCCATGTAACCTATAAATATTTGACTGTTAAATAGACAATACTGTAGGAGACAAAGATGAGGAAGACGGTTCCTCCCTGAAAGACGACTGGACCCTAGACGGAGGGACGAACATTCTGAACAGAATCAATGTAACTCAACATTTGAGTCGGAGAGGCCAAGCAATAAGACTTTCAAAAAACCAACCAGAAAGTATGTACCGTGCGTGTAGTTCACATCTGCGCCTGGCGTCATGAGCATGAGCGTGCGGACACGCACACAGGGCCCAAGTTTAAGATCAAATATAAGGAGCTTTCCACTGTAGTAGTTAACTAGATCTTATTACAAAATAGCCTCCTGATTGCAGTTTTTATCCAAAAAGTTATCTGTAATTAAGGAAATTAATTTTCCCCTAAAAGACATTTCTCTATCATCCCATATAAACTAAATGGGCATATTAAAGAAAAAAGATAAATGTTTGACTTTGGGGGTTTGCCTACGACTTGGATAAGCATGATTTTCTTCTGGCCAAGCAGGGAGCAGCTGGACCAGACTGGAGAGAAGGAAAAACAAATTTCCACTCTGACCTCAGTTGGCCATCAGAGTCTTCCCTGTCAGAATGTGGGTGTGGTGCTTCCCACACACCAGCCTCTGACGAAACTCAGCCCAAGAGTGTGGGAAAGGGCTGTCTACTTCTGAAAAATCTATAAAGTGCAGACACATCAAAAGCTTCAGAAGACTGTAAAGCGCCAAGGAGACCACTATACTCTTGGAGTTTACAGAAAATGGTCAGCATCACACGTGCCTGAGGTCCAGGGTCAGCTCCCAGCTGCCGCGACGCCGTGAGCACAGCCCTGGTTTCCCCTCTGATGCAGAGAGCTGGTCACTCTGCTGGCAGCACTCAGAGCTCAGAACATTCTAGATGAAAGCAACGTGTTCCTTTTAAAATGGGGAACTGGGGCAGCACAACTGAAACTCTATGACTGTCTCAACTACTGGGTTTCGGGGTAGCATTAGGAAATCGTGAGAATCCAAATCTCAATTTCATACAGATTCCAGATTCACTGCAGGTTCCAGA
>NW_012115155.1:13025190-13032274 GCF_000951035.1 Colobus angolensis palliatus | reverse complement strand
AAGCAGAGAACAGATCCTCTGACGCCTGCCTGAACATTTCCTTCCCACCTCTGTCTTGGATATCAAACACCCTCAGAGCTACTGAGTCACCCACATTTGCAGGTCATTTATCCAGCCACCAGGATAACACAATTATGTGAAAAAAATGCCTTCTCAGGGCTTTGTCATACTCAACAAGGAAGCTCAGAAGGCTAGCTAAGCACAAGAAAGGGGGAAGCATCCTCCAGACAGACAAAAACCAAGGAAAACTGTGCAGAGACTCACGAGAGAGAGCAGAAACAGATCCTGCTGTAGCCTTTCAGGCCCTGCTGGCCGCAGCCCTGCGTTAGGTGGCACCATTTCCACGGATGCATCCTGCTGGGCCCATTTGAAAGGTCCCGCTTGTGAGAAACTCACCCCCACTTCCAGTTCCTGCAAGCTGCAGCCCCACTCCACCCTGGGGGCAGACTGTGCACGTCTTCCTGGAGCGAGCCCTCAGAGCCTGCTCAGTGTCTGAGACTGGGAAGCACCAACGATCCAGAAAGGCACAATCCCCTTCTCCTCGTGCTGCTTTCTGGGTTCCAAGTTGTCTTAATAACGAGTTCTGCATAAATCCCGGGCCTGGGGAGCCAACCAGGGCCCAGCAGCACCCAGCTCATGCGCTCCACTCACCCCACAGAGGACCACGGAGGCCCCAGCATGCTCTGTCCGCGGGGCAAGACACCAGAAACAGCCACAGTTCAGGGTTCTGTCACCCGCCCCGCTGCCGTAATTACCTGCTGTGATCTAAATTCTCATTGGTTGGAAAGGTGATCCCACAACTCCGCTGCCTTATTTACCTTCTGGGATCTGAAATTGCATTGGTTGGAAAGGGGATCTCACTGCTCAAGCACTCCCTGCTGCCTCCTTGCAAACAACATAAAAAATCCAAAACCCCTCTTAAAGAACGTTTACTATAACCTCAAAACAAGATCCATCCCCAGACCAAGGAAGATACACACGCACATCTGACACCTGGTGGACATCAGTGACTGACTCCACGGCTTCCATGTGGCGTGTGAAGCAGGAGATCTGTCACGGTGACTCAGGCTGGGGTATGAGTAGGGGTCTTCCAAGCAACTAGGCAACCAGGACGCACACCCCAAAACCCAAGTCCCCGCACTCATGTACCTGGCAGAAATGCTGCATGGCCATCGACACCAGTTGTAAACCAAGACTGATCTGTGTCCTGTGGACCTCACAACGTCGGTACACGCCTGGGCCCAGCACAGGCCCACACAGCACCCTGCTCGCCTCCAGTGGGGCTCTCTCCTGCCAAGGGGGATGGCCCTGAAGTCCGTTGAGATTTCCAAAGCTCTACAAAGTCGTCCGTCCTCCTGCTTGTTCAGAAGGCCTAAAGCCCTGAAGACACCAGTGAGAATTGACCTAGCCTCTTAAGGCAACTCAAACACCTAAACACAGGAACGCTGGACCTCTCTGCACTCAAGAGCAGCCGATAACACACTGGGCTAAGCAGAAGGCACAGATGTCACATCCAGAAGCCAGTGGCGCTCACGTTTGCATTCCAGGAGTCGCCCATGTGAGTCACTCCAAGGCTTCCAAGTCCCACTTGATTGTTTTCATCGTATCTCTGTAACATCAGAGACATTATATCTCACGATATCTATGAGATCGTCTCTACTTTTATGAGTACATATGCTCCTTGACTTACCATGGAATGAAACTGCTCCAACAAACCCAGCATAAGCTGAAAATATCCAAAATAGAAAGTGCATTTGACATAATAGTTTCAACTTACAACGGGTTCATCCAGAGGCAGCCCATCTTGGGCCAAACAAGGTTGAAAAAAAATCACAAATGTAACCATTGTGAGCCAGGGACCATCTGTATTGGGGCTCCTGTCTTCAGAGACAACAGAAACCTCTTCTTAGACAAGAATCACAATTTATAATCCTCAAAATGTTAAACTTAGTTTAACAATCTAGAGGTTCAAACAAAGCCAAAGTAGGCCCACAAGGCCGTTTGTGCCATTCACTAAGACACACGACTCTGTAATAACCCTCACCACAGCCCCTCAGGGTGGGTCCCAGAGGCAGCTGAGGCTTTTGGCTATGGACACTAACGAAACCAAAATCAGAGTACGCAGGTGCAGTCAAGTCATATGACTTCTCCACTAGCATATGCACAAATGTTCATCGGCAAATCTGATCTTTGCTTTACCTCCCTCCCATGACCTAAAAAGGAGTCCACCACACACACACACACACACACACACACACACACAGCCCACTTCAAAAACATAATTAGTACTTGCATTCAATTCTGGGCATTCGGAATAGACCTAATGGGTGATTAAATCTCTCCTCCAACCCATTGCTTAGTCTTCTTAGAGGATGAAGGATTTTGCATAACACAAATCAACATATAAAAGATGTTGTATAGAAACATACTTTCAAGTGGTCCTCATTATAGTGATTCAACTAATATACAAAGGACCCAACACACAGCACAGAGTATATTAGAAGAATGATTAATTTGTTCCCCTAAAAATCCTAATATCTACACAGAAAAACTACTCTATACACATTTTATCATTCTTTACCAGTATAGTCATACAAAGGAGTATCACAAAAGCAAAAGAACACATTTGGTTTGACTCACAGTTCTAAATGTAATATAAAATTGCTAAAACCACCAAGACAAACATGACTATGAAATATTTAACGATCTTCACCTAAATTGAAGTCACCATTCAACCACCAATACCTCTGCTCTCCTTACAGGAACTTTCCAAAAGTAAATTCTGGAATTAACAGGACACAATTTTCTGGTGATAGAAATTAGGAAGAAATTGGTTGAAGGCGGTTCCTTGGCTGTCAAACTTTTTCTCAATATTTTGTAAAATAAATGCATCAAACAGAACTTTACATTAACTTACAATCTATCAAGCAATACTGGAGCAAGCTTTAAATATTAGCCACATTCTGTCAGGGCTGACTAACATTAAATCAGCATCAGTCTCATGTCTTGCAGCATCCACAGCTCATCTTCTTAAAACCACGTAAGATTTCATAATTAACTCAATTAAACAATGTAAGTCATCTCCTTGATCTTTGACATGAAGGGGTAATCTTCCCCCAAAATAGTACTTCTTTCCTTGACATAATTTAATCTGTGGTTAGAGTATTTAACAGGATTTCTTTCCTTCTTAGAAAATAAAATATACACCTTTCCAGTATGAAAAACTCTAACTGATAATGCTATAGCTTAACCAGGTCAAAAGCATTTTTTTTTTTAAGTTAAAAAAAGAACCTAACTGCATCTTTGGACCTTATGTCAGATAGTGTCCAGGGTGACTGGGACCCCTGCTTGGCCAGTTCGGCTGGGTACCAATTAAAGACAGAAACCCAAGCATTCACTCAAAGCCCCTTCCCAGCTGTTCATCCTAGTGGAAGAAGCCATGGATACAAACGAATGCGGCATTCTACGGAGGGCTTTGGGGATAGGCTGCTTGAGAACATCAAAGGGGCTCACGTCCCCCAAGTATAAAGCCAGTGACTGCTCTCAGCTTCCATCCACAGCAGCCAAGGTCTGGAATCACCTGAGTGCCCGTCAACAGGAGATGAAGGGAAGGTGGCCCGAACATACACAGGAGCAATACTCCACCACACAGCGGAGAGCCCTGTCATCCGCGGCAGCATGGATGGAGCTGGAGGACATTACATTAAGCAAACGAGCCAAGCAAGGAAACGGCGCATGATCTCACTCATAAGCAGGAGCTGAGAGCAGATCTCATGGATGCCAAGAGTAGGTGGTCAACAGGGCCCAGCAGAGCCCACTCAGAAGCAGGATGGGCAGAGGCTGGTGACGGGCACAAGCACACAACCTAATGGGAACACGAGACCTACTACTGATAAATCAGCAGGGGGATGGCAGTGGGTCATCTACTGTGTATTTCAAAACAGCTAGCAGAGAATAACTTAACATAACCAGCGCAAGGAAAAGAAACTATTTAAAGTGAAAGACATCCTAAGTACCCAGATTTCATCAATATAGGGGTGAATCAAGGTATCACATGCACTCTGAAAATAGGTACATATATTATGTATCAGCAGAAACAAAAACCAATGACAGAACCATTTGCGAAGCACGTGCAGGAGAAGAATGGGAAGCCTGATATGGTGTGGCTGTGTGTTCCCACCCAAATCTCATGCTGAACTCTAACCCTGTGTTAGAGGTGGGCCCTGGTGGGAGGTGATTGACTCATGGGGGTGGTTTCTAATGGTTTAGCACAATTCCCCAAGTGCTGTCCTCATGATAGTTCTCCTGAGATCTGGTTGTTTGGAGGTACATGGCACCTTCCCCTTCACTCTCTCTCCCCTTCCAGCCATGTGAAGACAAGCCGGCCTCCCCTTCACCTTCCACCCTGACTGTAAGTTTCCCCAGATGTAGAAGCCTGTACAACCCACAGAACTGTATGCCAATTAAACCTTTTTTTTCCTAATTACCCAGCCTCGGATAGTTCTTTATAGCAGTGGAAGAACAGTACAGTCCTCAGGACCAGCAATGTTTTCCTTCTACCCAGCGGCCAACGAGGTCCCCCACCCTAGCTGGTTTTCCAAAGCCTTTGCCAGAATGCTGAGGCTGTTTTGGGGATAGTAACTTTCCCCATCTCTGGCAAACCAGAAAGGGCATCCTATTTGCCTTTTACCACCTTTCTCAGAGAAACCCCACCTCTGAAACAGCCTCCACCAGGGGCCTCCTTCAGCAGCAGCAAAGCTGAGTGTTCCTTGCACTTCCCTTCTTCTGAACAAGTAAACATCTTAAGTTTGTTTTTCCATCTTCCCAGCTCATTGAAAAACATATCTTATGCTTTCTATTTTCCTAACACACACACATGGAAGAGAAGTGCCGTGAGGGCAGGGGCTCTTGTTTTCCCGGATCTGCGTCTGGCCCTCAAACACTAGCCGAATACTAACATGATATCCAGAGGCAGAAATGCAAATGTCCACATGACTTCAAATACCCTAAGGATCTAACAGGCCGAGTGGCCCATGTAACTATGGTGTGCTGGGCCATTCAACTGGTGTCCAAATCCCTGTCCAAGTGAGCTCTTTAATTTCCAGACTTTTCAGACAGCTTTTTTTTTTTGTTATTGTTGTTCTGTTTTGTTTTTATTAAAGGGATATGTTACCGTTATAATCAAGAATATCCCAGGCTGAGTGTGTTGGTTCATGCCTGTAATCCCAGCACTTTGGGAGGCCAAGGTGAGCGAATCACCTGAGGTCAGGAGTTCAAGAACAACCTGGCCAACATGTTGAAACCCAGTCTCTAATACAAAAATGAACCAGCCATAGTGGCAGGCACTTATAATCCCAGCTACTCAGGAGGCTGAGGCAGGAGAATGGTGTGAACCAAGAGGCGAGGCTGCAGTGAGCCAAGATCATGCTACTGCATTCCAGCCTGGGCAACACAGGAAGACTGTCTCAAAAAAATAAAAATAAAGCAATACTCCCAGTTAGTTCTTCACCAATGTCAGATACATCAGTTTAAAGAAAAATATGAAGCATGTTTTTAAATTTCAGTGCTGAATTTAACCATATATTTTAAGATATGGAGATAGAAGTTCCCCCAAGGATCGGGGGAGAAAAAAGCAGTTAAGAAAACATTAAAACCTCAGGAGAAAAACAAGTATGGGGTAAGACCTCAAGGCAAAACTTTTACTTTGCACTTTGATCTCAAAAGAACAGAGATGCCCAAAATATGAACTCTCCCATCTGCATTTTATATTCCTCCATGTCCTTTGAAAGGCTGGAGATGGGATCCCAGGTTCCAAAGTGCCTGGCCATGGCTCACATCAGGCAGCATCTTTCACAGCCGTTTACTCCCGACTGTGCCTAGAGAGCTCTGTGGCAAAATTTACAAAAAAAAAGTCCTAATTTGCTCACGTTCATCACTTTGAGCAGAGTCTCAAGAAATGAGACAAATATTGACACTCCACAGAAGTACTCTCTTCCAAAAAGTCAAGTGTCAGGTTCCCATGAGCCAGGCAGCTTGCTTACAGAAAGCACTGGCTGACTTGCTGGTTTAATGTTAAATGCATTTAAAATGTTAAGTGATCAAACACCCCTCCCAGTGGGTGTGCGCATTGAGCTGGCTGCAGTAGTGATGCAGACCACGTTCTTGCCTTTGGTTTTGCTTCAAGCAGAGCATCCCACACCCAGGAAGAGGCCAAAGGATGGCATCGAGGTCTAGGACAGATCTAAGGAGAGCTGCAGGCTGACTGCCTCATCTGCAAATAGTCTCTCATTTCAGAGGAAATCACTGAACAGAGTTCACAACACGTGAATTTTAAAAATTCACATTTCTAATTTCATCCCATTAGAACTTTTGAACCTTCGCCTCCCACCTGGAGAACGTCAGCTCAAGCCGATCACAGCGCAGTGCGATTTTCTATAAATAATGTGCACGACTGCATCTGAGCTGAGATGTGAATGTCTGGAATGTGCCTGCCAGGCCCAGGAGGAACTGCAGCAAGTGTGGGGACACAAGCCGCTAAGGAATCTGATTTGGAGGGAACTGGAGGCAACTAAAACTAGTTCCACTGGTGTTTCTTGGTAAGGTTTGACCAGGCAAACTGTTGTCACTGTTGCTAATTCATGGTCATTGGGATGGGGACTTAACAGTAAGTAATTAGAGCAATTACAGAATTTGCTACTCAATTACAATGGCACAGATTCCTGAGAATGGAAGAACTGTTGCCCAGGAATAGAGTTCAAGAGGTCCTCCCCATGCTCCGGGAAACATGGCATTTCCTCGCACCCCTGCTTTGGTCCCTGGCCACCACCATCCTGTTCTCGGCCATCTGATGGCATCAGTCCCCACAGCTGGAAACACCGGACCTCTTGTCACCCTCCCATCTCCCCTGCCTTCCTCCAGTCTGGGAAATTCAGGGATGCCCACATCCAGACCAGGAAACCAGGGTTATCCCAAACCAGTGCCTGCATTCAAAGTCCTCCACGGCAGCACAATCACCAATGGCCAATACTCCCAGCACCTTCCACCTCAAAACGGGAGCACATCTGGATTCAAGCTGACAATGCTG
>NW_012115155.1:13016620-13022690 GCF_000951035.1 Colobus angolensis palliatus | reverse complement strand
TGCGTGGAAAGTCGAGTGCTGGAAAGACCACAGTGGACATTCTACAAATGCAAATTCCCTCCTGGAACAGCCCAGCAACCCTCTGTACCTTCCCCAAAGTACCCATGCCAGGCAGGCATAGAGTCTAATGGGGGTGCCTAGGAATCAGCATTTAACACGATTCTGATGAATAAAAAAGTTTGAGAGGTCGGTCAGCAAGAGGCTGCCATGGCCTCCACTCATTTGCAGGCTCTGAAGAGACCCAGATTCAGGTAACAGGCCAGACAGGACAGGACAAGGATGGGGAATTGGAGGGCAAATTCCACGGACCACCAACCACCCCGCCATCCCCACTGAGACTCCGTGATTTACGGAGTGACCAAGTCAGGGAGAAAAGATGCCCCCACCACATGAGGGACTGAGATTTCACCTAAAGCACACAGCAAGTGGCTGAGGGCCAAAGTTGGGCAAACCAGGAGCACAGCACGGGGTTCACAGGCCCAGAGGTGCCCCCCACACCCAGACCCCGTGCAGACCTCCCAAGCACTGCCTGTGTCTCCTGCCTGGTTTATTTCCTCCCCCCCCTTCTACAGTGTTGGTTTCTCAGCCGCCACCCACCACCACACACCCCTCTCTACAAGCTTGGTGGACTCAAAAGAGGGGGGGTAAGATCTGGGCTCTGGGGCCAACGTCCTGCCTGAGACATTAGTTCCAACCCACCTAGCTGTGATGTGAGCCCCGGACATTTCTCAAATGTGAGATGGGAAGGTAACTGAACCCACTCACCAGGACGGCTGTGCAGACTGAGATTACATATAGCCACAGCTCGGCGTCCACCACACATGGGACCCCAGCCGTGTTGCCCCTGATGGGAATCCCTCTATGCCCCTTCTGCTACCAGAGTCAACTCCCAGCAGTAGCTGTGGACGGTGCATCCTCTATTCCCACTCCACTCACCTCTCATCACTCCACGCAGTGACCTGCCACGCAGCGGCCACCAGCAAATCCGGCCCCACTGGATAACGGACCACCACCACCCCCCTCACTTTGGGGCGTCTTCCACTTGCAGTTCCAAAGCAGGCCGAGGAACTGCCCTCAAGGGCAGTCACCTGTTCCTTATTGCACGTAATGACCTGCCACGCAGGACCACCAGCAAACCCAGCTCCATCATCCAGGCTCCTGTGGATAACCGAACTCCCACCCCCCGACCTTGGAGCATCTTCCACTTGCGGTTCCGAAGGCGGCCAAGAAACCTCTCAAGGGCACTCACCTGTTTCTTATTGCACGTAATGGCCTGCCAAGCAGGGCCACCAGCAAACACGGTCCACCGTCCAGGTTCTGGTGGTACTGTGAATTGTGCTCCAGAATGTTCTTGGGGGCCGATGCCTGGACTGTGCCAGCAGATGAGTCTGACTTGACGTCACAGTGGTGATGTGCTTAGCGCGGCCAGCTGGGCTGAGGGGTGGCCACCCGTGCACTCGCCACGTGCAGCCGTTATTCTTGTGATGGAGTTGCATGGGGCGTGGCTTGTCCACCTGGGCTACTTAAAGTACCGGGAACCCAACCCCGCTTCCTCCTGGGGTGTCTGGGAGGCTCAAACTGCCCTCCAAGGGCACTCATCTGTTCCTTATTGCACTAATACCTCATTTACAGAAATCCACTTTGACTTCCAGCACTGCAGGTGTGACAATTTAGCAATCCTGCTTGCAAGCTCCAAGAGCTTGAGGTCACGTCCACCTCACCAGCATCCCAGAGACCCAGCACTGTCCCACTGTGTTTAAAATTTCAAAATACTCCTTCAAAATGCTACTGGCATTTGGTTTGCGCATAAAATGCTAAAAACCTTCAAGTGAAACAAATATCTTCAACAGTTTGATATAATGACATGTGAGTTACACATCTGCCAAATTGTAAAGCCTCAAGCATTTGTAACATTTTATTTGTGGTCAAATGGTTCATTAATATAAATTATGAGAATCTCCAAGAAACAGGGTTTTTTCTGGCATTAGATGACCAAAGGAAAACTGGGTTCTGGCTGGCTTTCAGGCCTGTAGAGGCAGACATATCTGCTGACACAACCAAGCTCCTTCCCACTGATGTGGCCTCATCCCAGGTGCCTCACCCGGATGCCCAAGGCCCCTGGAGGAGCAAGCTGACCTGCCCACATTTCTCAAATACACAGCTGTTGCTCACACTGCAGATGGGGCTCAAGGCACGAGCAGGCCACCACGCTACAAATACCAGGCAGCGTCCACGCCAGGTGGCGGTGGTTTTCACTCCATCCCAAAGCCCCATATATGAGTTTACAGCCATGACTACTAAATGGATTTTTAGACTCTCAAGACATACATTGTTTGCTTTTATGCAACAAAGTTACAAGACTATCACTCAGCTATAGGCTCTGAAACTGTGGAATTATTTGGGAACACAGTCTCTGCCAGATCAGGATAAGCACTTGGGACAACACCCCGTGACCTCGGTCCACACAAACCCATCCAGACCAGAAGCCTCCCGCACTGTAATTTCTGTGGATTTCTGTAAATGAGGTATTAGTGCAATAAGGAACAGATGAGTGCCCTTGGAGGGCAGTTTCTGAGCCTCCCAACCACACAGCCACATTAAGGCTGAAGCCGCGCCACCTCCAGAAACACTGTCCCTCACCGAGGTGTGCCTGGCTTCTCCCTTTTTCCAGAACTTAACAAAACCTGAAAGGACAGGTCTGTGTAGAAAAACAACAAGCTACTTGCGATTCCTCTTCCCAGTTCAGGCTGTAGGAAGCTCATTTCAGCCCTCACCGTGTTCTGACTGTGGCTTGGTTCCCATAAGAAATAACGTCAGAATTCCAGTCCCTGTCTCCTGGGCGGTGTGGCAGGCATACATACCTTCAGTTACATGAGGAAAGGCGTGGTGAGCCCCCTTCCTTCAGTAAAACTGCACAGTTCCCAGAACCCTGATGCCATCCCCCTCATGCCACTGTGAACACCTGGACAGAGCACATTTTAATGCGTGCACCTTTGTGGGCTACTTTTCTATTTCTCCACTAAATCACCCCAAATTTAGCGCCCTAAACACTGACTTATTTTCTCACATTTCTGGAAGCTGGAGTCCAAAACATGTCCCACCAGCTAACATCGAGGTGTCGGCAGGGCTACCTCTAGGATAGGCAACCGTCTCCTTCCCTCCCGCGGCCTCTAGAGGCTTCTGCATCCCCTGGTCCATATGGCTCCTACTGTCTTCAGGACCCACAGCAGCCCTGACAGCCCCCCAACAGGAAGACGCAGAATGTCAGGAGCCTGGACTCTAGCGCTAGGGCCAAACCTTCCCACCCTCCCAACTCCCCACACACTTCTGTGTGAACTAATCTAGATTCCACTTTAACTAGTGTCACCTGTGTAAGGGGTAAGTGCCCAGCTGTGAACTGGTTAACCTCACCCACACAGACCCGGAAAATAAACTCACAGGCCATGGACCACTCCACAAGCAATGAGCGACCACCTGCTCGGTGACCTCCATGGCCCAGCAGAGCACTCCAGTGCCTCCCCGTGGACTCATAGAGTCTGCAGCGCCAGAGGGCACTGGATAAAAAAAGACAGCTCCCATGTCGGGAGTCACCCACCCGCGGTTGGGTTCCCGGTACTTTAAGTAGCCCAGGTGGACAAGCCACACCCCGTGCAACTCCATCACAAGAATAACGGCTGCACGTGGCAAATGCACGGGTGGCCACCACTCAGCCCAGCTGGCTGCACTAAGCACATCACCACCGTGACGTCAAATCAGACTCATCTGCTGGCACAGTCCAGGCATCGGCCCCCAAGAACATTCTGGAACGCAATTCACAGTAGTGATTGCGATCAGGGCCACACATGGCTAAATGTATTTACAGGAGGACGTCACAGATGATCTGGCTGGACTGAGAGCATTTCCCACTGTACATTCTTACAACACCATTTTATTTGCACTTTATTAAACTTTAATGGCTTTTTTCTGCCTATCTACTTGATGGGAGTGTTTCTTGTTCTTATGACTGCAGTGATACTTCAGGCTACAACTGTCAATGTGTAAAATTAGTTTGGAAGGCGCCTTATCATTAAACATTTCACAAGCATGCAGTCAGAGGCACCTAACCTGGAGGCCTGTTTTCTTCTCTGAGCCAAACCTACCTTGGACTCAAAGAAAACGGCACATGGAGAGGGGCTGTGTCTCCAGCGCCCATTCCTAGGGGGCCTCCTGGGGAGCAGATATGGAGGGAGAAGCCCTGGGCTATGGCACCGCCGTACTAAAGAAAAATCTAATTGGGTAAATGTAAGCACCAGACATAAGAGATTAAGCAAGCCATGAGAAGAAAACACTAACCACAGCTTCCCCAAAAGAGAACTAAACTCCCTTTAGCTTGAATTGGAAAAGCAGAAGTGATGATCAGGATACAAAAAAAAAATGACAAAGTATCTGAATACAGGAGAATAATCAAGGGCCACTGTCTCTTCCTGTGTCAGTGGGAGCCTTGCATCTAAGCTGGATTTAGAAGGTTGCTACTTTGGACTGAAAGTTATCCCCAACCCTAGTTTGTAAGCAAGTGGAGCAGAATGCTTCAATTATTTCCAGGTTTAGCAGTAAAGCTCTGCAACTCTCACAACCATTTTAATTGGTGTGAATTTTAAAGTGACTCAATCTGTTGGCTGGAGTATCTAACGGCTTAACCACGGGGTCGTGTTGGAAAATTATTCCAATTGCTTCTGTTTTTTCTACTGAAGATGCATTTGAACGTTCTTGTAGTTTGCAGTTGGCTGGTTCTGGTGTTTGGTCCTGAGGAGGCCCAATTTCCTGTAGAGGAAGAATCTGAAACCTCAAGACACTCGAGTGCTGTCTGGGGAGATGGAGACGCCAACCCGAGGGCCACTGTATGATGAAATCATACAAATCACTCTAAGATGAGCACAAAAGTAATGGCAGTTTTACATTCTTGGAATTTGCTGTTTGATACTGGAACACCCTCTTAAATAAATGTGGTTATGTTATTCATCATTCTAATGGGCATTTCTTGCTTTTTTTTTTTTTTTTTGCATATGACTTATTACTTATTTATTTTAGACTATGAAAATGATGTCAGACCAAAAGCAAATTCAAGCGACTTTCTTATTCGAGTTCAAAATGGGTCCTAAAGCAGGGAAGACAACTCACAACATCAACGCATTTGGCCCAGGAACTGCTAATTAATGTACATCGCAGTGGTTCAAGAAGTTTTGCAAAGGAGGCCAGAGCCTTGAAGACGAGGAGCGAAGTGGGCAGCCATCGAAAGTTGATAACGACCAATTGAGAACAACCACTGAGTTCCATCCTCTCACAGCTACACGAGAAGATGGCGAAGAACTGAATGTCAACCATTCTATGGTCATCCGGCATTTGAAGCCAATTGGACAGTTGAAAAATCTTGATAAGTGGGTGCCTCATGAGTTGACCAAATATTTTAAAAAACATCCTTTTGAGGTGTCATATTCTCTTATTCTATGAAACAACAATCAACCATTTCTTAATCAGATTGTGACATGCCACGAAAAGTGGATTTCATACAACAGCCAACTCAGTGGCTGGACTGAGAAGAAGCTCCAAACCACTTCCCAACGTCAAACTTGCACCAATAAAAGGTCATGGTCACTGTTTGGTGGTCAGCTGCCGGTCTTCTGATCCACTACAGTTTTTGAATCCTGGTGAAATTTTTACATCTGAGATGTATGCCAAGCTAATCGAAGAGATGCACAGAAAACTGCAGCACCCGGAACCGGCACTGGTCAACAGGAAGGGCCCAGATCTCCACAACGCCTGACCACATGTCATACAACCAGGGCTTCAAAAGTTGAATAAACTGGGCTATGAAGTTTTGCCTCATCTGCCATATTCATCTGACCTCTCGCCAACCAACTACCACTTCTTTAAGCATCTTGACAACTTTTTGCAGGGAAAACAAGTACACAACCAGCAGGATGCAGAAAATGTTTTTCAAGAGTTCATCCAACCTTGAAAGCACAGAATAAACAAGTTTATTTCTCATTGGCAAAAATGTATTCATTGTAATGGTTTCTTTTCTTTTTCTTTT
>NW_012115155.1:13015338-13016570 GCF_000951035.1 Colobus angolensis palliatus | reverse complement strand
TTTTTTTTTTTTTTTTTTTTCTTTTTTTTTTTTTTTGACAGAGTCTCACTCTGTCACCCAGGCCAGAGTGCAAAGGTGCAATCTTGACTCACCGCAACCTCTGCCTCCTGGGTTCAAAAGATTCTCCTGCCTCAGCCTCTTGAGTAGCTGGGATTACAGGCACATGCTACCAATCCCGGCTACTTTTTGTCTTTTTAGTAGAGACGGGATTTCACCATGTTGGTCAGGCTGGTCTCAAATTCCTGACCTCCTGATCCGCCTGCCTCAGCCTCCCAAAGTGCTGAGATTACAGACATGAGCCACTGTGCCCAGCCCATTGTAATGGGTTCTATTTTGATTAATAAAGATGTGTTGCAGCCTAGTTATACACATTTAAAATTCATGGTCCAAAACCACAATTACTTTTGCACCAACCTAATAATTTAAGAATTAAAAGAAGGCTTTATATTAGAGAGCCCATGGATGATAAAATCATAAAGAATATTACAATCTCCATAACCCACAAACTTGGTAACTTAGACCAACTGGATGAATTAAAAGACACAATCTATTAAGACTAAAACACAGGAGAAATAGGTCATCTAAATATATTGATATCTATTAATAAAATGGAATCAATACCTAATAACCTTAAAGAAAACTTATATATTCCATAAATCTGACATTCTGTCATGTTATTCTAACTGGTGAGATTCAGGGATTTCCATTTTGATAAGAACATAGGTGAGTCGCACACACTTAATTTTAGTGCTCATTGGTCAGAAAAGCCATGTCCACTATAGGATACTGCAGAGCGATGCGTTACGGAGAATTTAGGCAAGATAATATGATTTTCAGAGTTAAAGGAAGACAACCTGATTTATGTACAGTAATTCCTCATAATATCATAGGGGATACCATATTTAAACTTTGGGGTATCCCCGGGTATAATTCTTATTTGAGCCACATGTGAATTTCAGACACGGAGGCTTCCCAACTTTGGTGGCTTTCAATAAATGTGGAAGTTAACTCACAACCTATTTTGTGGAGGCACAAAATTCAATGAGCACTCATTTAACCTTTTATTTTAAATATTATTTTTGTAAACTTGCATTTCCAATTAGTTGAAATTTTAAACCTGTTTCGGTTCTTGTCTGCTTTTTTTTTTCCTCCCCTGAGATGGAGTCTTGCCCTGTCACCCAGGCTAGAGTGCAGTGGCATTGTCTCGACTCACTGTAACCTCCACCTCCCAG
>NW_012115155.1:13012480-13015016 GCF_000951035.1 Colobus angolensis palliatus | reverse complement strand
TTTCTTGGAATTAGGAGGAACTCCCATGTACCCAACCCATTTGGGTAAATTTCTTCCTTCAGAGTTTTTCAAATCAGCATCACCATTGTTAAAGGCCTCCCACATGGTGATAATTGTGCTACAGGGTTTTACAAACATGAAGTTTATGTTTGGCTGAATGAACCTCCTTGCTGTGGCACAAGGGGGCCATAGGTGTTTTCACCAATTATGAAGCGGGTTCACTGTGCAATGGCTACCAACATTTCTGAGTACAATGAGACCAAACACATTCATATGTAAATTCCATGAAGTGAATTTATTACTTACAAATAGCAAACAAAAGACAACAGAAGTCTAGGATTCAATATGAACTGCTACCACAAGATCAGGAAGGCTACCCAGAGCAGATGGATGGAGTTTTGACTGTAAATGCTTCACTTGCACTACAACGGAGGGACCCCAGAAAGAAGCCCACATTGAGTTTTCTCCCAGGATGTGGTTTGCTGGACACAAGCGTTAAAGGCCATTCTGTTTTGAGCAGGGACTATAACAGAGCCTGGGCTGTTCTGACCAATGTCACTTGATTATCAGGATATTGCCTTCCCAGCATATCATACAGTTATCTTGAGAACTACCAGTAAGAAAGGGAGGAAAATGGCCCTACACCCTTAAAACTGAAGGATCAGGATATTTGCTGTGACAGAAGCACAGACAGTAGCGACAGAGTGTTCTTGTGAGCCATCTACTAGTTCTCTTAACCGGAGCGTGGCACCAGACCGCTTTTCTATTTCCTTTCAATGGAAACTATTTCAGAATATTTTGAATATTTTGAATTTCTATATCTATAGAGTTGTGGCACATGATCACTGGCAGTGTAGACTCTCTGCATGGTTAAAGGAAAGAGTTCAGAAGCCCATCAACCCACATTGGAGGAGACCACCTAATCCTCCAGAGAGTGCCACTCCATCTTCCTGGGGTTAGCTCCACACGCAGTAAGGCCACTATAACTAAGGCCATCAAGACTTGCAGTCCGATGATGAGACTTTTGACATGCTGATAAGCAGCAGTTATAAGAAAAGCCCACACACTGGCCAGGAATTTTTCAATGAAAGCAGCTGAGGCGCTTCTTCATATGCTTCGGTAGGGGCTAATATCAAACTATTTCTTCCCACTTTCTTTACTCAGCAGTGCCTGAACCATGAGGCACTATAGATGTACACCTCATCAGGAGGGTGTATGGTACAGCAGCAAGGGGAGCAGCAGCACAAGAAACAAACAAGGCCACTACTTCTGCTTACACAATAACTATTGTCTTGGAGTGTAAAATAATTAATAATGTTTACATGGCTGCCCTAAGCACACAGAGATGGTGACCAGAGCAGATGCAGGGACTACAGAGATACAGCCTGATTCTTGCTAATTAGGACTTAAGTGTTGGCTTATGTGCTGTGCTTTTGTGCATTCATAAGCCAGGGCCTCAAAACTGCCTGCTAAGCACAGGCCAAAGGTCATGCTGGGGTGCAGTTAAACACTGATGTCTAGGAGATGAGAGCATTTTAGTGTGAGAGAAGATGACAATACCTGAAGACCACAAAACACTGTGCAGACCAAAGGGAAGGCTCATTGTCAGCTCATGGTTCTGACCCAGGTGCTGATGTGTTACGGAACAGTCAGCCCACAGCAGGTAGGTCAAGTTGAGCAGGTGTCCTGCATGACGGCTGATCCATTCCATTCGTGTTGCCAATTGTTTCAATAGCGTCTCATGCACCCCACTGGTGAGGAAGGAATTAGCACGCTACGTTTACTGGCACCGTTAAACACATACCATCTATTACTAAACAGATAAGCCAGACATCAGTTATTAATTACATAGAGAAGGATGGTGTAAGCTCCCATAGGCCCAAGCAGGGATTAACTTGAGGGCAGAGAGTGGTATAACATTAAAAAAGTGAGTATATTCCTTTTTTTTTTTTTTTTTGACACAGAATCTCGCTCTGTCACCCTTGCTGGAGTGCAGTGGTGTGATCTCAGCGCACTGCAAGCTCCATCTCCCGGGTAAACTGTATGTACTTAGGAATTAATATCAACTCATTATTAGCAAAAAATAAATATCTTTACATCAAGAGTAGTTTTTAATTTAATAAAAATAGGTGGGATGTGTATAATGGACAAGGGATAATCAAAATTTGCCAAATGAGGCTAGTAAGACAATCCCAAGAATTCACAATCATTATTCACTGGTTCATTAATCACAGGACAATACATACAAATGAAACTTACCTGGTTGGGCACAGTGGCTCATGCCTGTAATCCCAGCACTTTGGGAGACCGAGGCGGGCAAATCATGAGGTCAGGAGTTCAAGACCAGCCTAGCCAACATGGTGAAACCCTGTCTCTACTAAAAATACAAAGAATTAGCTGGATGTAGTGGCGTTCACCTGTAGTCCCAGCTACTCGGAAGGCTGAGGCAGGAGAATCGCTTAAACCCAGGGGGGGAGGTTGCAGTGAGCCAAGATCACACCACTGCACTCCAGCCTGGGCAACAGAGTGAGACTCC
>NW_012115155.1:12993763-13010090 GCF_000951035.1 Colobus angolensis palliatus | reverse complement strand
TGAGTGAGCTAGGATGTGCCTATTAAGGAGGGAATGATGTACAAAGACTTTTCCACAAATACTGCATTCACATTGTTTTAATCCAGTAGAAATGTTCTCATTCAGATCAAGATTTGGAATGTGGCTGACAACTTGTCCATACTGATTACCGTCTTTGCTTTCACACAGTCTCTGTATCATATGATTTCTGTAAAAAAAAAAAAAAATGACAAGCACATTATTACTGCTTGGTTTAATAGCTTTCTACTTGGTCTTGGACTTACACTGCTACCAATACCAAGGAAAATGCATTTTTTTTCTATTTTTTTTTTGCCATGACTGAATTATTTGAAAGTAAATGGGTTACTACTGAAAACACAGCTACCACCTGCATGGCTATGACCAAAATAGTAACATTTATATACACAATTTTGTAGTACTATTTTCAAGTAAACTGTTTCCCAAACACTGACTGCTACACTGATATAAGTTACATTTTGGGTGAAATTTTTCTAAAAGGAAATGAATTTCAAGTGACTCTTATTTGCTTTGATTGCTTGTTTTTAAATTCATGACATGCTAAGATTCCTTCAGAGGACTTTATTTCCTCTTCTCGGTGCAAATTATCTCATATCTTTCCCAAGTTTTCTGAAGTGATATTCAATATTCTGGTCGTTCCGTTTTTTCCTAAAATGCAGATGCACAAAATTATCACGAATTATTACAAACTATAGAAACGTTACTAGATTTCATGTTCATTGTACACAGTGCCCATGCCTGATTTATTCACCAAATCATTCCCTTGCCCCATTCCAAATCACAAATAGCACTGATGATAGGGAAATACTTCTGTAATTAAGTGAAATGTGTTGTCATTCTCACCTACAGAAGCCAGGTTCCTGTAGGTTTCCTGCATCACTTCTCTGTAGAGATTCTTCTGAGAAGAATCTAGCAAAGCCCATTCCTGCTGGGTAAACTTCACAGCCACATCCTCAAAAGCCACGGAGTCCTAGAACATTCCACACATGTGGATAGAAGGATGAGTCAGACTGAGAGCACTGGGAATGTATACTCAATTCATAAGCTGTTTACATGATTCTAAAATTTCCAAGCATTTATTCTATGACTTGATTGTCACAACCCTTACTCTGTTCACACATACTCCCTCCCACACAGCAGTACTAATGCTAAAATTGAACTATTCAAAAAGGCAACAGCAAAGTAGAAACACCTATCTCATTAGAGAATCCAGGGAGCAAGATGTGCTGCTAGGAGTTACCTTTTAACTTCACTTTGTACATTTCTAGCATCTGCCATAATAAAGTCCTACCTGATGTGCATAAGTGAGTTAATATTATCAGTCCTGAGACTACTTATTCTTAAAAATGCCTGCTCACAAAGTTCAATCTTTGTTTGTATTAGGAACTTACATTTTGAAAGGGATTCCACCAACCCAAGTAATAAGAATGACTCACTGCATCTAAATGGCTTATGCAGTATATTTTCCAAAACTTCTTCGCTGAAAGTCTATTATTTTGTGTCACTGCAGTGGTGCTTAGGGAACCAGACACAAAAACACAGCCTGAACACTAAGTGTTCAATGAATTTCCCTGGTAGACAATATTTTACATGTGCTGTCACTTGTTAACTGTGGAAGTGAACCAATTCCACGTGATTACACCAAGAGATAATAGGCTTATTAAATTTAATTGAGTAGTAAATAAAACCAATAATTGATATTTAACAATACCAATACAACAATTTTTCAAATTTCTATTGCACAATATCAAGGCAGAAAGGAATAAGAGGAAATAGGACACATGCTTTTTAAAATGACATTAATGTCACCACTTCCAGATGCTATTCCTATGAAACCACATAAATTCCCAAATCAGGTGGTTTTAGGCAAGAAAAGCTACTCTTTCATATGTAGTAAAAATGACCAATGTCTAATCATTTTTAGTCATCTAAAAAAAGAGTGATGGCCTGTCTAACATACTTCTAAGATGTTCAAACAAAAATATTCAGGACAGCACAATGTTAGCAGAGAGATGAGCAAGCAGACCAAGGGGGAAAAAAGTCTTAATGACCCAGCATCTATATGGAAAGTTGAGGAATGATAGAGTAGGCACTATAGAATAGAAAAAGAAATTACATGCACTTTAAAATATGAGGCAAACCAGGCTGGCATCTACTTGGGAAAATGCATTGCATTCTTCTCTATTCCATGAACAATAATCATCTTATTATATATTCAAATACAAAAGATAAAACCAGAATACTTTCAGAAGTCACAGGAAGATTTTTTTTTAACGAAAGATTAGGCAGAATTTTTTTTATGTAAGAAAAAAGTGATGAAAGAACTGACAAACTCAAACATATTAAAATTCAGGGAATAAAAAGAAAATAGAGTGGGCCAGGCATCGTGGCTCACACCTGTAACCCCAGCACCTTGGGAGGCTGAGGCAGGGGATCACCTGAGGTCAGGAGGTTGAGGCCAGCCTGGCCAACATGGCAAAAATCCCGTCTTTTTGTTGTTTGGTTGTTTGTTTATTTGTTTTTGAGACGGAGTCTTGCATTGTCCCTTGGGCTGGGGTGCAGTGGCAAGATCTTGGCTCACTGCAACCTCCACCTCCCGGGTTCAAGCAATTCTCTTGCCTCAGCCTCCCGAGTAGCTGGGATTACAGGTGCCTGCCACCACGCTCAGCTAATTTTTTCATATTTTTAGTAGAGACAGGGTTTCACCATGTTGGCCAGCCTGCTCTGGAACTCCTGACCTCGTGATTCGACCACCTTGGCCTCCCAAAGGGCTGGGATTACAGGCATGAGCCACCGTGCCAGGCCTAAAACCCTGTGTTTACTAAAAATAAGAAAATTAGCTGGGTGTGGTAGTGGGCGCCTATAATCCCAGTTACTCGGGAGGCTGACACAGGAGAATCACTTGAACTCGGGAGGCGGAGGTTGCAGTAAGCAGAGATGGCGCCATTGCACTCCACCCGGGCTACAGAGCAAGACAGCATCTCCAAAAAACATAAAACAACAACACTCAGACACCCAGACAAGAGGATACACATGTGTCTACTGTCATAAATTCTTCACCAAGCTACAAGAGGGGAACTGACATTTTGGTGAATCTTTATAAATCATCAATTTATCTATCACACTTTTATTTCACCAGTAGCATTTACAAAGCTAAGTCCTACAATTCCATTTGAAATTACCCTTAAAAAGAACAGAACTTTAAAACTTACTACACTCACTCTGGGGAAGAAATCAATATCAATTTTTAGCAAATGAAATACATCGTTTTACCTTGCCTCTTTGGAAATAGTATTTTTATCTTTCAAGCTGTACTGACAAAATGTATCTTACAGTCAGTGAAAACCTGAAACTCAAATAAGCGGACAAGCCTTTTCAAGGTAACAAACTCAGGGAGAGGCAGTGCTGACTCCAACGCAGACATTTCTAAGTGTCACGGCAGGCCATTCTATCCCTTAGGACACCCATCCTGTTCAGTAAAGTACTCAGTGACCACCAAGGAGGCACTGGCACTGCTCTTTGTCCTCCTGTGTGCCTTAAGTGCATTTTAATATTCAGGTTCTTGCACATCCTCTCTGGGGTGGGTTTTCCTTGTCCTTTGGGACAGTTTTTCTCTCTTCACAAGTCTGAGACAATCTAGAGAGCAGAAATCATTTCTGCCTTTTCCTCTCAATATCAGCATCCCATTGGCAGACCATCAATGTGTCTCCAAGGAATAAAAACTTGGGCTGGAGGAATAATTTTGATGACCTAACTTTCATGACATTACATTGTATTGTCCATTAATTTTAATGTCCTAAAATTTTAATGACCCTAAGGGGTCATCATTTTAGATGAAACTATACCAGGAGATTCCTCTAAGGCCAAGAGCATCCAGCTGCTCCCCTGAGAGACTCTACTCCCTACCTCACGCTGTCCTTGGGGATGAGATGATGCCGGGGCTGATACTCACTAGACCCTCCAATAGACATGGCCACTGTGAGTATCCTGGATCATCCCCAGACAGTTCTAAAATGCCAGGACTGGGAAAAGACAGGAGAGTGGCTAAGGACACAACACCCTGCCAAGTTTTCACGGGGGGACCTCAACCTAACGACATTTTGGTAATATGTACTCTTAGGAAAGATGAAAAGAAGAGAGGCACAAAGATTTTTTTTACAGTAGAGTATCAGATGATTTATTCTCCGCTTTCCTCTCATGTAAAATGTTTGGAAACAGAAAAATATTTTGGCCAAGGTGGCTCACGCCTGTAATCCCGGCGCTTTAGGCGGCCGAGGAAGGTGATCAATTAAGGTCAGGAGTTCGAAACCAACCTAGCCAACATGGCGAAACCCTGTCTTTACTAAACATACAAAAATTAGCTGGACGTGGTGGTGGCGCCTATAAGCCCAGCTACTTGGGAGGCTGAGGCAGGAGAATCGCTTGAACCCGGGAGTCAGAGGTTGCAGTGAGCTGAGACTGCACCATTGCACTCCAGCCTGGCGACAGGGTGAGACTCCGTCTCAAAAAAAAAAAATTTATATATATATATATATGTGTGTGTGTGTGTATATATGTGTATATATATGTATATATATGTGTGTATATATATGTATGGTTTGCTTCCTCATTCACCTTATCAAAGCCTCTCATTTACGCCCCTCCTGTGGACCCCAAACCACAAACCATGACTGCGGTACCCGGTTTATGAATCGCCGTTTGCTCAAAAAAATTTATATATATATATATATGTGTGTGTGTGTGTATATATGTGTATATATATGTATATATATGTGTGTATATATATGTATGGTTTGCTTCCTCATTCACCTTATCAAAGCCTCTCATTTACGCCCCTCCTGTGGACCCCAAACCACAAACCATGACTGCGGTACCCGCCTATGAATCGCGTTTGCTCAAACACGCCCTTTAACGTTTTAACAAAGCCTCAGGTTAATTTTAGGGGGATAAAGGTGGTACTGGAAGCTCCATGAACCACAGCTCCTCCCACGCTGGAACCCCGCACACCGAGTCGGGGCTCTCCCGGATCACCCTCCCGTGGTCACCGCACTACCTGGGTGGGGGAGGCGCGGGGTTCCCGAGAGGGCTCCGGCCGGCGGAAGTGGCGCCCACAGGTACAGACAGGACGCAGGGGTCCCGCTGCCCGCCCCGCCGGGCGCTGCACAGAAGGGGACTGAGGCCGGCTGCACCGCCGCCACTCGGTCCGCAGGTTCCGCAGCCAATGGCTGCTTCCAGCAGGTTTCAACCAGCCCACTCCCCACTTCGGGAAGCCAGGCGCAGTCCACTCACCGTTCCTAGGCTTACCGGGTACCCTGGCGTCAGCTGGGGATGTCCCAATACCTGCAGGTTACAGGGTGGCCGAGGCTGCTGCAGAGCCACCTGTGCCTCCCAGAGCCAAGAAGTAGCAGCAGAGACTCACAGAAAGAGCCTATGGTGGCGAACGCGAGACAAAGCGCCCGCCAGCCAGGTCCCGGAAGCCGCCCTCTCCTTTCCGGCGGCGCGCCTGATTGAAGGGTCCCCACCCCAGCGCCCCTGATTGTATGGGGCTTCAGGCCCCGCCCCCTCAGACCCTGAGTGACAGGAGATTGCGATCTCACGTGAGGCTGGATGTGGCCAGAATGACCGTTTTGGCCGAGCTGTTTGTAGGGGGTGGGTCCTTCCTGCCCTGGGATCTGACCATGCAAGGAGCACATTCGCATTTAACCTTGTATACAAGATTATAGCTATTTTGCGTAATAAGATATAAAATTGCAAGCAATATAATGGCAATTCTGTAACTGCCCAGTGGGTTCACCTTGCCCGCTACCTAGACAGAGCCGATTTCTCAAGACGGGGGAAATAGCAATAGAGAAGGAGTAGTTCACGCAGAGTCGGCTGTGCGGGAGACCGGAGATTTGATTTTTATTTTATTTTATTTTATTTTATTTTATTATTTCTGAAACAGAGTCTTGCTCCGTCGCCCAGGCTGGAGTGCAGCCTCGGAGTTTTATGATTATTCAAATCAGTCTCCCTGAGCATTTGGGGATAAGAGTATTTAGAAAGTTTATTTTGCCAAGGTTGGGGATGCTTGTGCATGACACAGCCTCAGGATGTCCTGATGACAGTTGCCCAAGGTGGTCAGAGCACAGCTTGGTTTTGTTGGAGATAAATGCTCGGTGACGCAAAGTGAAACCAGCACTTAAGCAAAAGTTTTCTCAGCAACGCAATTTACCTCTGCGGAAGCGTGCTGCTCGCATCAATCACAATCGCAAGAGCACACGGAACAAAGGAAAGTAGTGGTTTTTATTCCTAATGCAATCCCTACCTCTGGCATGGGCTGGGGCCAGACCTCAAGATCTAAACTGACCCCGTTGGCTATTTGTGAATACTTTCCCAAATAAGGAAGGGGGAAGGGAGTCGTGAGTTACAACGGTGGGACGTGTGGTTTGGAAGGGAGAAATGGGTGCAGAGCAGGTAACCAAGGGAACAGATGTGAGTTATTGATTAGAACTGACAGGGGGAAGGTTGTTTACAGTAACCAAGGGCAAGGAGGCATGGAGAACAAGAAAGTTGAGTTCGAGAACAAAACACAAGAACGTTAACATGCCAAACCTTGGAAGAGAAACTGACTGTATCTGACAGTTTTACACATTTTAGGGAGACAGGAGACATCAATCAACATATATAAGATGAACACTGGTTTGATCCGGTACAACCTGAAGCAAAAGTGGGTCAACTCGAAGCCAGGAGGGGGCTTCCAGGTCACAGGTAGGTCAGAGACGAACGGTTGCATTCTTCTGAGTTTCCGATGAGCCTTTCCAAAGGAGGCAATAAGATATGCATTCTTCTCAGTGAGCAGGGGATGACTTTGAACAGAATGGGAGGCAGGTTTGCCCTAAGCAGTTCCCAGATTGACTTTTCCCTTTATCTTAGTGATTTGGGGGTCCCAAAATATTTTCCTTTCCAATTTCCCCCTTTTGTTTTAAAAATATTTTGGAGAAAGCATTTTAGAAGAAAATCAGTCTCTGGTGGCAGGTTTTCTCTGACTTCTCATGGAGTAGCTGAGATTACAGGTGAGCGACACCACACCTCGCTAATTTTTTTTTTTTTCTTTTTTTGGTAGAAACGGGGGTCTCCCTCGGTTGCCCAGGCTGTCTCTGGTGCCCAACGCAGGGGTCCCCGTAATCTCTACAAATAATCCAGCGAAGGAACACCAGAGCGTGGAAAGCGGAGGACGACCGACAAAGGACTCCCGAGTAGGTTTTCACTTCAAGCTCTAGGGTAAGGAGGGCGCTCGGAGAATTCCAGGGAAACCTCGGGAAAATGTGGGTCGGGCTGAGAGTGAGTTCGCTAATTACTTAAGCTTTGTGCTGCAGTTACTGCGCCGGAGGGGTAATTGTGAGGACCCAAAATCTCACATCTTTGTTCCGTCTGGTAGACAAGTATTCTCCTTGGTTCCCGGAATATGGAATCATGAATGTAGAAGATTGGGACAAGGTCGGATCAGACTTAAAAGGAGCACAACAAGAGGGCCGCCATATTCCAGTCTCTGCTTGGTCTGTGTGGTCTGCAATTAAAACAGCCCTGGAGCCTTTCCACACTGAGGAGGAGAAGGAGGATTTTCAGGATGACATAGGAACGTTGAATAATCAGGAGTCTAAGTATCAGCAAAGTGAACCATGACAGTCTAGTTTTAAAAAGGGCGAGAAACGGGAAGATATATATGTTAATCTCCAAAAACTTATACAAGAAACAGTGCCATCTACTGCGCCTTTAGGGGAAGGTCTGGAATGGCCACCTCCAGGCCAGCCTCGTGAATATTTGGAAGGGGAGCCTGAGACCGGTGCCTTGCCGCTCCCATTGTTGCAGTAACTATGCCAGTAACTATGGCGAAGGGAAGCTTCAGGCTTGTCCAACAGCCATTTAGGATGAGGGAATGATCTAGGCTTGCCCACCTGTTAATTATGGTAGAGGAGTGCTGCGAGCGGGTCCAAATACAAATTATGGCACAGGGGCAATCCAGGCAACCATTCGCCAGGCACAAGAAATGGGGAATTTGAATCCTTAGCAGTTTCTGGTAATTATTTCACCAGCTGAGGAGGCCAGAGAACTTACTCAAGCATGCTGGGAGCCATTTCCTTTTAAAATATTAAAAGACTTAAAGCAAGCAATTGGACAATATGGGCCAAATTCCCCTTAAGTTCATTCCTTGTTACAATGTGTAGCTTATAACAGACGTTGAATACGTATGGATTGGGAAGCATTAGCCCCATCCACCCTGTCCCCCTCTGAATTTCTCCAATTGAAAACCTGGTGGACGGATGAAGCAACAAATCAGGCAGAAATGCTCAAGACCAACGTCCGTTAATATCACACCTGATCAGCCGGGCGTGGTGGCTCAAGCCTGTAATCCCAGCACTTTGGGAGGCCGAGACGGGCGGATCACGAGGTCAGGAGATCGAGACCATCCTGGCTAACATGGTGAAACCCCGTCTCTACTAAAAAAAAAAAAAAACTAGCCGGGCGAGATGGCAGGCGCCTGTAGTCCCAGCTACTCGGGAGACTGAGGCAGGAGAATGGCATAAACCCGGGAGGCAGAGCTTGCAGTGAGCTGATATCCGGCCACTGCACTCCAGCCCGGGCGACAGAGGGAGACTCCGTCTCAAAGAAAAAAAAAAAAATCACACCTGATCAATTGCTTGGAGTCGGACAGGCATGGGGTACTCTAAATCAACAGATGGTAATGGGTGATGAGACTGTTGATCAGCTCAGAACTACATGCCTAAGAGCCTGGGAAAAAATTCACGACCCTGCTACTGCTTATCCTTCTTTTCACACATTTCAACAGCATCCAAGGGAGCCTTATCCTGATTCTATCGCCCGTTTGCAGGATGCGGCTCAAAAGGCTATTTCCAATTCTCATGCCAAGAAAGTGATCGTTCAGCTGCTTGCTCATGAAAATGCTAATACAGAATGTCAGGCAGCAATTAGAACTATTAAGGGAATGGCAGATCTAAATGAGGAAAAAACTTTAAGTGAATACATTAAAGCCTGCGATGGCATTGGGGGGCATTTATATAAGGCCAGCCTCCTTATATAAGGCCAGGGGGAGAGAGTGGGATGCTATTACTCCCCATATCGTGGGGGGTTCCTCACCCCCTGCGATGTGGATTGTAACAGTGAGGGGGAGAGAGAGGATCGCTATTACTCCCCTTTACGATGTGGATCTTAATAATTATTCCCCCCTGAAATGTGTGTTCATTATTAGCAGTCTCTTTTGTTCACGATATTAGGAACAATTTCACAGGTTATGTGTACACAGCCTGCGATGGGAGAAAGATTACCATCCTCTGCACCTCCCGATATTAGGAACCATATCACACAATAGGTGTACACTTTTTCGGAGATTTGGGGTAATGTCTTCCTATTTTTCCCTGAATATTCGGAGGCATATCACAGGGTGGCTGTACACCCACTACTCTCTAGGCAGGAACATCATACTTTACCTACTGGAAATTAGGAGCAATATCACAGACTGGGTGTGAAGCCACTGTCATACTGGAAGTAATATCATGCTCTCCCCCAAAAGTTATGAGGAACAATATCACAGGGGGGGTGTGTACCTTCTCCGGTAGTGGGAGTAGTATCATCATCTCTTCCTTTAGATGACAGGAACAATATGACAGGGTGGGTGTACACCCCGTGTGTTTCTGGAAGCAATGTAAATGGACAATGTGTAACTGTCTATATGGAGTACAAAACAATGATACAATTAATACAATGTGGGATAATTCAATCAAGCGAATTAGCACATCCCTCACCTCAAATACTTAACACTTTTTTGTGGTGAGAACATTTTGAAGTTTATTCTCTTTCTCTTTTTCTCTTGATTTTTTAAAAAAGTATTTATTTGAATAGGTTTTGGGGAAACAGGTGGTGTTTGGTTCCATGGATAAGTTCTTCAGTGGCAATTTCTGAGATTTTGATGCACCCATCACCCGAGCAGTGTACACTGCACCCAGTGTGCAGTCTTTTATCCCTCATCCCCCTCCCACTCTTCCCCCATGTCCCCAAAGTCCATTGTATCATTCTTACACTTTTGCATCTTCATAGCTTAGATCCCACTTATGAGTGAGAACATACAATGTTTGGTTTTCCATTCCTGAGTTACAGTTAGAATAATGGTCTTCCGTTTCATGCAGGTTGCTGCGGATGTCATTATTTCATTCCTTTTTATGGCTGAGTAGTATCCTATGGTATACATGTACCACAGTTTCTTTATCCATAATGGGCATCTGGGATGGTTGTGTATTTTTGCTATTGTGAATTGTGTTGCTAAAATCATGCATGTGCAAGTATCTTTTTGGTATAATGACTTCTTTTCTTCTGGGTAGATAACCAGTAATGGGATTGCTGGATAAAATGTTAGATCTACTTTTAGTTCTTTAAGGAATTTCTACAGTTTTCCATAGTGGTTGTACTTGTTTACACTCCCACTAGCAGTGTAAAAGTGTTCCCCTTTCACCACATCCATGCCAACTTCTCTATTATTTTTTGATTTTTTTTGGATTTTTTGATTATGGCCACTCTTGCGTGAGTAAGGTGGTATGGCATTGTGGTTTTGATTTGCATTTCCCTGATAATTAGTGATGTTGAGAATTTTTTCATGTTTGTTGGCCATTTGTATATCCTCTTTTGAGAACTGTATGTTCATGCCCTTGGCCCACTTTTTGATGGGACTTATTTTTTTTCTTGCTGATTTGATTGAGTTCTCTGTAGATTCTGGATATTAGACTTTTGTCAGATGCATAGTTTGCGAATATTTTCTCCCACTCTGTGGGTTGTCTGTTTACTCTGCTGGTTATTTCTTCTGCTGTGCAGAGACTTTTCAGTTTAATTAAATCCCATCTATTTATCCTTGTTTTTGCTGCTTTTGCTTTTGGGTTCTTGGTCATGAAGTCTTTGCCTAAGCCAACGTCTAGAAGGGGTTTTCCGATGTTACCTTCTAGCATTTTTATGGTTTCAGTCTTAGATTTAAGTCTTTGATCCATTTTGAGTTTGTTTTCATGTAAGGTGGGAAATGAGGATCCAGTTTCATTCTTCTACACGTGGCTTGCCAATTATCTCAGCACCATTTGTTGAATAGGGTGTCCTTCCCCCACTTTATGTTTTTGTTTGTTTTGTCAAAGATCAGTTGACTGTAAGTATTTCGCTTTCTTACTGGGTTCTCTATTCTGCTCCATTGGTCTAAGTGCCTCTTTATACCAGTACTGTACTGTTTTGGTGACTATAGCTTTATAGCATAGCTTAAAGTCAAGTAATGTGATGCATCCAGATTTGTTATTTTTACTTAGTCTTGCTTTGGCTATACTGGATCTTTTTTGTTCCACATGAACTTCAGGATTTTTTTTTTCTAGTTCTATGAAGAGTGATGGTGGTGTTTTGATGGGAATTGCATGGATTTGTAGATTGCTTTTAGCAGTTTGGTCATTTTCACAATATTGATTGTACTCATCCATGAGTATGGGATCTGATTGCATTTGTTTTTGTCATGTATAATTTCTTTGAGCAGTGTTTTGTAGTTTTCCCTTTAGAGATCTTTCATCTCATTGATTATATATATTCCTAAGTATTTTATTTTATTTTATTTCATTTCATTTCATTTTTTTGCAGCTATTGTGAAAGGGACTGAGTTCTTGATTTGAATCTCAACTTAGTCACTGTTGGTATATAGCAGTGCTACGGATTTTCATGCATTAATTTTGCATTCTGAAACAGTACTGAATTCATTTATTAGTTCTAGGAGCTGTTTGGATAAGTCTTTAGGTTTTTCTAGGCATATGATTATGTCATCAAAGAACAGTGACAGTTTGACTTCTTCTTTACCAATTTGGATGTATTTTATTTCTTTCTCTTGTCTGATTGCTCTGGCTGGGACTTCCAGTACTATGTTGAATAAAAGTGAAAGTGGGCTTCTGGTCCTAAACTTTTTTTGGTTGGCTATTTTAAAATTATCATTTCAATCTTTTTGTTTTTGCTCAGAGTTCAGAGTTTCTATTTCTTCCTGGTTTAATCTAGGAGGATTGTATATTTCCAGGAATTTATCCATCTCCTCTAGGTTTTCTAGTTTATGTGCATAAAGGTGTTCATAGTAGCCTTGAATGATCTTTTGTATTTCTGTAGTATCAGTTGTAATATCTCCTGTTTCATTTCTCATTGAGTTCATTTGGATCTTTTCTCTTTTTCATTGGCTAATCTCACTAGTGACCCATCAATTTTTATCTTTTCAAAGAACCAGTTTTTTGTTTCATTTGTATTTTGTATTTTTTTGTTTCGATTTCCTTTAGTTTTGCTCTGATTTTTGTTATGTCTTTTCATCTGCTGGGTTTGGGTTCATTTGTTCTTTTATTTCTAGTTTCTTGAGGTGTGACCTTAGATTGTCTGTTTGTGCTTTTACCAATTTTTTGATGTAGGCACTTAATTCTATGATCTTTCCTCTTAGCACCACCTTTGCTGTATCTCAGAGGTTTTGACAGGTTGTATAACAATTATCATTTGGTTCAAATAATTTTTAAATTTCCATCTTGATTTCATTGTTGACCCAATGATCATTCAGGAGGAGGTTGTTTAATTTCCTTGTATTTGGACTGTTTTGAGTGTTTACTTTGGAGTTGATTTCCAATTCTATTCCACTGTGGTCTGAGAGAGTACTTGATATAATTTCAATTTCCTCAAATTTATTGAGGTTTGTTTTGTACTCTATCATATGGTCTATCATGGAGAATGTTCCATGTGCTGATGAGTAGAGTGTATATTCTGCAGTTATTGGGCAGGATGTTCTGTAAATATCTGTTAAGTCCATTTGTTGTAGGGTATAGTTTAAGTCCATTGTTTCTTTGTTGACTTTCTGTCTTGATGACCTGTCTATTGCTGTCAGTAGAGTATTGAAGTCCCCCACTATTATTGAGTTGCCATCTATCTCATTTCTTAGACCTAGCAGTAATTGTTTTGCAAATTTGGGAGCTCTAGTGGTAAGTGCATATATATTTAGGATTGTGATGTTTTCCTGTTGGACTAGTCCTTTTATCAGTATACAAGATTCCTCTGTCTTTTTAAACTTTTGTTGCTTTAAAGTCCATTTTGTCTCATATAAGAATAGTTGCTCCTGCTTGCTTTTGGTGTCCGTTTGCATGGAATGTCTTTTTCCACCCCTTTACTTTAACTTTATGTGAGTGTTTATGTGTTAGGTGAGTCTCTCGAAGACAGCAGATACTTGGTTGGTGAATTCTTATCCATTCTGCCATTCTGTATCTTTTAAGTGGAGCATTTAGGCCACTTACATTTGATGTTAGTATTGAGATTTGAGGTACTAGTCTATTCGTTGTGCTAGTTATTGCCTGAATACCTTACTTATCTTTTCATTGTGTTATTGTTTTAAATGTCCTGTGAAATTTATGCTTTAAAGAGATTCTAGTTTGGTGTACTTTTAGGATTTGTTTCAAGATTTAGAGCTCCTTTTATCAGTGCTTTTAGTGCTGACTTGGTAGTGGTGAATTGTCTCAGCATTTGTTTGTTTGAAAAAGACTTTCTCTTTGCTTCATTTACGAAGCTTAGTTTTGCTGAGTGAAAGGAAGATATCTTGGGTCCCTGAAATCAATGAGCTAAAAGGAAATGTCAAGTTGGGAACCCCTTAGGGCAAACCTGCCCTGCTTTTTATTCAAAGTCACCCCTCTGCTCACTGAGATAAATGCATATCTGATTGCCTCTTTTGGGGAGGCTAAGCAGAAACTCAAAAGAATACAAACATTTGTCTCTTATGTACCCACAATTTGGAAGCCTCCTCCCCACTTTGAGTTTTCCCACCTTTCCAGACAGAACCAATGTTCACCTTACATATATTGATTGATGTCTTGTGTCTCCCTAAAATGTGTAAAACCAAACTGTGCTCTGACCACCTTGGCCACATGTCATCAGGACCCCCTGAGGCTGTGTCATGGGTGTGCATCCTCAACCTTGGCAAAATAAACTTTCTAAATTAACTGAGACCTGTCTCACATTTTTGAGGTTCACATTTTTGTACTCATAGAGGGATTCTGAGTGGAGAAGTTCGTGACCTTTGACAATCTCCTATTGGTACTTGGTACCAGCATGAGCTAACTTTATGGCTCAAACCAATAGCACAATTTGCTGAGGTCTGGGAGCACCCCCTCCAGAGAATCCCTAATCTCTCAAAATTTGGTCAAGATCTAAAGTTTATTTTGCTGTACACCTCCTTTTTTTTGGAGTTTTACTTGCTTCCAACACAGGAAGGCAAGTTTTTCCTGCTTCCATGATGATGGAAGGCAGGTAACTCATTTTTGGAGTTTAAGCTTGCTTCCAACAGGGAAGATGAGGTTTTCTTTCCTGCTTCTAGGATGGTAGAGAGCTGTCTTCAGTCCAAGACCCATCCCTAGGTAAGTAACTGTATTGGGGTTTGTCTTGGCTAAAGTTAAAATTAACAAACAGCTGGTCTTAATTTCTCCTTACCATTAGAGCACTCAGTAATCATATAAGTTGTACAATCATTTGTTTTGCTTAACTTTTTTTTTTTAGTTGTTGTTGTTGTTGTTTGTTTCTATTTTTCTTTCAGTCTTTTTCCCATTGGGTTTGACCAACTCTATCCAATTTGATCAAATCCAAAGGAAAGTTCCAAATTATGGGTAATGAGGCTTCTAAGTGGCTCAATTCCCACCAAAAAAAAAAAAAAAAAAAAAAGCAGTATGATAGGGGTAGAAAAATGGCTAGTTTAAGGAAGAAAAGGAAAGATTTTTGAGGTTTTGACTACTTAAGGGGCTTTATTTACATAAAAGGCCACCATTTTGCTAGCCAGGGCAAACCTAAAGAACCATGGCTGTGCTTCCGAAATAGCAGCCATGAATGCAACAGGACACAATGGAAGGAACTGGTTATGTCACTAAGGGTTTGACTGGAATGGTCAGCTTTCCTTTAAGGAATCAAACTTGACTTATGGAGCCAATAAAAGCCCTTCGGGAAACTGACCTCATACTTCACTGTACAGGGATCCTGACCTGTGGTAAGTAAAGAATGTCACTTTCTGACAGGCCCAGGAGACCCAAGTTTATCTTGGAACCCCAAGAGGAGAGGATCACTCAACTCATAGGTATTTAATGGCATAAATGTATGGCTGGGCTTGGCTTTAAAAAAAAGTCTTGAGATTCCTTCTATGGAACAATGTTCCATCAAAGCCCATTTAAAAGTCTATGTAAAAAATAATTATTCTTGCTGCACTATCTACAAATAATTAGGCCAAGTACAATAAAGCGATCAGTCTTGTCATGATTTGTCTTTAGTAAAAATGGGAAACTGGAGAGAGAAAAATTATGTTTCAAAAACTATAACACTAGCTATAATCAAACACGTGTTAGATTCTAGTCTTGCCTAATGTTTTTCAATTTGTAGTACTTTTCTACCATTTGGACTGAATTCTAATATTTCCTGGCTACAAGTCTTCAGAATAATGTCTTCAATTTTTCCCTTCTTCTTTTTCATTTTTTCCTAATTTGGAGTCACTGAAAAATAAGTTGTGCTTTTTTAAAGCCTTTTGAACTGATGCCGGACAACTTGAACTTCAGAAGAAAATAACAGCAACCTATTTACATACACGAGCTGCTTTCATACCTGCCCACTGATATATGAACTCCAGAGTAATGAGGCCTATATCAATTTTCAAGGATTGTTATTTTGCTTGTTATTGTTTTTCTCTCTTCCTCTCCCTGTTTTTCTCTTCATAGGACATGAGACTTCACAACCTTCTAAAAATGAACTTTCCTAATAACTTGGGACCTACCTGTCTAACAATAAACCATCCTAGCCATGAGAGATCAGATGAAATCTAGAACCAGAGACTCATTTTCTCTAAAATGCTTTCTCCAAAAGGTTTCTAAAAGGAAAAGGGGCTGGGGAATGTGAAAGAAAAATATCTTGGGACCCCAAAATCACTAAGCTAAAGGGAAATGTCAAGCTGGGATCTCCATAGGGCAAATCTGCCTCCCATTCTATTCAGTCACCCCTTTGTTCACTGAGATATATACATATCTGATTGCCTCCTTTGGGGAGCCTGTGGGGAAAAGAAAGAGATCAGCCTGTTACTGTGTCTATATAGAAGGAAATAGACATAAGAGACTCCATTGGGCTCTGTATTTGAGATGCTGTTAATCTGTGACCTTACCTCCAACTTTGTCCTTGCAAGAGACATGTGCGAAAGTGACTTAAGGTTAAAAGGATTTTGGGCTGTGCAGAATGTGCTTTGTTAAACAAGTGCCTAAAGGCT
>NW_012115155.1:12970755-12993333 GCF_000951035.1 Colobus angolensis palliatus | reverse complement strand
CGGTGCCGGCGTGTGTCCTCTGTAAGCTAAGCGCCGGTCCCCTGGGTCCCGCTTTTCTTTCTCTATACTTTGTCTCTGTGTATTATTTCCTTTTCTCAAGTCTCTCGTTCCACCTAACGAGAAGCACCCACAGGTGTGGAGGGGCAGGCCACCCCTTCAGGAGGCTAATCAGAAACTCAAAAGAATGCAACCATTTGTCTCTTATCTTCCTACAATTTGGAAGCCCCCTACCTACTTTGAGTTGTCCCACCTTTCCAAACAGAACCAATGTTCACCTTACATATGTTGATTGATGTCTTGTGTCTCCCTAAAATATATAAAACCAAACTGTGCTCTGACCACCTTAGGCATATGTCATCAGGACCTGCTGAGGCCGTGTCATGACAGTCATCCTCAACCCTGGCAAAATAAACTTTCTAAATTAATTGAGACCTGTCTCAAATTTTCAGGGTTCACAGCTAGATACAAAATTCTTGGCTGGTAATTGTTTTGTTTAAGGAGGCTAAAAATAGGACCCCAATCCCTTCTAGCTTATAGAGTTTCTGCTGAGAAATCTGCTGTTAATCTGATAGGTTTTCTTGTATAGGTTACCTGATGTTTTTGTCTCACAGCTCTTAAGATTCTTTCCTTTGTCTTGACTTTAGATAACTGATAACTATGTGCCTAGGCAATGATCTTTTTGCAATAAATTTCCCAGGTGTTCTTTGAGCTTCTTGTATTTGGATGTCTAGATCTTAGCAAGGCCAGAGAAGTTTTCCCCTATTATTCCCTCAAATACATTTTTCAATCTTTAGATTTTTCTTCTTCCTCAGGAACACCAGTTATTCTTAGATTTGGTTGTTTAACATAATCCCACATTTCTTGGAGGCTTTGTTTATTTTTTCAAATTCTTTTTTCAGTCTTTGTTGTGTGATGTTAACTCAAAAGCTTTGTCTTCAAATTCTGAAGTTCTTTCTTCTACTTGATCAGTTCTATTGCTGAGATTTTCCAGTGCCTTTTGCATTTCTCTAAATGTGTCCTTCATTTCCAGAAGTTGTGATTGTTTTTTCTTTATGTTCTCTATCTCACTGCATATTTTTCCACTCATGTTCTATACCATTAATAGGGTTTGGCTCTGCGTCCCCACCCAAATCTCACCTTGAATTGTACTCCTATAATTCCCATGTGTTGTGGGAGGGACCTGGCAGGAGATGGTTGGATTGTGGGGGGCAATTTTCTCCATGCTGTTCTCGTGCTAGTGAATAAGTCTCAGGAGATCTGATGGTTTGATAAGGGGAAACCATTTCACTTGGCTCTCTCATTCTTTCTTTGCCTTTCTTTTGTAAATTGCCCAGTCTTGGGTATGTCTTTATCACCAGCATGAAAATATTGGATATGTCTTTATCAGCAGCATAAAAATAGACTAATACAACCATATTTTTTAAAAAAAATTACTTTAAGTTGGTCTTCCCCTTTCTCTAGTGCCACTTTGATTAGCTTAATAATCAACCTTCTGAATTCTTTTTCTGGCAATTCAGAGGTTTTTTCTTGTTTTGGGTCCATTGCTGATGAGCTCGTGTGAGCTTTTGGGGGGTGTTAAGAACCTTGTTTTGTTATAGTACCAGAATTGTTTTTCTGGTTTCTTCTCTTTGGGGTGGACTATGTCAGAAAGAGGATCTGGGACTCAAGGGCTGCTCTTCAGATTCTTTGGTCCCATGGGGTGCTCCCTTGATGTGGTGCTCTCCCCCTTCCCCTAGGGATGGGACTTTGTGAGAGTCAAACTGCGTGATTGTTATTTCTCTTCTGGGTGTGGCCACCCAGTGGAGCTACTGGACTCTGGAATGGTACTGGGAAACGTCTGCAAAAAGATCTGTGATGTGATCCATTTTCAGGACCAGCAACTGCTCTGGTGGAGGTAGCAGGAGGGTGAAGTGAACTCTGTGAGGGTCCTTGGTTGTAGTTTTGTTTAGTGCAGTGGTTTTATGTTGGTTGGCCTCCAGCCAGGAGGTGGTGCTTTCAAGACTGCATCAGCTGTGGTAGTATAGGGGGATACCAGCTTGCCTTAGGGTCACCTGGATAAGTATTCGGGTTTCTCAGATGATGGGCAGGGACACAGAGCTCCTAAGAGATTATATCCTTTGTCTTCAGCTCCCTGGGTGGGTAGTGAAAGACCACCAGGTGGGAGCAAGAATAGGCATATCTGAGCTCAGCCTCTCCTTGGATGTGGCTTGCTGTGGCTGCTGTGGAGGATGGGAATGTGGTTCCCAGACCAATAGAGTTATAATCCCAGGGGGATTGTGGCTGCCTCTGCTGTGTCATGCAGGTCACCAAGAAAGTGGGGGAAAGCCAGCAGCCCCCAGCCTCACCCAGCTCCCACACACCCAGCAAGGCAAGTCTCCCTCCAGCTGTGCCCCCACAACAGCACTGAGTTTATTTCTAGGCAGCCGGTGAGCAGGGCTACAAGCCTGCCCCACTGGGAAAGCAAGCAGGGCTTTCAGGTTTCACCCATCCCTGCCTGCCACATCCGTGCATGCCACATCCCCACCTGCCACATCCCTGCCTGCCACGGCTTCTGTGCTATGTCTGCACTCCTGGTTCAGCCCCTGCCCTGGGATTCTTCCGGGGAAGCTTTGCATTTAGTTGAAATTGTTACAAAATTCAACTGGAAGTTTCCTTCTCCCCGTGGTCTTTCCCCAGTTCCACTAGCAGCCCTTCCTAAGGATCCCTGTGAGACAAAGTCAGAAATGACTTCCCTGGAAACCGAGAGTGCTCCCAGGGCTCTTTCTGCTGCTTCCTCTACCCCTATATTTTGCTCAGCTCTCTAAATTTGTTACAGCTCCAGATAAGTTCTAATCCTTCTCCTGCGATCTGGACCTTCAGGTTCCCCAGTAAGGATTTGTTCAGGAATGGGCATTCCCCTCTCACACTTCAGGCGCTCACGGTTTTTTGACTGTCTTATGGAGCCTGCAGAGGCAATCCACTTCTTTCCAAGGGTCTGTGGATTCTCTTGGCTTTCCCGCTATGTTCCTGCAGTATTTCTTGGAGTAAAAGTTCACAATGCGAGTCTCCACATGCTGCTCTGTTTGTCCAAATGGGAGCTGCAAGTTAGTCCTGCCTCCTATCTGCCATTTTTTTTTTCATGTTCTTTGGTTTTCTTTTTAATTATCTTTAGTCTTGCAATCACCCATAATTTTAAAATTTGGGTATATCTACACTACTTTAATCCTTTTAAGTTGGCAAAACACCATTCCCAGTCACAAATACACAGTTCTACAGTTTTATGTTTCTGAATGGCTGTTTAAAGACAATCCTAAATTATAACTTAGTTTGACTTAGACTGTAAAGAATTCAAGAGTGAAGTTTAACTTGCTACTATTTTAAAAGCATGTGACCTTATAGATTTGTGAGATATGAGAAGTGTTGAATAATCTTTGATATTACACATAAACCATATTAAAATGCTTTTCAATAAGTAAAAGGAACCATTTTAAATACAGGGAATTATAATTAGATTGGCATCATTAAGGCCAAAACTCTAGACATTACTACCTTATTTATCTTCAACCCTTGCCTTTAAGAGGCAAATGAACACAAAACACAGGTGAATCTTGCTGGGTTCTGGGACAGTGAAGGAATTTCCCCAGTATTTAAATATATTCATATGACCAGCTATATAAATCTAAATATAAAATCAATCTCCAGTAAGTTTTAAGATGGCACTCACTATCTTTGTGAAAAGTTGAACATTACTAACAAAGTCTAATCATATCTTTAGAAAGGGTAAACAGTGATAGCATTTACTGAATTGGAATTACTATTAAAATTCAAAAACTGAACATACTCATTTAACCACAAGCCAGTCTTAGTTTTAAATCAGGACTGCCCAACAAAATATTCTGTCAGTCATTCATGATCTGAATTCTGGTGTATGAGATCTATTAAAGTACGGTACACATAAAAAAGTCATGAGACATTTGTTTTGTAATAAAGAAGGCAGTGGCCAATTGTTACTCATTAGTAGCTTTTTTGAGATAAGCTATCAAGTCTGCCCTTTCTTCCTTCTTCTTAATGCCAACAAAGACCATTTTTCTTCCAGGGATGTACTTCTTGGGATTCTCCAAATACTCCATAAGTGTATCCTCTCCCCAGGTGATGCCTTTGTTCTTATTGGTGGCTGTGTAAGAGTATCCAGGGGCCTGACCTGTCTTCCGCCCGAAGAGACCACGGAGATTAGGCCCAGTCTTGTGCTTGCCTCCCTTTTCAACGGTGTGGCACTGGGAACACTTCATAATAAAAATCTTCTTGCCTTTCTCAACATCACCCATATTTAATTCTCTTTTTAGTCACTGGCACAACGAAGATTCCCGCTCCAAAGCAGGACGTCCCCACTCTGTCCCATATTTTTTTTAAAGGACCTGAAATTTATTCTCTGGACTTTGAAATGCACAACACCTCTCATTAGCTGCATCCTGAGCTGGGCAGCAGATGTCAAGGAAACCCACACACCTGCCTGAAACTTTGCACCCGCATAGTCCCCACACCACCCTAACCACCTCCTGCCCTCCCCTGGGTCCTGTTGTTCCAGCTCCCCCATGCACAGGTGGTGCAGTGTCAGTCTCTCTGGACCTGGCTGGTCTTGCTGATTCTCCTGTCCTGACTTCTGATCTCCAGAGGCCAATGCTTCATGTTCCTGGGCTCTGATGTCCAGAGGAACCCCATCCAAACACCCTGTGAGCCCACTGCCTGGTGGGGCAGCCTTCTATGCTCTGGCGCCTTCCTAAAGCACAGGGAGATCTGCGTTCTGGAAATGTTCAAGATCGCGTCAATCACAGCAATGACACAGACAGCAGATGAGGCTCCCGGGGGACTGGCAGGGCTCAGATCAGATGATTGAAGAAACAGAGAAGCAGAGAATCCTGATGGAACAGTGAGACTGTGCTGGAAGGAGTGGTTCAATCAGCACCTGCATCTATCCAGGGCTGTGCTTGGGATGCCACCTGCCAACCATCGGGTCCTGACACCCACAGGGAAGGCTGCATCCCCAGCCGAGAGGGGACGCGTTCTTCTGAGCTGAGCCCTCCCTCCCATGTGAGGACTGCTTTCTCTGAGATCTTTAGTTTTCTGTACCAGGGATCTGTGTGCTGTGTGTAAAACCTGCCTCAGCACAGCCCATCCTCCCAGCACCTCCTACCCCTCCAGCTGACTAGGGTCACCTGCCCCTCCTTGCCCTGAACTAGAATTATTTCTCTGGTTCCTTCCATTGGGGTAGACTATGTCAGAGGGAAGACCTGGGGCTCAAGGGCTGCTGTTCAGATTATTTTGTCCCATGGGGTGCTCCATTGACATGGTGTTCCCCACTTCAAACACTGCAGACAGCTGTGAAAGGGAAGAGAGGAAAGATCAAAAGCCCTGCTTCTCTCCCTGCACTCAGGGTGTCCCGGGGGCTCTCCTGTGGGTTCAGAGAGGAGCCCTGGAGCAGACTCTGGGAGCCCCCATGGGGATGCCGGAGGCCGACCCTCTCGAGGAGCTGCCGTCATCTTCCCTCAGGTTTGGTGATTACCAGATGTAATCAGACGGAATCACTGTGACAGAGCGGATCCTTGTTTTCAATGCTCGTGGGCAGCCTGTGTCCACCTGTGTCAGATGGAAGGGGCGGAGGGGGTACGAGGGACTGTGTCTGCTCCCCCACCATGGTCCAGACAAGCCACACAGTGGGCTGAGACGGAAACTGCCGAATTCATGAAACTTTCAAAATCCAGTCTCACTCCCTTGGCTCCAGTTCATGAATACAAACCATGCATCCAACCAAGGACCGTTTATCCAGGATCTACAAGAAACTCCAACAACTCAATGGCAAAAAACACGTAATCAGATTTTAAAATGGGCAAATGATCTGAATAAACATTTCTCAAAAGAAGACATACAAATGGCCAATAGGTATATGAAAAAATGCTCGACACTGATCATCAGGGAATTGCAAATCAAAATCACAATGAGATACCAACACAACCCCCACCAGTAGGATGGCTGTTATCAAAAAGACAAAAAGTAACAAATGCTGTTGAGGAAGTGGAGAAAAGGGAACTCCTATACAATGTTGGTGGGAATGCAGATTAGCACAGCCTCTATGGAGAACAATGTGGAGATTTTTCAAAAAACTAAAAATAGAGTTACAATATGATCCAGCAATCCCACTGCTGGGATTTATCCAAAACAAAATAGGAAATCAGTACATTAAGGAGATACCTTATCCCCATGTTTATTTCAGAATGATTCACAATAGCCAAGATATGGAATCAACCCAGGTGTCCATCCACAGACTATTGGATAAGGACAGTGTGGTACAGATAGAAATTAGAATACTACTCAGCCATGAAAAAGGTTCAAATCATGTCATTCATAGCAGCGTACACGGTGTTTGGACGAACGGAGGCAGGATGGCGCATTTCCGGGTTCTTCTTCACTAACCTTTCCTGCGCGTGCGAAAATGCAGCCAGCGACCCGGGAAGGTGCAGACCATCTGGGCATGCGCCAGGTGACGTCAATCTGAAGAGACCAAGATTTACCTGGTCGCACCTGCGGAATGCCCCCGACACGCCCCTGCCCCGCCTATTGCCCTCCCACTCCTAGAAAAGGCACTCTCAGCCAGCGTCCCAGGCGGCCTTCTCACAGCCCCACTCCTGTCGGGATGTCAGGACTGTGGGAACTCTGTCCGAGAGCCCCACCGGGGGGACTCTGTTGGCCTTCTTTGCTGGAGGCGACAGACCTCTTCCCCACACCTTAGGTGACCAAAATAAACTTGCAGTTTTGCTCCTACACTTGCCTACCCACTGGTTCTTTTGTGCCCACTCGGCTGGTCTTAGAAAAACAAATCAGTTGGTGCCAAAGACCCGGGAGGAGACCCCTCCTCAGGCCTCTAGGGGTTGAGGAACCTCCTCCTGCTCCCACGCTGCAGACGGACCAGGACCTGAGACCCGCTTCCCTCACTCTCATGGCCTCTCTGGGGTAAGTGCCCTTGTCTCCTCTTTACCTCCCTTGGCCAGAAATCCTGCACAGGTCCGAGGCCCACTTCTGAGCCACCAAGTGGCTCGGGAGACCCGTTCAGGACGGAGACGTCCGCCTGAAGGTAATCTCCACTTTGGCTCCATGAGCCTCCAGTCTGTCTCTGCTGGTTCCAAAGGACGCTTTGAAGCCAGGCAGAGATCCACTTCCATGTCCATTGTGTCCATTGTGTAAGTCAAGAGGAAACAAACGGGAAACCTCCAGTCCAAATTTCCAAAGAGCACCCCCTTAGGGTGCCTCCTAGCCAATTTAAAAAACTTTACAGCTTGAACAAGACCTTAGGAGGAAGCAGTTAATTTTTCCCTTCCACTGTGGCGTGATTGACCTCAGCAATTTCTGCCAGTGGCTAGGCAAGTGGTCCGAAATTAATTACATACAAGGCTTTTGGGCCTTAGGCTCTCGTCCCAATCTGCCCTATACTCCTTCTCGCCCCGCTCTCTCCATCCCCTCCCTTCCTGCCCAGACTCCTCCTCCTCCCCCCATCCAGACTCCTCCTTCCTCCTCCTTATCTACTAGTAATCCACTGGGTCCCGCGCCTCCTTCGGGGCCCCCAACTGGCTGTCTTGAGTCCCCTATCTCTGCCCCACACCCTCCTACAGCGTTAGCACCTTTGCGAGAGGTGGCTGGGGCGGAGAGGGTAGTCAGAGTACATGTCCCTTTTTCATTGGCTGATCTTTCCAAAATTGAGAAGCGTTTAGGTGATTTCTCAGCTAATCCTATGATATACATAAAGGAATTTAGTTCAAAATCCAGAAGAAAATCCAGCCGCATTCTTAAATAGGCTGACTGAGGTTCTAACCCAATATACCCGGTTAGATCCGGCCTCCCCCACAGGGGCCACCATTTTGGCGTCTTATTTCATTTCTCAATCAGCTCCTGACATTCGTAAAAAACTTCAAAAGGTAGAGGATGGTCCTCAGGCACCAATACAAGACCTAGTTAAATTAGCCTTTAAGGTCTATAACTCCAGAGAGGAGACGGCAGGCTCGCCTCAAACAGAAGTTACAGCTCCTAGCAGCGGCTTTACAGCCCAGTCGTAACCCCAGACCAGAGAGCACACAACCCACAGACTCCAAGGCCACGAAAGGAGCCTGTTATAAGTGCGGTAAGGCAGGACACTATGCCAACAGGTGTCCGCAGGGTCCCTGAGCCCCAACGCAGCCTTGCTATAAGTGCAAGGCATCAGGACATTGGGCCAGTGAATGTCCTAACCCTCGTCCACCAGCAACCCCCTGCCCTGCTTGCCAGCAGGGAGGGCACTGGAAGTCTGATTGCCCCACCCTGAGAACAGGTGCTGCGTCTCCACGTAACCCCCTTTCCCAGGATCCTGGGAGCTCCTTCCAGCTCCTACATCTGGACGACGACAACTGAATGTGCCGAGACTCGGGGACCCCCATCACCCTCGCCAAGCCGCGGGTAACTCTCCTGGTAGCGGGCCCCGACCTTAACAACGCCCCTTAACAGCAGGAAGTAGCCAGACAGACCACGGCGCCCCTTTATCACTATTATCAATAAAAGGTTGGACTGTTTGGACGAACGGAGGCAGGATGGCGCATTTCCGGGTTCTTCTTCACTAACCTTTCCTGCGCGCACGAAAATGCAGCCGACGACCCGGGAAGGTGCAGACCAACTGGGCATGCGCCAGGTGACGTCAATCCGAAGAGACCAAGATTTACCTGGTCGCACCTGCGGAACGCCCCTGACACGCCCGTGCCCCGCCTATTGCCCTCCCACTCCTAGAAAAGCCACTCTCAGCCAGTGTCCCACGCGGCCTTCTCACAGCCCCACTCCTGTCGGGATGTTAGGACAGTGGGAACTCCGTCCGAGAGCCCCACCGGGGGGACTCTGTCGGCCTTCTTTGCTGGAGGCGACAGACCTCTTCCCCACACCTTAAGTGGCCAAGAATAAACTTGCAGTTTTGCTCCTACCCTTTGCCTAGTCGCTGGTTCTTTTGTGCCCGCTCGGCTGGTCTTAGAAAAACAAATCACACGGAACTGTGGGACATTATGTTAAATGAAATATACCAAGAACAGAAAGAAAAATATTGCATGTTCTCATTCATATGTGGAAGCTAAAAGAAATTTGATCTCATGGAAGCAGAGTAGAATGGTGGCTACCAGGCCCGGGAAGGGTGGGGGAGAGTGAGAGGGTAGTTAACTGATACAAAATCACAGCTAGAGAGGAGGAATTATTTTTAGTGTCCATAGCACTGCAGGAGTCTACAGTTAACAATATTTTCAAGCAGCTAAAAGAAAGGATTTTCAATGTTCTCAACATGAGGCACTCATCAATGCTTGAGGTGGTGGGTATGCTAATTACCCTGATTTCATCACAATACACTCTAAGTGTCAGCACATCACAATTACTGTGTGCCATTTAAATGAAAAGAGCCACCGTGCTGGACACTAGGGGAAGAGCGATGTCCCATGTCTGAGTGTGAGATGGGACTGAAGGACAGAGTTAAGAAAACAGAACGGACCACTCTAAACAGTTCTGAGGCCAGGGCACTTTCCATGCTAGCAAAGAGTGGGGAAGGGAGGTGACAATGGGCAGGGCCCCAGACTACACGCCTGGGAGGGGTGGACACCAACAGTGGCCTGCTCTTCCTGATCACTGAGCTGCAACCTCCAGTGTCTTTCCTGAGGCGAAAAGAGGGTGGGAGGGGCCTCTCAGATTCAGATGGGGAGGATTTGGAGCAGGCAGCTAGGCACTGCAGGCCAAATACAGATGCAGCTCAGCCCCCTGCCTGCCTTACTCCCCATCTGCACTGTCCCTGCTGGTCCTTAGCAGCCTTCAGTCTCTGCTTAATCTGATTCGTCCTCCCGTCTCTCCCTCCATCCTCCTCTCTCTTCTCTCCTCCGCTGCCTGCTCTCTTCTTTAGCTTTGGGGGATGTTTTTAAAACTCACCCTGATCCTTATATTGAAGCCCAGGGACTTTTAGTCCTGGCTGCTCATTGGAATCACCCAGAAAGTTCTATGACCCCCTAAATCCAGACCCCACTTTCAGAAACTGATTTAATTGATCTGATCCCAGCTAAGAGCCTGACGCAGGTGCTTTTTATTTTGATTCACCAGTGACCCTAATTTGAAGCCGGTGTTACAAATCCCTGATGGAGTGAGACATTTGGGGTCTGTCCTTGGGACCGTGGGTGAGTTTGCTTCAAAAATGCATTAGCTGTTCCTGTATAGAGGGGTTCTGCAGAAGGCCTCACGGTGTCTCCCTGTCTGGAGCGCTAGAACTCGGCCCAGTTCCCAGCTAAGAAGTAGGAGCTCCAGGCACCTCCTTTCCTGCCTGGTAGCCGGCCTGGATTTGCCTTGGATTCTCTGCGGGTGGCTCTGCCTCCTCCCTGTCTGTGTCTTTGGGCTGTGTGACTTCCAGGGCTGTGTGACCTCCTGGGTCTTGCTCCCCGATGGACATTTCCTTGGACACCTCAGCCTCAATGAAGGGCTGTGCCTCACCAGGCTCCCGCCATTACCCTGTTCCTCTCTGCTCTCACGTTCCACACAAGCCAATCCCACATCTGGGATGCCAGGCGGGGACGTGAGTAGATGGCAGGTACAGCGGGCAGCGGGCCAGCAGATCTGGGTTCCAACATGAAAACAACTCACTTTTAACATAAACTTTTCTTAAAGGCCCCAAACACATCTGCAGGCCAGTTAAGGGTTGCTGGCCACAAGTATGCAACTTGCCTTAGCCCTTCCCTCCCTTAGCCTTATGAGTTCAACCCATTTGTCGAGCACTGACTGTAAACCAGGCATGTTGTGGACTCTTGGGGTAAAGGTGGGACTCAGCAAAGGCTCTGCTCTCCTGGACCCTACAGATGACAAACAGCAACAGGAATGGATGTCAACACTGTGCACAGGGAGGGAACCTGATGGGGGTGAGGGTAGGGCTTAAGGGAAGGCACCTCTGAGCTGTCTTTGGACTGAAACTGAAATTAGAGGAGGGAGGAAATGGAGAAATAAAAAGTGCAAAGGCCCTGGGGCCACCTTAGCGGCCCTTGGAGAACAGTGGCCAGGCCCTGGCCAAGGAGCCCTGAGCCCAGGTGGGGTCTCAGCCTTCAGGGTGGCAAGGAGACCTGGGGGCTACCCCTGCAGACCACGCATGCCTGGGAAAACTTCTGGGGTTTATTTCCAGGGCAAGATGAAGCCAGCAAAGGGTCTGGGTGGAGGAACAACCCCTGACTGTGTTTTAAAAGCTCACAGCCAAAGAACACCGGGACAGAGCAGCCTGGTAGTCAAGGCCAGGCTGAGGTGGCTTGGGCTGGGACAACTGCTTGGGGGAAAGGATGGCACAGCGGGCACTTGGAAGCAGCTGCGTGGGGGATGAGGAGAGCCAAGGGACTGAGGATGACTCTGTGTCCTGGCCTGAAAAATTGGGTAGACGGACAGTGAGGCCATTTGCTTGCCAGAGGGGGCAGTGGCGTGCAGAGAGGAGGGCATTGGCTGCTTTCAGCTGAGTGTCTTCTCATGTCCCATGCAGGTGCAGGAAGCACAGGGGAGGGGCCGGGGCCAGGCAAGGGCTGGTGAATGAGCCTCAGCTGCAGGACTGGACAGAGTCACCTGGGGGAGAGGTGGGGCGTGAGGGTGCCTGGAAGCCAAGAGGAGACACTGTTCCAGAGGCGAACGCTCCATCACCACTGAGGCCAGCAGAGAAGTGAGCATGGGGGTCCTGGCATGCTGGCCTGGACTTCCTAACTGTGGGATACTGCCCACAGGGCCAGAGGGAAACATTTAGGGGCCCTAACCACACACAAGACCTTATGACACTCTCCCACATGTAACTCAAATATTTATATCTATATTTTGCAACAAGACAAATTTTAAACTATGGTTTAAAAAATCCCCCTGATTTTGCTGATTGCAAACTTCTTGGCAAGTCTGTCCAGGCTGAACTTTTCTGCATCTTCCTCTGCTGCTGCTGTTTTGCCCGCTTTTCAAGTGCTTAGGACACATACCCAGCCATTAGTCAGATTAGAGTGGCTGCTTCTAAATTAGTCCCTTGGCCAGGACCACCTCTCTCTGTAATAGAATTGTCTCAGGTGCCTTAGATGGCATCCTCAGCCCAGAGCATTAAGTCTTGGTGGCATCACAGGCCTTGGCCACCCACCTAGGGCACAGCTCCCTTGACTGACCCTTCTCCACCCCCTAGGCACCTGGACTCAGGCCATAGAGGGCCACTCACCATCATCTGACTATGCCTGGCATTCTCCATGTCTCTGCTCCAGTGTCCGGGTGTCTGGGCAGACTTCCTGGTTCACAGATGGAGCCTTCTTGCTGTGTCCCCACGGGGCGGAAGGAACAAGGCAGCTCGCTAGGGCCTCTTTTGTAGGGGCACTAATCCAACCATGAGGCCCCACCCTCGCAACCTCATCACCTCCCAAAGGCCCCACCTCCTAACACTGTCAACTTGTGAGTGAGGTTTCAGCCTAGGAATTTGGGATGCTTGAGCATTCTGCCTGGAGCATTAACCACATATCTTCCCCGTGTTTGCCAAGGACTTTAATCAGCCCTAAAATTCTCCCTCCCTCTAGAGAGTGACCTGAGCAGTGCATCCGGCAGCAGCCCAGCCCTCAGCTGTTCATCCTCCAGCAGCGCAGCCCTGCCCACCCTCGGGAGGAGGAGGGGCCCGGCGCTGTCACCTGCGGCCTTCTCTGTGCCACAGCCGAGCTCTGCATCCCTGCAATGCTCCACAGCTGCACGGCTGCTCAGTCACTTTGCACAGTGGCTCCTAACCCCATTTGCAATTTTCCCTCCGAGACCCTCACAGCAGCTGGGGCCCCCTCTTCAGGCCGTGGGTCCCTTCTTCAAGAGTCAAAAACGAGAACAAGTTGTCTCTTCCTTTTTTTCCCTCCAAGCTTGGGGAGGCAGCAGCTTCCTCTCTGGTCCCCAGTTAAGGACCTTCTACCTACGGATTCCCTACATCAATTCCTCACGGGAATTCTCCGTTCTGGTGGCTTCCGTGGCTTCTTTCTCTTCCCAGACCCTGTCAGATGACCACGCGTGGCTTGCTGAAGCCACAGGTAGATGAGGACGTTGGCAGAAACGGCCGCTGTTCTTCTGGCTTCCCAAAGGGCAGAGATACCTCGAGTCACAGGAGGATGAGGAAGCCTCTTCTCTCACCCCTGGCTTCATCCGCTGGGAGCTGGTGACTGAGGGAGGCTGGGTTGCTCTAACCCTTCAACACTGATGAGTGGAAAGGGCCAAGTAACCAACCCCCTCAAACTGCCTGGTTGCCAAGAGGTCTCCCAGGCAGGGGACAGGTTCCGTCCTGCCAGCAGCTGCGCGGGCGCGGGGCCGGGGAAGGGGTCTCCATGCAGCAGTATCTCCACACCACGGCAGGGGGCGCTGTTCCCGTGCGAGAGAACGCTCCTGGTGACCAGAGCCTTTGCTCGCGGGACAGGAGCTGCTTCGGAGCTTTGAAAAGGGATTTAGAACAGGAATTCCCTCAGACTCGGTAACAGTAGAAGCCGTGTGAGTGGAAGAGCATCTTCAGGGAAAACGTGTGAGAAATGGGGGAGAGGAAACCTGACTCCAAATAAACCAAGAACAGGGCAGAAGTTAAGGAGCTCCCAAAAGCAGTGAGAGGGGAGCAAGTTGCCAGTTCATATAAATAAAGAGATCAGCAGAGTCCACAGCCGTCTGGTTGTGAAGAAGTCTAAAAACAGACCTGTGGATTCGGAAATTCGGGGCCCTCGAGGAGTCACTCCTTTCAGTAGAACAGTCAGTGCAGAAACCAGATTTATACACACAGGTATATACATGGATACACACATCTATACACACTCTAGTTTTCTATTTATGTTTTAAAATTTAACTTTTTATTTTGATATTTAAAGAGTACACACAAATGTAGAAAGGACTGTGTAATGAACTCCCATGTACCATGTACCACCTGATGAATAATTAGGTGGCTCATGACTAATAACTATTGACTCATGACTCAACTTGTTTCATTAGTTTCTGCCTCTCCCCATTCTCTATCTCTCTTTCTCTTTGGATTAGAGTATTTTCGGGCCATCCCAAAATATATAATTGTATGTAACTGCTGTGTCTCTAATGGATAAGGGCGTTTTAAGAGCAGCAGAGGGAGAGAGTTGGGACAGTACCCAGAGCCACAGGGAGAGCTGTGTCAAGCAGCACCTCTGGTTGCTCAGCTAGTTTAGGAGCATGATCAAATATGTGACATGAGAAGCAACATTTACCTTTCTACAATGTGGCTTCAAGAATAGATTGGTTTAAACCAAGCCTCCTTCACTTTTCCAAATGATAAGAGACGCACACTAATAGGAAATGAGACAGGAGATGGCGCCCCCAGCTAACGTGTGGCTTGGGTGAGATGATTCATTTAACTTGCTCAGCATAACGCCTTCTGGGGATGTGACAGGACTTCATGTTGGGGTTTAAGAACGTGGACTTCTTGGATCTGTTGGTTGCATGTTCTTGGGAAAGTTACTTATGCCTCAATTTCACCTGCAAATTGGGGTTAATAATGCTTAAGCTCACAAGGTTGTTCCAAGGATAACACAAGAGGGTGCATGTAAAGAGATGGGTGCAGCACCTGCCATGTAAGAACTGCCCAGCCTACATCAGCTGTGATGATGATGGGTGAAGACACCCCCTTGTGAATTTCTGTGCTCTGTGAGGCCCCCCAGAAGCACCTTGTACGTTATTATCACACAAAAGGCCTTTTCCTCCACTTTCACCCTATGCAAAATAATATGTAAGGCCCAGACTTGAAATGTAGGCTGTCATTTTTTTTCCTACTCGAAAATAATAAACAGAAACATTTCTTCTTTCTTTTTTTTTCTAGTGGACCTATATATGTGTAAGAATGGTTTATTACTCTCGAACTTCTAAGTCAATTTCAGGGGAAAATAGTAACTCCTTCAAGACTCTAGAGCTTCCTTTAGCCAATTAGACATTGCAATGACCCATCTAAGAGAGTATGAATAAGCTGCTTATGAAATTTATTCTGCCACCCAAAGATGATAAACTTAAAGAAGTCCCTTACCCGGACACAGCATAATAAAACAGCTGAAAACCAAACACGAAGAAATCTTAAAATCAGCCAGAGGAATCAGCAGGGAGCAAAAGTCCAAAGGAGTGTGGACTCACCTTCAGGAGGAGCCCTGGAGGCCTCGAAGCAGCAGAGCAGGCCCAGAGCATGGAGGAAAAGAGCTACTCACCTTGAACTTTCTATCCAGCCAAAGTGTCTTTCAGCAATGAATGTGAAATACAGACAATCTCAGATGAAGACAAACTAAGAATTTATTTCCAATTTACCTGTGATAAAAGAAGAGCCTCAGGAAACTTCAAGCAGAGAGAAACAGTGACAGGATAATCTGGAACTTCATGAATGAAGGAAAAGTGACAGAAATGATAAATATCTGGGTGAATAAAACAGGCCTTTTCCTCGATGCGTATTATGAATGAAGGCAGCATCCATAACACTGTGGTGTTTTCAGCCAACATAGACACTCCACACAGAGGGGAAGGCACGGGGACCGCTGTGGAAGTGGCTTCTGTGTTCCACATGAAACAGCAAAATATTATCCTCAGTAGACTGTGAAAAGTTAAACCTGTAAATTGTAATTCTTACATGAACCACACACTCACACAGCTGTGCAAAGAGATATAAACCAGACCCCAAAAAACCCTTAACATGGAATATTAAAACTATTCTAAGAATCCAAATGGAAATATAAAAGGGGGAATGAATGAAAAAAATGTAAGGCACAAACAGAAAACAAATCATGAAATGACAGACTTAAATCCAAGCATTCCAGTAATTAAATTAAATATAAATGGCTTAAGCATATCAATCAAAAACCAGATAATCAGATTGGATATTTTAAAAAGACCGAACTACACTGCCTCCAGGAAGCCTACTTTAAATATAATGATGTAGGGGGATGAAAAGATGCACCACATAAACATTAATGATAATAAAAAATCTTTGGTGGCTGCAGAGACAAGACAGACATTAGAGCCAGGAAGACTGTGGTTGGTGAAGAAGGATGCTGCATGATGGTGAGAGGTCAGGTCCACAAGCAGACACTGCCATCCTGAGTGTGCACTTGACAGAAGAACTTCAAAATACATGAAGCAGAAACTGGTGGCACTGAGGAGAAATGATGGATTAATAACTGTAGTTGGTAGTTGGAGTCTTCAACACTCCTTTATCAGTAGTGGTTAGAACTAATAGAACAGAAAATCTTCTAGAAGGAGGATCAAGAATTGAACTGCATCACCAACCACCTGGACTCACTTGACATGTGCAGAACATGCTACCGAGCAATAGCAGCACACACGTTCTTCTCAGGGGCATGTGAATTGTTCACCAGGGTAAATCATACCATGGGTCATTGAAAGCTCTAACAATTTTATAAGATCTGAAATCACGCAAAGCATGCTTTTGACCACAATAAAGCTAAACTAGAAATTAATAGCAAAAAGGTATTGAGGAAACCTACAGCTACTTGAAGGCTAAGTGACAGACTTAGATAATCCATAGGTCAACTGGACATTTCAAGGAAATTAGAAAAAATAATTTGGACTGTATGAAAATTGGAAACAGGAAAACAATGAAGAAAGAAAATCAATAAATTCAAAACAGTTCTTAAAAATATCAACAAAACTGGTAAATGACAGAGAGAAAAGAGAGAAAACAAATGGTCAATATCAAGACTGAAAGAAATGATAGCATTATAGACACAACCAACATAAAAATGACAGTAAAGGACCACTATGAACAACTCTTTGCACCTAAATTTGACAAGTTAAATTAAATGGCCAAGTTCCTTAAAAGCCACACACTATTAAAACACACCTAATGAGAAATAGATAAACTAAGTAGTCCTGTATCTATTCAAGAAATTGATTTTTTAGTTAAAAATCTTCCAAAAATAAAACTCCAGGTCCAGATGATTTCACTGGAAAATTCTACTAAACATTCAAAGAAGAAATATCAGAAACTGTATACAGTCTTTCAGAAAATAGAAGAGGAAGGAACACTAACTTATTTTATGAAACCAGTCTAATCTTGATCCCCAAACCAGAGAAAAAAGAGAAACTACAGACCAGCAGCCCTCATCATCATCCATTCTCAACAAAACATCAGCCAATCAAATCGAACACTATATTAAATAAATAATCCATCACAATGAAATGGGCTTATCCCAGGAATGCAAGGCTGGTTCTACTTTTGACAGTCAATCAATGCAATTCACTATATTAACAGACTAAACAAAAACTATGTGATGTTGTCCACTGATGAAGAAAAAGCATATGACAAAATTCAGCATCTAGTCATGATAAAAACTCTCAGCAAACTAGGAAGAGAAGGGAATTTCCTTAATCCAATAAGGGGCGTTTATTTAAAAAAAAAAAAAAATTCACTACAGCTGATACCATGATAGCGACAGAGAAGGGTTTTCTCCTAAGATTTGGAACAGGTCAAGGGTGGTTCTACTTTTGACAGTCAATCAATGCAATTCACTATATTAACAGACTAAACAAAAACTATGTGATTTTGTCCACCGATGAAGAAAAAGCATATGACAAAATTCAGCATCTAGTCATGATAAAAACTCTCAGCAAACTAGGAGGAGAAGGGAATTTCCTTAATCCAATAAGGGGCGTTTATTTAAAAAAAAAAAAAAATTCACTACAGCTGATACCATGATAGCGACAGAGAAGGGTTTTCTCCTAAGATTTGGAACAGGTCAAGGGTGTCCATTCTCACCACTCTTATTCAGCATCACACTGCAAACCCCAGCCAGCAAATGGAACAAGAAAAGGAAATTCAAAGGCATGCAGTTGAGAGGAAAAAAAACTGTCCCTGTTCATAGATGATGTGATTATTTATGTAGAAAATTCCAAGCAATGTACAAAAAAGGCTGTTGGAACTAATAGGTATGCTTAGCAAGGTTTCTGGATAGAATGTCAACATTCACAATTAATCATATTTCTGTATACTGGCAATGACCAGCTGGAAACTTAAACACATAACCACACATACACACATATGTAAACACACACACACCGTTTATGATAGGGACGAAAAATGGTCAGGTATAAACCCAACAAAACATAGGCTTTATAAGCCAAAAACTACAAAACACTGATGGAAGAAATCAAAGAATATCTAAATAAATTGAGAGACACATTGTAAACTGGAAGACAGAGCTTACTTATTTGTCAATATTATCCACATTGATCTCTATGTGTAACACAATTTCAATACAAATTCCAACAGGATTTAAAAATAGATATAGGCAAGCTCATTCTGCTATTTACATGAAAGACAAAGAAACTAAAATAGCTAAAATAATTTTGAAAAAGAAAAAAAGTTGGAAGACTCACACTGCCTGCCATTAATACTTAACATAAGGCTACATTAGTCAAGACAGTGATATTGACAGAGGGACAGAAACACATATCAGACGAACAGAATAGAGAACCCAGAAACCTACATACACAAATATTGTCAAGTGGCCTTTGAAAAGGGTGGAGAGGCAATTGATGGGGAAAGGATAGACTTTTCCACAAATGGTGTGAAAAACTGGGCATCCATATGCCAGTACAAGCAAACCAACCATCTTGTTCTAAACCTCAAACCTTCTACAAAAGTTAACTGAAATTGAACTACAGAGTTAAATGTAAAACATAAAACTAAAATTTTAGGAGATTTTATAGGAGAAAATCTTTGTTGTCTGGAGTTAAGCAAAGGATTCCCAGATTCAGCACCAAATTCATGATCCAGAAGAGGAAAAATTGATACATTTAACTGTATTAAAATTAAAAGCCATTGCTCATGAAAGACATATTTAAGAGAAGGCTGGAAGAAACCAGTTGCCAATCATGATATCTGACAGTACAAAAAGAGCTCTCAAAACTCAACAATAAGAAAATAAACAACCCAACTTAGAAAATGAGCAGAACATTGGAAGAAACACTTCCCCATAGAAGTTGTAAGGACAGCACATGAGAAAATGAAAAAATTGGGAAGAACATCCGTTATTTGAGCTGAAAACATGTCCTGATTTATTATTAGTCATATATTAGCCTAAGAAATGTTGTCCTCATTGTAGACTGTCGTAATTTTTCCCAACAATAAATCTTTATGATGCACCTACTGTGTGCAAAGCAGACTTCTTGGGCCAATCCCACAGAGAAATCTGGTCATTCTCGTCAGCCGCTGGCATTATTTTCCTCTGCAGTTTTGGACACTTTCACCTTAAAATCCTCTTAGGGTGTGTAGTGGGAAGAATAACGGCCCCCACAATGTTTGTATTTTAATCCCCAGATCCTGGGAATGTGTCTCGCACGTGGCAAAGAGAGATTCAGGCAGCAGGAATTAATGTAGCCGAGCGCCGGCCCTGAAGTAGGGAGCTGATCCTGGTTGTCAGGGTGGCCGCTGTGATCCCAGGGCCCTTCACCTTGGGAGACACCCACAGCAGAAGGGCTGTACTGACCACTGCTGATCTGAAGAGGGAGGACAGGCGGTAAGCGCCGAACACAGCGGCTCCTAGAAGCTGGAAAATAAGAGTCACCCCTAAAGCTTCCAGAAGGAGACAGCCCTGCCGGCACCTTGATTTCAGCCCGTGAGACCATTTCTGACTTCTGACCCACAGAACGCTAGGACAGGCCTGAGTCTGTGTCACCTGCCATAGCAGCCATCAGCAGCTGACATAGGTGTCCCGTGCTCTGCCCACTGGCTCTGGGGTCCCTTGGGTGCTGATGAGAAGTGCAGCTTCCTGGACCTCACCTGTAGGGGCTGAGGGACCCCAGAGCCTGCCCTGGCCACCTGGCAGCCTGCCCATGTGGCTGGGGCACTGCCCCAAACACCCTTCCTTCCAGTCCCCTGCAGGGCTTTCCAGGCAGCAGGCTCCCAGGGAGCAGAAACCAAGGAGCAGGGGCAGTTCCTATTTCTTCTGTCCTAATTAGAAATCCAGCCTTCTTCTGGGGCCTGGTGCTACGGCCGCAGTCATCTTGACTTCTCATCAGCTTGTGTACTTGAATGAGATTTGCACAGCACCAGCCGTTAGAGGGCCGTGGATGGAACGCGGGTGAAGACTCTCCATTGCCTCCTGACAGCTTCATCCTGGGAGGGTCTGTCGTGACCGCTCTCGGGTGACTGTGACGCTCATCACGTTAAAAACGATCTCCGTCCCCCTCTGTCACCCTCTGCACCCCTGGCTGCAGGACTCGAGTTGGGGGCACAGCACGGCTGACAGATGGTGACGCCTGGCTGCGGTGCTGACAGACCAGCCGGGACCTCGTGTGGGAGGACCAATTACCACCGCATCCCCTCAGGGGAGAGCCCCTCAGCTGCATGTGGGGGCTCATGATAAATGAATTGGAAGGAAAAGATTGTACTCTGAAGGCCATATTCCAAGGGTTCGTGTCAGCAGGTTGTAATTAGTTAATTAAATGTCCGGCTGGTGGGATAGCCCCATGCGGCTGCTCACGAAACAAGGGCAGAAACGTCCTGGAATCTGAGTGCAGGGCCGCAGCCCACACCTCCCACCACATGAGCCCCTTTTCCAGGGAAGGTCACTGGGAGATTTGGGAAGAGTCTTTGGGGGTGTTCAGTGTCTAAAGTCACTGAAATGAAAAGGACATGGAGACACCTGTGATCACAGAGCTCGGGGCGGAGCAGGCAGGGATGAAGAGGCTGAAACCATGGATGCCCGAGCACAGACTGAGGGAGAGGGTGAGGGAGGCCAAGGAGAGGGCGGGAAGCTTCCCAGATGTTAAGGCGCCCAGACTTCGTTTTCAAAGTAGCTTTGAGAGTGAGGCCGTTGCCCTGGCTGTTTGGTGCGTGTAATAACGATGCGTCCAGCGCTCCGGACAATGCGTGAGTTGATGCTGAACACGTGCTGGGCCCAATGGCATGAGCCGAAACCCAAACCCCGCCCCGCACTGTGTAGCTGCCCTGAGCCCAAGCCTCCTGGAGTGCCAGAGCCCGCCTGTGGGTGATGCGCTTACACCTTGGGTCTCCCTGACTCATAAAGGTGCTTGGGAAAGGACTCTCGTGTGGACGCCCCTGTCTCCCTCACACCCCTGCTGCCCCCATCGAATCCGGCCCACTTAGGTGCACCCTGAGGCCTAAGGCAGTTCCAAGTCCTGCTCCTCATGCCTCTGTCCAGCCACGGAATTCCCAGTGGAGACAGCAGTCACGGAGCACCGGTCTCCACACCACCTGCTCTCCTCATCTCAGTGACTTAGAAATTAATTCGGAGCAGTGCCCAAGCCACGCGGGCAGGCCAGAAAGTGGCCAGCATGGGCTCTGGGGTCCCTTGGCCCTTGCACAGTGAGGTCCAGGAAGCTGCGCTTCTCATCAGCACCCAAGGGACCCCAGAGCAGGTGGGCAGAGGACCATACTGAAAACCCTCCCAGGAGCACCAGATGCCTGTGCTGGCTGCCAATGGCTGCTGTGGCAAGTGACACAGACTTAGCCACAAGTGACACGGATGCGCTGGCCACAAGGATCTTTGAAATATGCGGATCAACTCACCCTACTCTCCTGCCCCAAACCATCAGCAAGTTCCTGTTGGTCCTGAGTAAAGCTGCCCTCTTCACCTGGCTGCCAAGTCTCGGTGCTGCTTGCTGCTCTTCTCTCCCAGGGCCTCACCATGCCCACTCCATGCCATGCCCACATCTTGCCCACACCACAGCACAACCACTCCACGCCCACCCACACCCACTACACTATGCCCACACCACACCACACCCACACCACACCCACTATACCATGCCCACACCACACCATGCCCACATCACACCATGCCCACATGACACCCACTCCACACCATGCCCACTCCGTGCCACAGCCACTTCACACCATGCCCACTCCATGCCATGCCCATGCCCACACCACACCATGTCCACAATACACCACACCCACTCCACACCATGCCCCATCCATGCCACACCCATGCCCACAACACACCATGCCCACGTCCACTCCATGCCATGCCCATGCTCACACCATGCCCAATCCACACCACGCCCACTCCACACCACGCCCACTCATGCCCACTCCATGCCATGCCCTCTCCATGCCACAGCCACTTCACTTTTTTGCACGTCCTCTGGTGTCCCAGGACGATGCCCACCTCAGGGCCTGGCACCATAGCTCTCCTGCTGATCTTCACCTGCTGATCCTGTTTACTAAAGAATGTGGCACTCCTCTCCCGTATTCTCCAATTGTTAATTTCTCCATTGATTCTCTAGGGTTTTCCAGAACAATCATGATGACATCTGCAAATAATAATCATCATCTTTTCATTATCAGATATTATTATTTTATTAGTAAAATAAATGCTGAGCAGCAGAGAGCTGCCGGGCATATGTCACATGCATCAGCTGTCGAGGGCGAGAACGCTGTGTCCCACCCCCGCCCCTCTTTGCTGAGCACTGGTGACCTTCATGCAGAGTACACTATTGGAACTAGTTCTCTTTCTGTGGCCAATGAAGAACCTGAAGAAGCAAAATCAGAACTTAGCAATGAACTTCCTCACTGGGAAG
>NW_012115155.1:12964243-12966115 GCF_000951035.1 Colobus angolensis palliatus | reverse complement strand
GGCCCCTTAAATTCACCACTTCTGTTTTTTCAGTGGACTCTTTGCCAATCCCAGTACTGCACTGAGTTCCCTTCTAAGTCTCAGCTCCTTGAGAAGTTATTTCTGACCAGGTGAGTCTGTAATTATTTTCCTCTCTTTTGAATGGTCATACCAGTTATTGTTTAAACCACTCCTTCGGAACTTAAATACTACACTAAATCATAAAGTATATATTTTGTATCTGCATCTGCCTTTCACATATCCCCAATAATACTTTCTGAGAACAGGGACTGTCATATATTTTGTTGAATAATGTATTGCCTTTCTCATCTCAAAATCTCAATACACATTTGAAAATTAATCGTGGATTAACTTCAGGTTATTTTCGTGGCCTCGCTGCTCCTATGTTCTCCTATACTCTCAGTTAGCTCACTTTTACCCTTTAAATTATCTATTTGTGAGACTCTGTGATCCTTCCTAATGGGATCTTGAGCCACTAAGATGGAATTATGAGGGCTAGTCCAAGGAGAGGAGTGCAGCTGTCTTAGGTTGTAGAGTTATCTAATCACCACTAAGTCTGACTGGACCCCCAAACTCAGACTAACCTTGTGCTGGCCATGTGGCGGACCAGTTGCACCATCACCTTTCCCAAGCAAAGAGATCCGAGCTGCGCCCAAGGTGCGCTCACTTCCGACCTTTGGAGCCCCTCTGGGAAGGAAGGGGTCTCTGCCTGGGCAGGCCCAGTGAAGCCATCCGGAAGCTAGCTACCATACCTCTTAAGGAAGCATCCGGGCAACCATCCTTCTCCTCATAGCCACTCTGCACCTTCCAGTCATGTGGCTCAAGGATTACTTAGAGGCAGTTGCCTGGGCTGCGTCCCGGTCACTGTTCCAGCAAACGGGAAATGACAGGGATCCTGGGTCTTCCCATCTCCTGCCTGGAGAACGGGAATTCTCCAGCTAAGGTGCCATTTTGGCCTGGGTTGCATGAGATCTGGCTGTGGGTTTAGGGGATGCAGAGCCGACATTCCTAGGTTATCGTCTCTCAAGACGAGTGGGATAGGTGGTCAGGCTCTTTATATAATTTATAACCATGAAGTGATTATTTCAATGGCTATAACTTCACAGTGATGACTACCTAGCTTCTGAATTTTGAGGCCATTATTTCCAAGGCTGGGCGAGACTGGAAGTGAAGGAGGCTAGCTTGTAGCCAGTGAATTGCCTTCACGCCGAGCGGACCCTCCATCCATGTGGCATAGAAACTATGTCCCAAATCGCGCTGTATCGGATCCCAGTTTCTGGGTAGAGAGCCGACATTGTTTAGTGAAAGGTTTAATTCCAGCTGAATTGTCATGGGACTGTAGCCATGGTTTTGTGCCACTGACATCATCTTGACTCACTATGTTAACGAAAGGGTTGGCGTGACAAGTACATATGAACGTGATGAGCCTTTCTCTTGAATAGTGACTATTTCAGATGCTCCTCGTTTTCCTTAGTGGGCTCATAGTTCTCAAAAAGTTGAGTGTAACAAGATCACTGTAATGGAGCCATTCCACGTGCACAGGGCAGCTCCATCTTGTAAGACAGGTTTGATGATGAGAGAAATTTGACCTGGAACATGGTCTCAGTCCCTCCTTCCGTGTTTTCAGGTCTCTTTTCCTCCATCCCCAGCGCAGGACTGTACTGATCCAGAGCCACATTCAGCTGCCGCCACAGCAAAAAACACCCACGGGTGTGAGAAAGGAAACGTCCTGGGGCGTGGCTCACTCTGGGATGGGGTTTCCCACCAAAAGGAATGGCAGTGTCACTCTTTAAGGATGACGTCTGGCTTCATCTATGTCCTTGCAAAGGACATGAACTCATTCTTTTTTATGGCTACTAATCTGCACGTTCT
>NW_012115155.1:12961177-12963373 GCF_000951035.1 Colobus angolensis palliatus | reverse complement strand
GAGATGCTGCCCATCCTTTTCCTTCCATGGTAGGTAGGGCACTAGAACTGCACCCCCTGGAATGCAGCTCAGAGCTCTTCAGCTGGTACCAGCATGGTTACTTCAGGGACACAGGTACATTTCTAAGCCCCCTGCAAGGCCGAGGTTCTTAGCTGCCTGCTTGAAATACTTTGTTTACTTCTGTCTTTCCTCTTCTCTCACTCTTCTCCAGCCTTCCTTGAACAGGAAAGCACACCTGCTGCTTGACCAAGTTGGGGGCCAGAGTGATCAGGGTGGATATTTTTGGGAGAAAATGAACAGAGAGTGGCCCTGTTCATCAGGGACCAACACCGGGGATGATGCTCCCGAGACAGGTGCACAGACAGAACGCAGGTGTTACGGGTGGGGAGCCACCTACTTAGGCTCACAGGTCCTTGCAGGAACTGTGGCAAGCTGGACTGACAGCCCCTTATGAGCAGATTCAGCCTGTGGGCTCTGGATTCAGACGACCTGGGCCTGAATCCCCATCGCACCACTGTGAGCTGAGTGAGCTGGAGCCACCGAACTCAGCTTCTGGGCTGTAACCGGGGGCCCCCATCTCCAGATCCCATGAGGTTATAGTAGAGATCATGTAAGACAGTAACATGCAAAGGTTAGTGACTACCAGAGCCCAGGAAACCTGATCCACTGTCATTCTCCCGCCAGAAGTTCTATGGAAGCCACTGATGACAAATACTCGGTTTATTAATATGTGCGCATGATCTCTTCCCCAGGGTTGGGTTTCTCCTGAGGAGCCTTCGCTGTCAGAAGCAGCGTGGGGGCTGCCGCAGTGCCGCGTTCTGGCGCAGGTCATGGAATTTATTATAAGGGGAGTATTGAGGAGAGACTACCAAGTTGTTAGGAGGGGAAGGGCTAGGTTCCACCTCTTTTGGGGCTGGCAGGACCCTGATCCTTTCAGGGTGAGCTCTCATTGACTGAGGAGGGTGTGGATCTCTGCAGAGGTCACCCCAGGGAACAGCACCTTGCACCCTCTCCTGCTCCCTGTGCCTGGGGAAACCACGGATTCTTGAGTGGTTGCCTCCAGAGCTTATGATTTTGGGGGATTGACACGCAGCCCTCCCTGCTCCATCACCTCTTGGCAAGTCCCCAGGGGTACAGCGTCTCCAGCCCCTTTTATCTGTGGTTCCCACACTCAGCCATCACTGTTGGGGGTCTTGAGTTGCAACCCCATTTGGCATTCATTACCAAAGGAGGGTGGGACACCAGACACTGTTTCAAGGGAATCAGCCTAGCATCGGCAGCTGGATGGGATGAGGCTTTTCCAGGTGCAGGAGCACACGGGCCACAGGCGTCAGAGGAAAGAGTATTAAGAACAGTATCCCAGGAGTGCTTCTACTCCCTGCGATATTGGGTGTCATATCCTCCTCTCCCACGTGGAAATTAGAAGCAATATCACTGGGGGTGTGTACACCTTCTGTAATATTTAAAGTAATATCATCCCCTTCCCTCCAGGATCATGGGAACAATATCCCTGGGGGGTGTACACTTTCTGCCATATATGTAATAATATCCCCTGCGCCTTGGAACATTATGAAGGACCATCTCACACGGGGGTGTATAACCCTTGCTGCGATATTGGGAATGTGATTATCCTCTTTCCCCCCGGCATATCTGGAAAAATATCAGAGTGAGTGTACCCCTCCTGCGATATGGGGATTGATATCCTCTTCTTCCTTTCTGGATATTAGAAAGAATATCACACGGGGGTTTGCACTTTCTTCAATATCTGGAGTTGTGTCAGCCTCTCCTGTCTTGAATGGCAAGAACAATATCTCAGGGGGGATGCACACCCCCTGCCATATTGGGAGTAATATTACGCTCTCCCCCTGCTTGATATTAGGAACAAAATCCCAGCGTGGGTGTACATCTCCTACTCTATGGACAGTCATACCTTCCTCTCCCTTCCTGGATTTTAGGAACAATATCACAGGCTGGGCCTGTGGACAATACAAGGACAATATAAGGACAATATAAGGACAAAATAAGGATACCATGATTATTATCCTATTAATTAGTAGGATACTAAAATAGGATAATTATTTTAAATATATGATTATGCATGCTTAAAATTAATTTTATTTTTTTTTTTTGAGGCGGGGTCTCGCTCTGTCGCCCAGACTGGAGTGCAGTGGCTGGATCTCAGCTCACTGCAAGCTC
>NW_012115155.1:12958689-12960613 GCF_000951035.1 Colobus angolensis palliatus | reverse complement strand
AGGGAGAGGATATTACTCCCAGTATCGAAGAAAGTGTACACCCCTCTATGATGTTATTCCTAATAGACAGGGGGCAGAGGATGACATCATTGAAACTACCGCAGTGGGTGTACATCCCTTTGGTCATCTTGTTCCTTATATCCTGGGTGGGAGAGGATGATATGACTCCTAATATCGCAGGGGGCATAGACCTCCCCCGTGACATTGTCCCTAACATCCAAAGGTGGAGAGGATGATATATCTTCCAATTTCGCAGGGGTTGCACCCCACCCCTGTGATATAGTTTGTAATATCCAGGGATGGAGAGGGCAATATCACGCCCAAGAGAGCAGGGGGTGTACACCCCTTCTGTGACATTGTTCCTAATAGCCAGAAGGGGAGAGGAAGATATCACGCCCAAGAGAGCAGGGGGTGTACACCCCTTCTGTGACATTGTTCCTAATAGCCAGAAGGGGAGAGGAAGATATTACCCCCAATATATCAGGGGGTGTACACCCCCTTGTGATATTGTTCCTTATATCCTGGGAGGGAAACAATGATACTCATGGCAATATCACAGGGGGTGTACACACCCCCTGTGATATTGTTCCGAATATCCAGAGGGAGAGAAAATGATATGACTCCCAATATCACAGGGGGTGTACATCCTCCTGTGATACTGTTTCTTATATTCAGGGGGAGAGGATGATATTACTCCCAATATCGCAGGGGTTGTACACACCTCCTGCGATATTGTTCCTAATATCCAGAAGGGGAGAGCATAATATTACTCTCAATATGGCAGGGGGTGTACACCTCCTTTGTAATATTGATCTTAATATCCATGCTGGGAGAGGATGATATGACTCCCAATATCGCAAGAAGTGTACAGCTGCCTGTGATATAGTTCCTAACATCTAGGAGGGGAGAGGATGATATTACTGCCCATATCACACGAGTTGTAAAACTCCTTCGATATTTTGTCTACGATCCTGAGGGGAGAGGATGATATTACTCCCAATATCGAAGAAGGTGTACACACCCCTGTGACTCTATGCCCAATATCCACGTTGGGAGATGAAGACATTATGCCCAATATCGCAGGGGATGTACACCTACCCTGGGATATTGTTCCTTATATCGAGAGGGGGAGAAGATGCAATTACTCCCAATAACGCAGATGCCGTAGTTGTATACCCCTCCTGTGATACTATTCTTAATGTCCTAGGGAAGAGAGGATGATAATACACACAATATCGCAGGGGTTGTACACCCACCCAGTGATGTTGTTCTTAATGTACTCCACCTCCCACCACCAGTGATATCGTTCCTAATATCCAGGGGAAGAGAGGATAATATTATGCCCAATATCGCAGGGGAGTGTACACACACTCTCTGATGTTGTTCCTAGTATCCAAAGGTAGAGACGATGACATTACTGGCCATACATCAGGGGGCGTACACCAGTCTGTGATATTGTTTTTGACATTCAGTGGGGGAGAGGATAACATGAATCCCAATATCGCAGAAGGTGTACAGACCCCTCTGATATGGTTCCTACTGTACAGGGAAAAGAGAAGAATATTGCTCTCAATGTCACAGGGGGTGTAACCAACCTGTCCCCCCATATATTGTTCCTAATATGCAGTGGGGTGGAGGCTGATAGTATGCCCAATATCCCAGAAAGTGCACACACATCTGTGGTAGAGTTCCTAATATCCAGGCGGGAAGAAGATGACATGGCTGACAATATCGAAGGGGGTGGACACCTCTTCAGTGATGTGGTTAATGACATCCATAGGGTAAGTGGATGATATTACTCCCAATAAAGTAGGAACCGTACAGCCACCCTGGGATTTTGTCCTTAATAACCACAGGGGAGAGGTGATATTACTACCAATATTGCAAGGGGTGTACACCCCTCCTGTGATATTGTTTCTGATAT
>NW_012115155.1:12951839-12952839 GCF_000951035.1 Colobus angolensis palliatus | reverse complement strand
TGTTAGCTGATGCATGTAGCCGCTCGTCACGTTTTCCATGCTTGCTTGATTTATCATGACCCTTTTACATGGATCCTTTAAAGTTGTAAGCCTTTAAAAAGGCCACGTATTTCTTCTTCAGGGAGCTCGGTTCTTAAGACACGAGTCTGCCGATGCTCCCGGCCAAATAAAAAACCTCTTCCTTCTTTAATCCGGTGTCTGAGGAGTTTTTGTCTGCGGCTCGTCCTGCTACACTACTGTAGGTGACACATGACGTGACCTGAAGGGCTACGTCCTCCCCTCGCCTGCAGATGCAGACACGCTGGTCTCTGCCAGGCCTCCAAGCTGCTCTGCCTGCAGGTCTGCAGGGTTTGTGGTGTCAAGCACTTTTTGGTAAGAAAGCAGAAGACAACAGAAAAGGTATCGCTTTTTTGTATTTTCAGCAATTGATCACGTTCCCTTGTCCTGAATTCTCCACCCCTTTCCCCAGCATTACCTGTGGTGCTGTCTGCAGTAGGTTTCGTTTGATCTCCACTGGAGTGAAGACCAAAGGTTCTAAGGGGATACTTTCCCTTCATCGTGAGGGTTTTCTGTGTTGCCCTCTTTTTACACCCAGGCTCTCAGCACCCCTTCCGCCGTCCCATACAGCAGTAGCCGGGACTCCGCTGTGTCCTGGAGCCCAGGCCTCCTCCTGCCCTGCCTTCTGAGGCACGGAACCCAGACACAGTGGCTGTGGGACATGCTCTGAGTGACTCCAGGACAGCATCAAGGGCATTAGGAAATGAGGGAAATGTTCTGGCTTTGTGTCACTGATAAATTTTTCTAAGGCATTTCAGACAAGTACCTGCTATAACGTTAATCAAAACCTGCATGTGATGAATGTGAATTCAAACTGTCATCCAATCACTGTAGGTATTTTTGAAATAGGAGTTTTGTGCCTGTATAGGACTGCTGCTTACACAATTTATTTCATGTTCCAATCTTCAGCCATTAAAATAATAAAAACATTGCAAAATATTTT
>NW_012115155.1:12942241-12945989 GCF_000951035.1 Colobus angolensis palliatus | reverse complement strand
CTTGGGAACTCAAAGGGGGCAGTGTTGGGAGGGAGGAGAAGGTAGTCTAATAAAACAAATTGAACCCATGTGTTTTTTCATTCAAATGACCAAGCGGTACTGATAGGAACAAGGTTCAATCGGTATCTGTCACAGTGAGGGCGCTCTCCAGGGTGCTCCGCCAGACAGCAGTGCACTGTCTACCGTAAGCTGTTTTCACAAAGTAGGATCCCTCTCTCTTTTTATTTCTTTTCTTTTCCTTTCTTTTCCCTTCCCTTACCCTCCCTCCTTCTCTCCCTCCCTTCCTTCCTTCCTTCCTTCCCTCCCTCCCTCTTTCCTTCCTTCCTTCCCTTCTTCTTTGTTTCTTTTCTTTCTTTTTTTTTCCCCACAGGGTCTCACTCTGTTGCCCAGGCTGGAGTGCAGTGGCACGATCTCGGCTCACTGTAACCTCTGCCTCCCAGGTTCAAGCGATTCTCCTGCTTCAGCCTCCTGAGTAACTGGCATGCACCACCACACCCGGCTCATTTTCGCATTTTTAGTAGAGACAGGGTTTCACTGTATTGCCCAGGCTGGTCTCGAACCCCTGTCCTCAAGTGATCCACCTGCCTCAGCCTCCCAAAGTGCTGGAACTACAAGAGGGAGCCACTGCTCCCAGCCTCTCCACTTCTTTTTGTAGCATCTTGTTCCTGCAACAGTGTGGCTGTTCCCCTTTTTTGTGAATTTGGTAATTAGAAAAATAATTTTGTTTCTGCTTTAAGGCCATCCAGTAGCAAAAGATGCAGGTCCATCAATGTAGGCTGGGAGTTCCATGTCAAGACTCTTTCACAAACGGAGTATAGATCTGTGCTGGAGTGGGGTTCTGGGAGTTCAGCATTTCAAGGCGATACACTTTTTATTTATTTTATGTTTTTCCTTGTTTTTTTCTCTTTTTCTGTCTATGTTGTTTGAATCAGAAGGCAAATACAAATTTTATCATTGTGACAACACAATTTTTTTTTCTGAAGCTGAATATTAAAAGTGTTAAAAGTTGTGCTCCTCAGGTTTTGTAGATGTTAGAGATAATTTAGAAAATATCGCCTGGAAGAGAAATAGGAATGCATAATATACAAACAATCTAAGAAAAAGCTGGAGCAGCCAAGCGCAGTAGCTCACACCTGTAATCCCAGCACTTTGGGAGGCTGAGGTAGGCAGATCACCAGAGGTCAGGCGTTCAAGACCAGCCTGGCCAACATGGCAAAACCCCATTTCTACTAAAAATACAAAAATTAGTGGGGCGCGGTGGCAGACGCCTGTAATCCCAGCTACTCGGGAGGCAGAGGTTGCAGTGACTGCAGTGAGCTGAGATGGCACCACTGCTCTACTCCAGCCTGGGCAACAAGAGCAAAACTCCGTTTCAAAATAATAATAATAGTAATAATAATAATAAGCTGGAGCTTCAAAAATATTAAGTTTGAAAACATGATTCATCCTGTCACCCCAGCACTCTGGGAGCCCAAGGCGGGTGGATCACTGAAGTCAGGAGTTTGAGACCAGCCTGGCCACCCTAGTGAAACCCCATCTCTATTAAAAATACTAAAAATGAGCTGGGCGTGGTGGCACATGCCTGTCATCCCAGCTGCTTGGGAGGCTGGGATGCAGTTTCCTTTCTCAACTGGTGAATTGTACTTTCCCTAGGAGAAGAAATTCTAGAGAAAAAGCTAATACAGTTGACCCTTGAACAACATGGGTTTGAACTGTGTGGATCCACTTATACACAGATTTTCTTCCACCTCTACCACCCGCAACACAGCAAGACAAACCGCTCCTCTTCCTCCTCCTCTGCTCAATATGATGATAAGGATGAAGACTTTTGTGATGATCTGCTCCCACTTAGTGAATAAGAAATATATTTTATCTTCTTTATGATTTTTTAATAACATTTTCTTTTCTCTAGCCTACTTTATTGTAAGAATATAGTATATAATACATAGAACATACAAAATATGTATTAATCGATTATTTGTGAGATCGGTGAGGTTTCTTGTCAACAGCAGGCTATTCGTAGTTAAGTTTTCGGAAAGGCAAAAATTATACACAGATCTTTTTTACTGCATGGGGGGTTGGCACCCTTACCCCTGCATTGTTCAAGAGTCAACAATTTCACCGGCAGAACATTGAAAGTCATTGCTAAATGCAAAATATTTCAGCAAAGAGAGATGCTGGATTGAAAAGTACTTGTTAAAGATTGATCTTTCCTGTTTTCAGTGGAGTTTAGCCATTCCATAGTCATTACAGATTTTTGTTTGTTGGTTTGTTCGTTTGTTTTTTAAGACAAAGTCTCACTCTGTTGTCCAGGCTGGAGTACGGGGATGCAATCTTGGCTCGCTGCAACCTCCACCTCCTAGGTTCAAGCAATTCTCCTTCCTCAGCCTCCCGAGTAGCTGGGATTACAGGTGTGTGCCACCATGCCTGGCTCATTGTTGTATTTTTAGTAGAGACAGGGTTTCACCACATTGGCCAGGCTGGTCTTGAACTCCTGACCTCAAGTGATCCGCCTGCCTCGGCTTCCCAAAGTGCTGGGATTACAGGTGTGAGCCACCAAATACCCATGCATTTAGTTACTTGCTGATAGTAAGTGACTTCTACAAATCCAGAAGAGCAGTTACAGTGATGCAGGAACATGGAGAAAATCTGCCCAAGTGATAACCTGAGAATATTTCCACACCTGAGTCTTACTTGATAAAACCATATTCTTTAACTCCTAGTGATGGGTAAATTCTTGCTGTTGGTGGTGGTGATTTCTAGTTACATCAGCCCAGTGATTTTTAGTGTGCATCAGAATAACTTGGTAAACTTATTAAAGCTCGTACTGCCCACCCCTCTCCCGGAGCTTCTGATTTGGTGAGTCTGGGAAGGGCTGGAGAATCTGCTTTCCTACACATCCTCAGGCAGTGCTGGGGCAGAGCCTTAGATCAAAGCTCCTAAGCCCAGAGCACCACTGGAGTCACTCAGGGAGTTTCATAAACGACTGATGTCTGAGTCCCACACCTGACTGATTCTAATGTAATGTATGTGGGGTGTGCCTGGGCTTCAGTGTTGTTCATTTCAAAGCTTTCTCGGTGATCGCAATGTACAGTCAAGGTAGAGGGCCTCTGCTTTAGCAGCATCTCATCTTCTCTGAAATCACCTAACCTGGGTGAACATGTGTTTCTCTGGCTTATCCTCATTCATGGGATCTTTCACAAACCTTTCTAGAAGCCTCAGGAGGTGTCTCTCAGATGTGCCCACATGGATCCACTCAAATCCCACAGACTGACAGCCACATTTCTCCTGCGGCTTCCTTGGTGTCCCTGAAGTCAAGGTGCCCTGCCCTGGCCCTGGCATCTCAGCCTTGGAGCAGTTCTCGTTGCATCCCTTGCCTGGAAGTCCACCCACAAATCACACTGTAAAAGTGAGTGCGCCAAAGCCACCTATTGTTGTATAAAAAGTTCCAATACATTCCCAGTATCCCAGATACATTTTTGATTCAAAGAAGTTATTTGAGTCTATAAATACGGTTCAGGATTTAAATATTCAGGATAAAACCCCATGCCCTCCTGAGCCTGCACTGGTGCTATTTATGGCTCCCAGCTGAACTCACACTTCCCAATGATAAAACCCACTAGAAAGCTGCAGTAACCAAAAGTCTGGTGCTGGCATAGGATAGGCATATTGGACAATGGAATAGAATAGAGATTCCAGAAATAAATCTTTGAATACATGATGAACTGAATTTTTTTTTTTTTTTTTT
>NW_012115155.1:12940131-12941100 GCF_000951035.1 Colobus angolensis palliatus | reverse complement strand
GGCAGAATCTGAGGGGGCTGACAGGTCTAGGAGACAGAGTGAGACTCCTTCTCAAAAAAAAAAAAAAAGAAAAAAGAAAAAAGGAAAAAGAAAGAAAGACATGACCATGTGGTGGCAGTAGCACACAAGATTGATGTGGGCAGTGCTTTGGCTGAATTGCACAGAAAGGGAAGTCATGAAGCAGGGCCACCCCTGGAAGGAGAAGAGGTCAAGGCAGAATCTGAGGGGGCTGACAGGTCTAGGAGATGCCAGCTCAGCAGCCAATGGGGAGTACCTGGGCCAGAGACTCTGAAGGGCGGCAGTGGCTTGGGGTCTTCTGTGGCCCCAGGGTTTGTCTTCTTTGTGACTAACAGATTTGGGTACAGTTTTACAGAGCATGCAAAGCAAGTGGGCTCTAAGTGACTAACCATGTGCTTATTAGGACATGTTTCAAACAATTGTGTGTGTAAAAATTTTGGTTTGGTGGGAGGGGGCTCCTGTGAGTGTTGTGAAGGATGTGGGAATTGGAATGCTTGTACATTGCTGGTGAGATTGTAAAAAGGTGCAGCCCACTTTGGAAAACAACTTGGCAGTTTCTTGAAAAGTTAAACACAGATTTACTAGAGGACCCAGAAAGTCACTAAGAGTTGTACACCCAAGAGAAATGAGGACACACATCCACACCAAGTCTCGTACCTGAAAGTTCATGGCAGCATTACTCACAATTGCCAAAAAGTGGAAACAACTCAAATGTCCAGCAGCCAGTATTCACTAACCAAACGCGGTGTGTCCACATGGAAATATCATCAGGAATACAAAGCCAGGACCCACAGACCTGTGCTCCGCCACAGGAACCTCAAAACATCATGCTCCGTGAAGGAAGTTAGGCCTCCACAAAAGAACAACTATTGTATGATTTTTTTTTATATAAAACACCCAAACAGGACAAAAGTAGAGAGACAGAAAGCAGATTAATGGTTGCCCAGGTTG
>NW_012115155.1:12927030-12937486 GCF_000951035.1 Colobus angolensis palliatus | reverse complement strand
GGCCCAGCGCACTCTTTGCAGGCATCACGGCTCCCTTGGCGGAGGAGGTCTTGCCAGAGTGTCACTTTCTCTGTGAAACACGCCAAAGGTCCCTTTATGCCCTCATGTTTTGACTCTCCATAGCATTTTTCTTCCTCTAATATACTATTTACTTATATTGTTTATTTTCTTTCGTCTCCTAACAGAATGTACTGGCCATAAAGGCAGAACATTTCTTCCTGCTTTATGTACTTTTGTATCCCTGGTAACACAGACACATTTAATATTTAATTGTTGAGAGAATGAATGAATATGCTCCCTCTATTTACCTATCACTCTGCTGCCCTGCAACGGACCCTCAGCTTCCTGCTGACAAAGATTCTCTGCTTGGCCAAATCGTAGTCCGGCTCCTGAAGCTCCTCCCACGTCCATCTGTGCACGTCCTTGTAAAATCCAGTTTCACCAAGAATCCTGCTAAGTCAGGTTAGCAAGAAGCCCCTACCCTCAACAACTCATCGCCCTCCATATCTGATCAGGTTCCTCATCCTCCATTGTCCCCAAGGTGAAGTCTGACCACCACCGCCTGTCTTCAGTAAGAATCCTATTGGGCCGGATTAGCCAGAGTCCTTTTTACTCTGAATTACCTTTTAGTTATTTTCCACCCACTGCCCCCAACCCTGCTGCTTGGCTATCAGCTCCCCTTCGCCCATGCTGTATTTGGAGTTGAACCTGATCTATCTCTGTCCACCTATACCTACCTCAATGGTCTGGAATAAAGTCCACCTGCCGTGCTAGTAACGTTGAGTAATTTTTCTTTAACATTGCTCATGCTGACCTTACACATGTGGACCTCAGCCCCTCTCTCCACCACTCTGTGTCCTCTGCCCAGCTTTGCTGTCTCTTCCAAGCAGAAAATATCCTCCCTGCTTTCTGTTTCCAGAGTCCTTCCTCCACATCTCTTCTTGAACGCTAAGGATTGACGTGTTCATCTCCCCTCCCTTCCACACTAAGCTCAGCCCCGCAGCCTCTTGTCTAAGACAAGCTGAAGTAGTGCTTGAAGAAACCAGCTCTGAGACGTTCAACGGTCTGCCAAAGCCAGTGAGGCCCCCGCCTCTGAGCATCCACACCTGCCACCTCTGGAAAGAGACCTGGCGATGCACCCTGCTGAGGCTGCCCAGCTGCCCTGAGCCCCTGCCCAGTGCCACCACCAGTGAATCTGCCTCAGAGACACAGGACTGAGCCCAACCTTCAGCAGTTTGCTAAGTTCGAGAAATCCCATGTCGAGCACTGAACCCAGACAGCACCTGTTTTAGTCCGTTATATGCTGCTCATGGCAGAAAACCTGAAACTGGGCAGTTTACAAAGAAAATGAATTTTCATTTCGCTCCCAAGGTCGAGGGAGCACGTCTGGTGAGGAACTTCCTGCTGGTGAGGACTCTGCAAAGTCCCAAGGCAGTGCAGGACAGTCCATGGCAAGGAGGTGGAGCGTGCTGATGCTACCTTTTCTTCCTTTAAAGCCACCAGTCCCATTGATATCATAATGCACTAATCCATTAACCCATGGTGGCTGTGTCCATTCGTGAGAATGAAGCCCTCTGGACCCAATCACCATTTAAAGGATCCACCTTCTCAACATTGCCGCTCTGGGGATTCAGTTTCAGCAGGAGTTTCCGACAGGACAAACCCTGCCATCATAGCCACCCCCTTCTCATGCCACCCAGGCTGGGACCCCAGCCCACCCTGCAACTTCACAACTTAGCCGCAGGGCCTCCTACTACCCTCTGCCACACTCAGGAGTCCCACCCCGTCTTCCTGCAAGGCTCCCACTCTTCCTTCTTCTCTTCCAGGCAGAATGGCCATACCTCACGCACCCTCCTTCCTGTTCAAATCAGGTACCCCTCCCAGCAAATGACCTCTATCACACCTCACACTGGAGCTGGCAGGGGGAAGGTGCCTTCTTACCTTTGTGAGCCAGGGCCTGAGCAGGCTCTCAGGAGTGCTGGCGATTGCATTAGGAGGGTGGGAGTGTGCAGCAATGCCACCAGAGGCACACCTGCTGGAGAGATTTCAGGAAATCCCTAAGCAGCTATTGTTCATAGACAGCTGTGTGACAATAGTTATTTGCAGCTAAAACACAAAGTCAATAATTAATAAACTATGTGGCATGAGGGGATTGTTATCTTTGTGAAAACAGGAAGCTTGTTTTTTCATTTGTACACATTCATGGGGCACATGTGCAATTTTGTTACGTGCATAGATTGCAGTGGTCAAGTCGGAGCTTTTAGGATGTCCATCTCCAGAATAACGTACACTGCACCCATTAACCAATTCCTCCTCCTCCTCCTCCTCCTCCTGGCCACCCCTTTACCCTTTGTCTCCATTGTCTCTCATCCTACTTTCAACAGACATATTTTTTAGCTCCCAATTATGAGTGAGAACATGTAATGTTTGTCTTTCTATGCCTGGCTTGTTTCAATTAAGAACCCAAGATATTGGCTTCCATTTCCATCCACGTTGCTGCAAAAGACATGATTTCATTCTTTTTATGACTGAATAGTTCACCATTGAGTATATACGGCACATTATCTTTATCCATTTATCCAGTGATGGACACCTTGGTCGATTCCATATCTCTGCAATTGTGAAGCTTTGACTTATTAATGAAGTGGCTTGAAATTCATCCAGGAAATTGCTGAGGTCTTATCAGAACTGAGTCCCTTACTGGGTCTGCAGTCATTTGGATCAAGCATGACCTTATTCCCAGCAAGGTGGGCATTCAGAACTCTGCAGTCCTCTACTCCACACAGCCCCTCCAGGTCCCTTATTGAATCTGGGCCTGAAGAAAAGAAAATCTGTCTCTGCATTTTATGTAAAAGTATGGTTATTACTGGTTTGGTTTGTTGTTGTTGCTGCTGTTTGTTTTTTGTTTTTTTTGTTTGTTTTGACAGAGTTTTGCTCTTATCGCCCAGGCTGGAGTGCAATGGCGCGATCTCGGCTCACTGCAACCTCTGTCTCCCGGTTTCCAGTGATTCTCCTGCCTCAGCCTCCCGAATAGCTGAGATTACAGGCATGTGCCACCATGCCCTGCTAATTTTGTATTTTTAGTAGAAATGGGGTTTCACCATGTTGGCCAGGCTGGTCTCAAACTCCCGACTCCAGGTGATCCACCTGCCTCGGCCTCCCAAAGTGCTGGGATTACTGGTGCGAGCCACCGTGCCTGGCCCAGTTATTACTTTTTATCTTAAAACCTTAAAATTGTCCCTCAAAAAAGATTGTTCATTTTATTAACTCTCTCTTTTTTTCTTTTTTTTTTCTTTTGAGATAGAGTCTCGCTCTGTGGCCCAGGCTGGTGTGCAGTGGCACAATCTTGGCTCATTGCAAGCTCCACCTCCTGGGTTCCCGCCATTCTCCTGCCTCAGTCTCCCAAGTAGCTGGGACTACAGGCGCCCGCCACCACACCCGGCTAATTTTTTGTATTTTTAGTAGAGACGGGGTTTCACCATGTTAGCCAGGATGGTCTCAATCTCCTGACCTCCTGATCCGCCCGCCTCAGCCTCCCAAAGTGCCGGGATTACAGGCTTCAGCCACCATGCCCGGCCAACCTTTCAAATTTAAACATGGAGGAAGCCCCAGCCCAACTGGCTGGATCCCAGAGCTGCAGGTGACAAAACCCACGCACCCTCTGAGTCTCACTGTGAAATCCAGAACATTGGTGTGCAGTCTGGAGGGACTAGTGTTAAGCTCTTTTTATGCCAACTGCTATCTATGAGCAAATGTGGTTGATTCACAGTTTCATCAGCAGGGCATCCTCCACCAATAAAATACTAGTTTCAAAGTTAATTCTTCTCGTAGATCTGTATGGAAGTGCTTCGTATAGAAGATTACCTTTTAAGGGGCCAAAAGACATGTGGTTATACCAAGAACAAAATGCAGGTTAGCAAAGCCCTGCATAAATGTTTATAATTAAGTGGTTCTTATTATATTGAGGCAAAATCCAGACTTTTGCTTCATCAGATTTTAGAATAAATCAGCTTTAACAAATAATATTAAATGAGATATAATCTAATTACAAGTTTAGAAGTTAGAAATTGAGAATAAAATCCAAGAAAAAGGAAGATTGAGATATCAACGGAGGGGTTCATGGTGCTTACCGCTTGGGACTCTGAGACAAAAAGGCATCTCATCCCCAAATGGAATTTAGGCTGCATGGTCCGGGGTCCTGGAGCACTGTTGTTAGTTCCATTCCATCTAATACAGATTGTGGGAACACAGCCTCACTTTTCAGACATCCTAAATATGAAAATACTCAGGGAGAAGAAGATGTCATGATGTATGTAATTTACTTTAAAATTCTTCACTAAAAACAAAATAACAAATATGGCAAAACGAGTTTAATCTATGTGTGTGGCTGAGTCTCTGACAGGGCCCCAAAGAGTCCTTCCTGGTCTTCAGGCCGATGTGCTACCCCCACCCTGAGAGTGGGCCTGGACTCACCTCTAACAGACAGCAGGTCACAAAAAGTGGGGACTCCCGCTCTCACCCTCTCCCTCCTGCCCTAGGGGAGGTCGTAGGTGCTGGTGCAGGGGAGAGGCCACGGGGCTGGCAGTGGAGGGTGTGGGGGCTGGGTGGAGGAAAGGGCAGGAAAGATCCTTCCAAGCCCAAATGCTTCTGGTGAAAGCGCTCAGGCACTGCAGGGTGCCACGCAGTTGAAAAGGAAGCTCCTGAGGGAGGGTGCTTCTCTGTGTCCCAGTCCCCAGGGCTCTGCAGCGGCACCGGCACTGCCATGGGAAGATAAAATGGTCCTGATGCCTGGCCCAGCTCTGAGCCTGGTGCTGAGGACAGGCTGATTCCCCTCGTGAGCCTGTGCTCCCAGGAGGGCCCCTGCATGCCAGGCCTGTCCTTCAGTGTGCGACTGCCTATCTCCCTGAAAGATCCAATCTCTCTCTCTTTTTTTCGAGACAGAGTCTCACTCTGTCACCCACGCTGGAGTGCAGTGGCACGATCTCAGCTCACTGCAACCTCTGCCTCCCAGATTCACATGATTCATTGTTTTTTTTGTTTGTGTGTGTGTTTTTTGAGGCAGAGTCTCACCCCGTCACCCAGGCTGGAGTGCCGGCTGCTTGCGGAGGTGGTGTTCTGTCCAATATGGTCGCTGTCTGGTGGCCAAAATGAGCATCTCAGACTGTGCTGGGCTTTCTGAAGGGCCACACAACAGTTCAGGTTCACCATTTGGTTTAAAGGAACATCAGCCTGGCCGGGCGCGGTGGCTCAAGCCTGTAATCCCAGCACTTTGGGAGGCCGAGACGGGTGGATCACCAGGTCAGGAGATCGAGACCATCCTGGCTAACACCGTGAAACCCCGTCTCTACTAAAAAATACAAAAAAACTAGCTGGGCGAGCTGGTGGGCGCCTGTAGTCCCAGCTACCCGGGAGGCTGAGGCAAGAGAATGGCGTGAACCTGGGAGGCGGAGCTTGCAGTGAGCTGAGGTCAGGCCACTGCACTCCAGCCCGGGCGACAGAGCGAGACTCCGTCTCAAAAAAAAAAAAAAAAGGAACATCAGCCAGACTCACGCCGTTGCCTGTGAGGACTGTCTGCAGAGTCCCCCCCATGAATGAAAATGTCTCTGTAAGGACCCTGCGTAAAAGATGTTCTCTGTACTTCTGGAAAGCCACCAGTACAAATGCACTCTACATGCAGCAAAAATTACTAAATAACATAATACATAACAATCATGGAAAAACAAAAACATGGTATATCCGTCAGCTCGGGCAGCCCTAACCAAATGTCGCAGGCTGGGAGTCCTGAGCCACAGCAATGTTTCCTCTCACAGCTCTGGAGACTGGAAGTCTGAAATCAAGGCATCACCAGATTTGAGTTCCCTCGCGTCCTCCCTCATTGGCATGTAAATAGCTGTCTTCTCACTGTGCTCTTCCAAAAAGTAGAAAAAACAAGTATGCGTCAACAGATGACAAATAGACAAAACGGGGTGGATGCGTGTCGTGAAATATTTATTATTCAGTCACAAAAGGAATGAAGCCCTGATGGGCGCTACAGCACGGATGGACCTAAGACATTATGCTATGTGGCATAGGCCGGACGCAAAAGGAAAATACTGCATGATTCCCCTCACATGCAATCTCTAGATGAGGAAAATGTGTGGAGACAGACGGCAGCCCCGCCCAAGAAGCCAGGAGGATGGAGAAAGGTGTTTCTCACTCCCCACAGGTGCCAGGGGGCAGCCTGCTTGGACAGCCATCGCTTTCAAGTCCTCCTCAGAGAATCCCTTCACACCTAACTTGTTGCAGAGCATTTTTCTGCATGATGGATGTGCCGAGAACCCTGACGGGGCCTCCAGTCCTGGCCTGGTTCTGGTCCCACACACTCTATGAGCCAGAACATTCCACTGGAGTTTTGATGGGTGGGTCGGTTCCAGCCTTATCTGTTTACAGCTGATAAGGAGGAAAGAGGCCTTTCCTGGCAGGGACCCACCTCCACCCTTCCCGTGCTCCCGGCAACGCTTCCAGCTGGGCTTCTTGATGGCAAACAGGGCAGCTCCTCAGCAGTAAAATGCAAAACCCTTTGGCAACCTGGGACCACAAAGCTTTGTGTGGAGAGCAAGTGACAGTTTGGCGAAAATAGGTCATCAGAAGCTTTATCGCCAGGCCATCGGCCCTTCACAGAGCAAGCAGCTTAAGCATATCGCACTGCTATTTCTTGCCTCTCAGTTCTGTCTTGCTGGCAAGACATTTTTTTCCCCTAGTTTCCACTTATAAAGTGCAGATTTTCAAAATCTTACTCTACATATGAAATGTCATGATGTATTGGAGTTTTTAAAACTTCAAGAAAAAAGTTAGGGAGGAAACAAATGGGATAAGATTGGCCAAGGCTGATACTGAATTGCTGAACCTGGGCTTATTGGCTCATTCTCCCAGCCTTTGTCCACTAAGGTAAAATTTAATAAATAAACTATGGGGGAAAGTTAGATTTTAGAGGCTGCTTTTAAAGCTTTCATATTGTTAGAGAGGTTTGGTTTCAACATCACTCTGTAAAGTGAACAGTTTTAAAACTTATTTAGACAAAAAATACAATCCTCTAGTTTATATACATCTTCACTTTAGTACACAAACAATTCAGCTCATGCAGAAGATTCTATTAATTTAAAGTCATAAAATGTACTTACTTTTACAGATAATAAAATGATGTAATTAACCAGTAGTAACCATTGAGTTTAAAAGTGTATTTTTTGACCAGGTGCGATGGCTTATGCCTGTAATCCCAGCACTGTGGGAGGCCGAGGCGGGCGGATTAGGAGATCAGGAGATTGAGACCATCCTGGCTAACACGGTGAAACCCCATTTCTACTAAAAATACAAAAATTAGCCAGGCGTGGTGGTGGGCGCCTGTAGTCCCAGCTACTCAGAAGGCTGAGGCAGGAGAAAGGTGTGAACCCGGGAGGCAAAACTGGCAGTGAGCCAAGATCGCGCCACTACACTCCAGCCTGGGTGACAGAGTGAGACTCTGTCTCAAAAAAAAAAAGTGTATTTTTCACCGGGCATGGTGGGTTTGTGCCTGTAACCCCAACACTTTGGGAGGCAGAGGCAGGAGGATCGCTTAAGGCCAGAAATTAGAGGACAGCCTGGGCAACATAGCAAGACCCTATTTCCACAAAATAAAAAAAAAAAATTAGCTGGGCATAGGGGCACGAGCCTGTAGTCCTAGCCATTCAGAGGCTGGGGTGGGAGGATCACTTGAGCCCAGGAGTTCGAGGATGTGGTGAGCTATGATCGCTCACTGCACTCCAGCCTGGGTGACAGAGTGACACTTTGCCTCTAAAAAAACAAAATTAACAAGGGGTTTGTCTCATGACTCCACTTACAGATGCTTGATGAAGTTCTGGGGCACCTTCCTCCATATGCTCTGCCCACTCAGGTCTTCTGGCCTTGACCTGGTCCTGGCAGCCCACAGGACCCATTGCTGGGAGGTCCCCGGGACAGCCCGGTCCTCCAATTTCCCATTGCTTTATTTAACAGCCTCTTTAATAAACCTCACGTGTAAAGGTGTAAGAAATTAAATCACCATTGAAGATGATTTCAGCCTTGGAGGAAGAATCCTATTTTTAGAAATAAGTTTTTACATTAAAATCACAGAACAATTTGCAACACTGGGTTGCAAAGGGTCTTCTTTAGTGCTGATAAAAGGGCCTCAGTCCCTATTCCCGTAGTTAGAAAAACAGATTTAGAAGGTGCTAGAAAAGACCACAAATCGCTCCCTCCTTGAGTTCCGTTTGGATTCAGCAGACTCCTCGGGCGAGGGCAGGTGCTGCAGTTACCCCTGTGCTCCCAAGGGCTCCCTGTGGTTGCCTTAAATACCTGTGGGTATCTCATCGTATCTGCGCCATTCATGCTTTTCAGAGATGGAACTGCCAAGGGACTGGAACTCTCTAAGCCACCCTTTCTGTCTTTTCATGCAGGGGATAATAATAGCGCCTACCCTAGAGGGTCCTATAGTAGATGGGGGCAGCGCCCCTCCCCCACTTGCCGGGCACAGAGAAAAGGCACCATCTGCGGAGTGACGGGGCCTCTCTTAAAGCAGGGGCGACATGCGTTCCCTTATCCTCGTGTTCCCCATTCAGGGCAGCTGGGACCCGAGGCTGTGGCCTGTGCCCCACACTGCAGCTCCCTCTCCCGCAGGGCCGCTCACCATCTCCCAGTACAAGGAGTACGCGATAGAAAATCTCCATCTTCCTATGAAAGCTTTTTGTTCATGTTGTTTTTTTTTTTTTTTTTCAGTGAGAAAATGGCTCGTCACCTTGGATACCAATGTTTTACCCCAGGGATTGGTCACTCCTGCTGCTGTCAGCACTGTAAACACTGCTCGGGGGAGTTGGCCCGAGTCCCCACCCCCAGCCAGGTCTCAGAGGGGATCGTCCTTCAGGCGTGGAGGGGCCTGCCTGTCACTGCACCCCCAACCCTAGCTCAGGGGCTGTAGAACTCAAGATACCATCCCGTTTCTCCTGGCTGAGGAAGGGAAAGGAACATCCACACCCTCCGTACTTATCCATTCTTACTCCAGTCCCTGGGGTCTGGAGTAAAGACACCTTCAAATGCAGAGTCTCTTCAGACTCAGCTTTCCTGGAAACTGATCTTCAATGCACTCAGAGAAGGAGACTCTCAAACCAAAAATGACCTGGAGGCACCATGTCAGGTAAGGACAGAGGTCATGAGATCTTAGAGCCAAGAGGGGGTCTTAAGAGCCTCAGAATAAATCATAGCACATGAGCCACTGTTCATTAAAGGAGGTGTACACTTTCTGTCTCAAAATCTTGCTAAGCCATAGCAAAATTAACAAAAACCTACAAGTTACAAAATGATTGCCTTATTCATTATAATTATTTTACATAATTTAATATTTATATATAATGATTGCATTGTATTTTTATGTATCTGTGAATTTCTGCTTACACTTTTAAAGACATTTTCAACTTCAATGATTTTCTTTAAATATTCTAGGTTTCTGTTTACAGTCAGTTTGGCATTACAGATCACCAATTTGGGAAACAGTAAGAAACATTTTATTCATAATTTCAGTTTTAATTGCATAAAATATTTGTTTCTCAATCATTATCAGTCTCACATTTTCAGTATTTTTTAAAGGCTATCAAAAAGAGAAACATAACGGCCGTAGAGAGGAAGTCACCAAGGTTGCCACTCAGAAGCACCAACAGTCACCGCTCAACTGGACCTCCAGTCATTTGGGGGAGGTGACTGGGAGCGCCCAGGGCTGGGGGCCGGAGGAGTCACTCCCCTACTCCCGGGCTTTTGGAGAGGGTAAGTTGCGCTGCCTACAAAATCTGGGGCCTCATCTCAGTCTGCGGACTCAGAGTTTAAGATATAAGAATAGGTAGTATAAATTCAGGATAAAATTCAAGGAGAGCATTTTGTTACCTTCAAATGATGATGCACTTATAAAGCTATAAAGCTAGAGACAGTTCCTAGTGAGGTGTTAAAAAGTTTTATTCTTTCATTGGCAAAACGTCGTGTTTGCTCTTCAATGGCTATTCTGCTGCAGATCTAGAGAACTGTGATTTAAATGTGTTGAAAATAAGTATCCCAAGCCAAGATAACAGTGGACCCTTGCTTGGCTTATCGCAGACACGGCGTCCCCAGGAGGCCCCTCGCCGGTGGGTTTGGCGTCATCACACCCGTGGGTGGTCCCGCCCGGGAGGCCTGTGCTTAATCACTGTCAGGTGAAGCCACAGCCAGAGGTTAACATGTGAAAGGAAGGGAGAGAGCAAGCTGGGTTTGCAGGCCGCAGCCCTGGTCGTTTGTTTCATGTCCCTAACAAGCAGGGTTTACCTGAGCAAACACACTTGGCGGGGAGCTGATTTTACTGCCTCCCCGGGGCGGCCACGTTCGGCCTCGTCCCTGCGGGAGAATCGGGAGGGCCACGGGCCGCTGGGGGCGCGGGGCTGACGCG
>NW_012115155.1:12919402-12919835 GCF_000951035.1 Colobus angolensis palliatus | reverse complement strand
TCTTCGGGACCCTGCACTGCCTCCCCCTCCAGACGCCTGGCAGCTGTGGTAAGAGGCCCTGCAATTCGGTCCCCAGCTCACCACCACACCACACACTGTTGCGCCTTCACTGCAGCTCACCCTCCATACCGATCCACAGTGCATCTTCCATTGCCAGGCCACATAGCATTCAGCAAACTAGATCGATTCATCATTGAAGAAAATCGCATTCATTGGGAATCATATAGTGAATTAAATTTTGTTTTGAAGTTGCTCATATCCAGATTGCTGAGTTTAAAAATGATTTCCAAACAGTGTCCTCACGTGTCCCTTTCAGTGAGCAGAATTTCAGGAGATGACCAACTGGTAATCGGAGAGGAATCTGGGAGACAAGTTAGCTGCCTAAATCTCAGGTGGTTTCTCTGCACTAGGCCAGCACCATCTGCTCAGCTGT
>NW_012115155.1:12912845-12913207 GCF_000951035.1 Colobus angolensis palliatus | reverse complement strand
AGGCCCAGCAGTCAAGGGACACTCTTAATACAGGCACAGCCCCTAACCCCACTTCCCACATTTTCCCAAAGCACCCCCTCTTATATGTGTGCTCCTTTTGCTGGGCCTCTGCCTCTGAGTCACCAGCTGCTCCTCTAGGCCCCAGAGACAGGAAGACACAGACTTCAAGGACAGGCATCAGAACCACAGCGGGTGCTTGTGTGGTCCTCACACATGAAGTCAGTTCCCACCTGCCATTAGACTGCCCAGGTTGGAATGTGGGGAACAGACTAGCTGTGAGACTTCCACGATGGTCACGATTTTACATTCTTGGAAACATCCAGTGCTGGGACTGCTATTTACCAAGGACAGTGATAATGGCT
>NW_012115155.1:12909982-12911615 GCF_000951035.1 Colobus angolensis palliatus | reverse complement strand
AGGTAAGTAAATGTTTTACATCCTTTAATGGGAGATTATGATGGTTTTGAAGAGTATGTGGAAGATAGAATGTTGCTACAAACGCGTGGCCCCCTGGCTCCTGCAGGGACTCTCTGTCTGGGGATCTCCAAGAGCCCTCATTGCTCTGACTGATGCTCTGCGGGTCCAAGAACGAAAAGCTTCCATCTAGCAGGGACCTTTCCCCATTCCGGAGCTAGCCAGGATCTCCTTGTTAGTCTGAGGGGGTGGCTCTTTCTACTGCGGCCCTAAAGCATCAAGTATCAGTTTTCACAAGTATCAAGAGACAATTTAATTCCATGGACTCTAAAACTTAGAGTCTATACAATGACACAGGGATGTAGCCAAGTCAGGTGTCTTCAGAGATGGGCAGGTAACACCGAAGTGAGACAGGGCCAGGTCAGGACTCACCTCACTGCTGCAAACTAATTTTTAAAGATGCAATTCTGGCAGAAACCCACCAACCAACCAACTAACAAGCAAACATACATCCGTGGGCCAGACCCAGTCTACAGACCTCTGGGATGCCACTGGAATGGCTCTCACAGGTCCAGCTGGCTCTGAGTCTGTAAGCACGCACCCGGCGTCCAGCCCTCCCGTTTCCTTCTATCAGGGGAAGGCCAGCACAGACCCAGCACTGCTGACCCCTTTCCCACCTGAATAGCTTCACATGCTGTGAGCGCCTGTCTTAGCATCAGCTTCTCTGGCGCCTTGTCTGAACCTAGATGTTAGCATTCCTGTTTGGGGATTCTGGCACCCCTGGAACAACCCTCTCTCCCAAGGTGGGGTGCTATGGGGAGGTGGCACCCAAGCCTGGAGTGAGCCTGACCTGGCCAATGCCACCACAGCCTACCTGTGGACAGGTGTAGAGTGGTTCTTGCTGCAGGTGCTCGTCTGCATCATTCCTGGTTAATTTCTAGTTTCATACTCATGCCAGGTTCCCAAGACCAGAGGGCATCTCCTGAAGGTATAGCAGAGGGTGGGGCAGGCCTGGTCGGCGGGTGGGGAGGTGGCTGGCCTTTGCTCAGTTGCCCCGGGGAGAGGGTCCCTGTAGTTGGCCATGCTCTGTCACCAGCCTGACCCCACTCCAAGCCAGGCCTGAACTCACTTGTCAGAATGTTCTAGTGGTGTTGGCTGCCATGCCTGCAAGGTTGTCCACTTCATATGGCAATCACCACCCAGGGCATTAGCCAAGACCCTGCCCAGCCCCACCACTCCAGAGATTCCCATTGCACTGTTCTGGACTGGAGTCCCAGCTACCAAGGTCCTCAGGGACCCTCAGGGTTCAGCATGAATGAGGCCTGCCGTGAGGGGTGGGGAGGGGAGACAGGGACTAGGCGTTCAGGCATGGCCTCCTGTGACCAGTGGTGTGGACGAGGGGAGTAGCAGGTGAGTCCCATCAGGCGCGGCCCCACTCACAGGGCTAGGCCTCCTCAGAACAGCAACCAGACTTTGAGTGGCTGCACCCTCCTGCTCCATCAGCTGTCCCTCGTCAAAGAAATATTTCGAGCACTCATTTGGGGAAAAGTGGAACCTTTGTTGCAGGAGATGGAGGTGAGCTGATTTATATACTACAGCACTGTTTTAAATCGGGTCTATTTGCCCAATCGCTCAA
>NW_012115155.1:12903925-12904629 GCF_000951035.1 Colobus angolensis palliatus | reverse complement strand
CGGACGCGCCCGCGCACCCTCGGTCCCCCGTGCCTTCAGTCCTGCAGCGGGAGCGGCGCCCCCTGCAGAAGGCCGGGACCTGGGCATCGCCTTTCATTTTCACTGTTGTAAATAATAGATGTGTTTAGGTTACCGTAAGCTGAAGCGCTGGGTGGATATTTTTACGGGGTAATAAACATTTTCATGAAAGCGCCTTTGGCTCCAGATCCAGATCCAGATACGTGGGTCCCCAGCACGGCTGGGACCTGTAGGTAGAGACAGCAGGACAACAGCGAGAAGGAGCCAAAGCTGGAGCCAGAAAGCCTAGCACCGCCTCCTTCCCCCGACAGTTAGCACCTTCCTTTCACAACATCTCCCTTACGGGGGGCGCGTCTGCTGCGGAACCTACCGCAAGGCGAGGCAGGCAGAGTTCAGCCTAAAGAGCCCCAGGCAGCCTCCTCCGTCTCCCCGGCGCCCCTTCTCAGGCCGCTTCCACAGCCAGTCCGGGGCGATGGGCGCCGCGAGCTGAGGACGCCAGGCCGGGCCACACCGCACAGGCTTGGCCATGCGGAATGAGCGAACACCTCAGGTAAAGGACACTTGCATTGAGCGCTTCAGCTTTTAAAATGGACGGTAGTTCACGAGCCTGCGTGACACAATTACTTTTACGTTTTATATTGTCAATGAGTTTATTGGCATTTTCAATCTTTTCAACTAGTGGCTAT
>NW_012115155.1:12898501-12902986 GCF_000951035.1 Colobus angolensis palliatus | reverse complement strand
GGCTCTATGGATTTCTCTACTGGAATACTAGAAAGGATCCTTCCAGTGAAATGATTCTTGATTATAAGCAAGAAAGTCAAACTCACCATTTATCTGTCTACTAACTAATTGAAAAGCCTTTACCTACCTAGCCCTGAAAAGACAAGGAGAATTTGAGGATAAAAGGCATTTTCTTTTCGCAGCCCAGGTGTCCAGGGAGACAGTTAAAAAGGAGAAACTTCTCAGGAGAGAAAAGAGCAATGCTGGGCTCATGGCTGTTAGCGTCATATAAATGTGTCCCAGATCTTATCTGTCCCCTGCGGTTGACGAGGACAAATAGAGACATCCCCCTAGGCCACTATCTGCCAGCACCCCTTGCTGGGAAGAGCCTGTTCACAGCCCTGGGTTTGCTCACCCGGATGGAGGGAGGGCACCTCCCTTGCCAGAGCAGTCCCCAGCTGTGTCCATTCTGTAGTGTTTGTAGAAGCTGCACTTTACTTGCCAGCTTAGCCCTGGCTCAGTCATCCCCCACACATCCCAGAAGAGCAAAATCTGTCCTCACACGCCCTCTCCGAGGGAGCCACTCGCCAGGGATACTGGGAGGAGATGCAGGGGATGCATAAGGACTTACACCAGCACAGGGCTGGTGTGTTCAGCCCATTCCTACGTTGGAGTTTCACTTCAGAGCCCCCGGCGAATGCCTGCCGGCTGAGCACCACAATTTCCCCACTCTAGCCTAGAACCAGATGGATTTTTTCTGACTGTGAGCATTCAGAAGCAGCCTCTGGGTATTTTCCCAGTTTCCATTGTCTGCAAAGCCACTCTGGCACATACAGCCATACATCACACACATCAAACAGCAAAAGTTTCTGGGAGTGCCTTTTCCGTGGAATTCAGTTTTGAGTATTTAAAGTTAAGTTTGATAAGCTTTCTATGCACAGGCACTTCTCATCTCACTTGGACTGTCTGTTATGGGGAAAGGAAAACAAGGGGCTGTGTCTCCTATGGTTACAGCTGCTCGACTCCCACTGATCTGGCCAGCGCCTGGACCCCTTTGGAACCCCGGCACAGTACTATGGAACTTTGTGGCCACAGAACTGGCTGGATCCCCAGAAGCTGAATGCTGCCAAGTGAGTGGAGTGCTGGGCTGGGAAGTGTCTGCAGCACTCCCACGGGGAAGGATGTGCTGCTCAGCGTGTAAGAACTGGCTCTCCAGAAACAAAAAACGTGCATCAGTATGCTGATATAACTTTTTTTTTTCTTCTTTTTTGAGACAGAGTCTCACTCTGTTGCCCAGGCTGGAGTGCAGTGGCACGATCTTGACTCACTGCAAGCTCCGCCCCCCGTGTTCACGCCATTCTCCTGCCTCGGCCTCCTGAGTAGCTGGGACTACAGATGCCCGCTATCACGCCCAGCTAATTTTTTTGTATTTTTAGTAGAGGCGGGGCTTCACCATGTTAGCCAGGATGGTCTTGATCTCCTGACCTTGTGATCCACCCACCTTAGCCTCCCGAAGTGCTGGGATTACAGGTGTGAGCCACTGCGCCTGGCCGATATCACTTTATTATAAGTTTTACTGATATAAAGTACATTATAGCACAGAATTCACAGTAACAAAATATATAATACTCTTTATTCCATAGAGCCTATATGCTTTTGTTGATTTTTATCAGATTGTCTATCTGGACTCAAACTTACGGTTGTGATGCAACCATGATTTGACAAACGGAGTTGCATCCTAACTCACGGCCTCTCCAACAAATTTATTGCCATTAAATCTGAAATGTGATCTACTGTAGAGATATTTCTAATCCTTATACAAATTATGTTAATTACCTGAAACAGCTCAACTTTGGCACTATATATGTGAGAATGTTACCAGTTTGTTGACATGAGTGCTTTATTTGCTGAATCAGTTCGTTTTCAAATGAGATTCGTTTTAATCAGGTAAGGTAAGAATGCAGACATGGGCCGGGCGTGGTGGCTCACGCCTATAATCCCAGCACTTTGGGAGGCCAAGGCGGGTGGATCACAAGGTCAGGAGATCGAGACCATCCTAGCTAACACGGTGAAACCCCGTCTCTACTAAAAATACAAAAAATTGGCCGGGTGTGGTGGCTCACGCCTGTAATTTACCCAGCACTTTGGGAGGCCGAGGCGGGCGGATCACACGGTCAGGAGATCGAGACCATCCTGGCTAACACGGTGAAACACCGTCTCTACTAAAAATACAGAAAATTAGCCGGGCGTGGTGGCAGGTGCCTGTAGTCCCACCTACTTGGGAGGCTGAGGCAGGAGACTGGCATGAACCCGGGAGGCGGAGCTTACAGTGAGCTGAGATCGTGCCACTGCACTCCAGCCTGGGCGACAGAGCAAGACTCCACCTCAAAAAAAAAAAAAAAAAAAGAATGCAGACCTGGAAATGATAAGGAGGAAAAAGTGTGTATACTCACTTAGAAACAGGAGGTGTGTCTTGCAGGGCCACATGGGACAGCCCCAGGGTGGGCCGCGAGGCAGAGGGAGCAGGCACCGTTGGCAGGAGCCTGTGCTGTGACTTTTGTGGGAAGGAGGCCGGGGCAGATAGTGTAGGGTTGGCTAGTGAGTCATTTCTGCAGACTCCAGGGCACAGGGGCTGTCCCTAGTTGCCTGGTACATTTTCCCCTTGCTCCCTTTGCTTCCTGACCGACCCTGGTGCCTCTCCACGTGGCCCTGTGTGATGTGGGGTGGCCTGTCCTCTTGCCCTGTGAATATAACAAACTATCTTTTCATCATTTCCATGTCTGCATTCTTGTCCTACCTAAATAACAATAAAACCCACATTAAAAACCAGTAAGAGCTGTTCATGCCATTAGAAACACCACCGACTAAGAGTCCCTGAGGCCTTGCTCCTGGGTTGCCCTGGCTGAAGCTCCAGCGATGCTGGTGGGGTGACTTTCTGTCTCGTTGGCGGGGCACGGCCCAGAGCCGAGACGAGGACGGTGAGTAACCAGCATCTGCTCGGACCCAGCATTGTGCTCTGCAGCCTGCTGCTGCCTCTGAAGTTGACTCTCTGCCAATGGCAGGCACCTCAGTAAACCTAGGGGAAACCTCATCACCACCCAGAAAACGCTCACTAGGTTCTAAACGGACACACCCTGCTTCCAAATCCGTCGCTGAATCAGTGACTTCATTTAATAATAAATCTCACTTCCAAGCAGACCTTTGTATTTTTCCCTCGTGGCATGTGATAGATCACAATGAAAGAAAAGCCACCTTTACGGTCTTTGTTTGACATATGCGGAAACCCAGGCTTGAGGAGGTGGGAGAATCCAGCAGGTCTCGAAGCCAGTGAACGGGAAACCAGGGGGCTGCAGTTTAGCTCCTTGATTCCAACCCCCAGGCACGTTTTCTGCTGTCTAGGAGAAACTGTAAACCTCCACTACAAGTTTGACGGCAATTACCATTTTAATCCTTGTTCCTGAGCCTCCCTGTGTGGGGTGCTTGTCAGGCCTGAGACTTCAGTCATCCCAGAGTCTTTGCTCCCTCAGACACTTCTAGCATCAAATGAAAACTTCCAGCCAGGTATAGTGGCTCACCCCTGTAATCCCCACACTTTGGGAGGCTGAGGCAGGAAGATCACTGAACCCTGGAGGTAGAGGCTGCGGTGAACTATAGTATGATGGCACTGCTGCATTCCAGCCTAAGCTACAGAGCAAGACCCTGTCTCAAAAATTTTAAAATTACGCCGGGTGCGGTGGCTCAAGCCTGTAATCCCAGCACTTTGGGAGGCCAAGACGGGTGGATCACGAGGTCAGGAGATCGAGACCATCCTGGCTAACACGGTGAAACCCCGCCTCTACTAAAAAATACAAAAAACTAGCCGGGCGTGGTGGCAGCGCCTGTAGTCCCAGCTACTCCAGAGGGTGAGGCAGGAGAATGGCGTGAACCCGGGAGGCGGAGCTTGCAGTGAGCTGAGATCAGGTCACTGCATTCCAGCCTGGGCGACAGAGCGAGACTCCGTTCCAAAAAAAAAAAATTTAAAATTAAAATTAAATAATATATTTTTTTTAATAAAAGAAACTTCCCCCACTGCAGCATCACTCCGGCCCCTCCCTCATTCCCATCCGTATTACGGGCGACCTCAGTCAGCCCTTCCAGGATCTCAATAGCTCCAATGCAGGACAGGGCTCCCGCCTTCTACAGTCAGACCCCCGTGCAGCTGCATCCAGCCGGTGCTGCTGAGAACGTCAGGAGAAAGAAGCCCACCAGGCAGAGTTGGGGCAATCTTCCTCCAGGTTTCACCATTTGGGGTCTAATACTTGGCTTTAAACAATGTTGCCAAGAATAGGAAATGCCGTTCTCGTGTGGAAAGTCTTGTCTCTTTCACTCCTGCCCGCCATTCCTGTGTGGTGAACAAGAAACACTGTAATACATGAGGGGCTCTTCAGGGAGGAGTGTCAAGACCGCACGTGGCCCTCTTCCTGCCCCGGGAGGCGCAGGCTGAGAAAAGCTCCGCAGGGGATGCGG
>NW_012115155.1:12890687-12898451 GCF_000951035.1 Colobus angolensis palliatus | reverse complement strand
CCACGCCCCTCCTGAGTCCGCCCAGTCTACTCGTTGAAATTCTTGCTGTGCTCTGCACACTTTTGCAAGGAAACCTATCAAGGCTGTCATTCTGAGTAAATACAAATATAAAATGAGGCCAGGCACAGTGGCCTGTAATCTCAGCATTTTGAGAGGCCGTGGTAGGAGAATCACTTGAGCCCAGGAGTTCGAGACCAGCCTGGCAACATGAGACTCCTTACTTACAAAAAAGTTGTAAAAAATTAGCCAGGCGTTGTGGTGTGCGCCTGTGGTTCCAGCTACTCAGGAGGCTGAAGAGGGAGGATCACTTGAGCCCAGGAAGTAGAGGCTGCAGGGAGCCCTGATCACACCACTGCACTCCAGCCTGGGAGACAGAATGAGACTCTGTCTCCAATACATGAAATAAAAACACAGATGGCCAGGCGCGGTGGCGCTCACTCCTGTAATCCCAGCACTTTGGGAGGCTGAGGTGGGTGGATCACGAGGTCAGGAGTTCAAGACCAGACTGACAAACATGGTGAAACCCCATCTCTACTAAAAATACAAACATTAGCTGGGTGTGGTGGCACATGCCTGTAATCCCAGCTACTCAGGAGACTGAGGCAGAAGGATCACTTGAATCTGGAAGGTGGAGGTTGCAGTGAGCGGAGACTGACCCCACTGCACTCCAGCCCGGGCGACAGAGTGAGACTCCATTCAAACAAAACAAAACAAAAAACCTCAAACAGACCCCTGGTTTGAGTTTCCTTGTGGCTCATGTATATGTGTGAAATACATTGTGTTTAAATAGAATTGTTTGTCCCACACAGACCCCCTCACCCCTTTTGCCAAGTAAGGACATAGCCAGAAGGCATAATCTATGGAAGTGGGTCCTCACCAGACACCAAGTCGGCCAGCACCTTGAAATTAGACTTCACGTCTCCAGAACTGTGAGAACTAAATTTCTGGGTTTTTTGTTTTTGTTTTTTGTTTTTTAGACAGAGTCTTGCTCTGTCGCCCAGGCTGGAGTGCAGTGGTGCAGTCTTGGCTCACTGCAAGCTCCGCCTCCCGGGTTCACACCATTCTCCTGCCTCAGCCTCCCAAGTAGCTGGGACTACAGGCGCCGCCACCACGCCTGGATAATTTGTATATTTTTGGTAGAGACAGGGTTTCACTATGTTGGCCACGTTAGTCTTGAACTCCTGACCTTGTGATCCAGCTGGCTCGGCCTCCCGAAGTGCTGGGATTACAGGCGTGAGCCACCACGCCCGGCCATTTCTGTTCTTACAAGCCATCCAGCCTATGGCATTTTATTATAGCAGCCCAAACAGACTAAGACATTACTTATGTTCCTTTTACCTGTTTCCCAATTTTGTAAATAAATAAAAATCAATATAGGTCGATTTTTCACATTTAAAAACAGTATCTTCTGTAACATTTTCATGTTGGAACATACTGTTAATCATAGAACTATGTTTTTCTTACCAGAGCATATGTTTTTAAAATTGAAATTTTGGTGGTTGTGTTTATAGAAAGAAAAATTATCATTAGGGGACAAAGAAAGAGCTCCAGGAAACTCTTTTCTTGTTTAGGAGACGGGGTCTTGCTCTGTCACCCAGGCTGGAGTGCAGTGGCGTGATCACACCTCACTGCAGCCTCAGACTCCTGGGCTCAAGGGATTCTCCTGCCTCAGGCTCCGGAGAAGCTGAGATTACAGGCGCACACCACCATGGCTGGCTAATTTTTGTATTTTTATTATAATAAAGATAGGATTTCAACATGTTGGCCAAGCCGGTCTCCAACTCCTGGGCTCAAATGACCCACCCGCCTCAGCTTCCCAAAGTGCTAGGATTACAGGCATGAGCCGCCAAGCCTGGCCACTTTTTTTAGATGTATATTTTGTAGCAATGAGATCTCACTGTGTTGCTCAGGCTTGTCTCAAACTCCAGGCCTCAAGCAAGCCTCCTGCCTCATCCTTCCCAAGTGTTGGGATTGTAGGCATGAGCCACTGCTCCTGGCCACGAGCTATTCATTTTTTTTTTTTTTTTTTTTTGAGACGGAGTCTCGCTCTGTCACCCAGGCTGGAGTGCAGTGGCCGGATCTCAGCTCACTGCAAGCTCCGCCTCCCGGGATCCCGCCATTCTCCTGCCTCAGCCTCCCGAGTAGCTGGGACTACAGGCGCCGCCACCTCGCCCGGCTAGTTTTTTGTATTTTTTAGTAGAGACGGGGTTTCACCGGGTTAGCCAGGATGGTCTCTATCTCCTGACCTCGTGATCCGCCCGTCTCGGCCTCCCAAAGTGCTGGGATTACAGGCTTGAGCCACCGCGCCCGGCGAGCTATTCATTTTTAACATGAAGATCTCATGACATGGTTGTATTGAGTGGAGGAGTGGATGGAAAGGTTGCCTCTTCCAGCCTGTTCCACGAGACCTGAGACTAATCGGCTCCTCACCCAGCCCAGGTGTGTGGGACTCTGATTTTCATCCCAGAGTCTTGGGGCCTTCTCTTCCTTCGGCATCCGTTTCACTGTCCAGGGGACCAGTCAGCTACAAACAAGCTGCCCAGCTGAACGCCCAGGTTAAACTGCCTCTGTGTGCAACGGCCCGCACCCTCAGCACTGACGCGCAAAAAAGGCCTCAGCGCCCTGTGGCCTTGATGCCTGGATGTCAGGGCCCGAGGCTGACGTGTCACACACAGCCTGAGGTTCCTCCAGCCACATCTGTGCCTCCCCAGTGACTCTAGCACCTGCATTTGTGTTGCAGATTCTGGGATTCACCCTGCGAAGGCTGTGACTGTGACCTGACCATGACCAGAAGGCCAAAGGCTGAGCCTCAGAGGAGCTGAAGCTTAATCAGACACTTGGCTGAAGGACAGCAACTGCCACGCAGCTCCTCCCTGAACAGCTGTCTCTCAGATCAGCTAATTTAGTGATTTGGTTTTCGAATGCGATAGATTTAGAATTAGCTTTGGTGATATTTAGTTATTTAGTTTACTAATGGTAATAGATTTCGAATTTGCTTTGGTGATATTTTTTGCATTTTATGTTGTAAGTTTTTATATATAACAATAATTACGAGTTGTTTAAAACTATTTTTACATAAAATGAAGCAAATATGTAGAAAAGAATCCAAAACAAAGGTAGTTCTTAATAAATTATTGTAAGGCAATGCACCCTTGTGATCACCACCAAGGCCTCTCTGCCTCGCATTCACAGAACCCTCACTGATTCTTTTTTTTTAAGATGGAGTCTTGCTCTGTCGCCCAGGCGGGAGTGCAGTGGCATGATCTTGGCTCACTGCAACCTCTGCCTCACAGGTTCAAGCGATTCTCCTGCCTCAGCCTCCTGAGCAGCTGGGACTGCAGGCACCCGCCACCACGCCTGGCTAATTTTTTGCATTTTTAGTAGAGATGAGGTTTCACCATTTTAGCAAAGATGGTCTCAATCTCCTGACCTCATGATCCACCTGCCTCGGCCTCCCAAAGTGCTGGGATTACAGGCGTGAGCCACCGCGCCCGGCCGGCTCGGAAGATGGTCTCAATCTCCTGACCTCATGATCCACCTGCCTCGGCCTCCCAAAGTGCTGGGATTACAGGCGTGAGCCACCGCGCCCGGCCGGCTACCCCCCTTTGATTGTGAGTTCAGGTTGGGGTTGGAGGAGAGCTGTGGTGTGAGGCCCTTCGAGAGTCCTGCTGACTCGCTGGATACAAACCTGACTCAGACAGATTTGCAGGGGCAACTCAGAGTCTGGGTTATGGGCTCAGTGCTGGACCAGCAAGTCCTCGGTCAGCCAAGCCACAACCCCTATAAGCTGGAGCAAGCCACAGGGGTGGGGGCTGGGTTTCCGGAGGCAGGGAGAGGGCAGGGCTGTGAGTACAGGAGGCAGTCAGCTGAGAGCTGACCCCTGGGACAGAACTCTGGGACTGCTGACCCAAGACCTCAGCCCCCTTCACAGTTTACTTGCAAGCTGTCGAGGAGAGCCGCTGTGACCTGTGTGCCTGGAAGATACTACTTCATCTCTGACCGGCGCATAGCACCTAGCTCCAGGAGGACAGGCGGCTTCTTCCATGTGGGGAGGCCCTGGCCCCATTTTTCTGGAAGACTGCATGCCCTGGAGGACAGGAACGGGGCCTGAGTCTGCGCGACCCAACTCCCCAAGGAGAGTGACTTGGCTCCCATATCCCTGCCCAGGGAGGAGGGAGACCTTCCCTCCCTGAGGAGCTGGAGACACAGTGGAGCATGGGAGATGGCTCTGGTGGGCCAGAAACCAGAGCAAGAAGCTTCTTGGGTGGTTTTTATTTTGTCAGGCCTGGGGCAGGGGTGGCCTTGGGTGGACAGGAGAGCCCAGAGATGGAAACACGTCAGGAGCGTGCAGAGCTCAGCGAGGAGGCCGGCCTGAGGTGAGCACGCTTGTGGTTAGGAGGCCGGGGGCCGCGGCCCTTCACAGGCTCCCCAGCAGAATCAGCCGCAGGAGGAAGGTGTGAGCAGCCAGAAGGGCTGTGCAGAGCCCGGGTTTATAGACGGTACCCTGAGAGGTCATGCTGTCCAGGGCTGGGGGCATTTCCTGAGGAGGAGCCAAGGCAGGATCCAGAGGAGGACTCTCCCTCTTCTTCTGGCTAATCCAGTTGGTGAAGTAGGTGAGCCTGGTGAAGACGCTGGGGCCGATGGGTGAGCGGCAGTCGAGGCTCCAACTAGACAGCCCCATCAGGAACCAGGTGCCATTTAACGGGCAGACGAGGGGACCCCCGGAGTCTCCCTGAGAACAGAGAAGACATGGGTGGTGGGGACCAAGGCAGGGAGGGACATGCATTGTTCAGGGCAGGAGGGGGCCTTACACTTCTCCAGGATGGAGTGTGAGGAGCAAGGTGTGCGGCAGGTGTCCCCACTGTCTGAGTGAGTGGTGCTCATCAGTCACCTGGGCGATGTTAGAAGCCCAGACCCAGGACAGACCTCCTGGATCAAAATCTGGAAGACGGGGCTCTGGAGCCCCACTCCACAAAGCTCCCAAGGAGACCCCGGGCAGAGCCTCCAGGCTGGCAGTCACAGACCCATGAGAATAAGCAGGGGATTCTAGGAGATGGACATCCAGGCCTAGCCCTGAGGAGAAGGCACCGCCTGTGGTCCCCGGGGTGGCTGGGTGCCAGCCTGGAGGGCTGGCTGCGCCTTGGCCTGAATTCTCAGCCCAGCACTGCATCCTACCAGTATTTTGTTCTTTTTTAACTTTTTTTAAAAAAATTGAAATGGTGATGGAGATCTTGCCATGTTACCAGCTGATCTTGAACTCCTGGTATCAAGTGATCCTCCCGCCTTGGCCTCCAAGGTGCTGGGATTAAATCTAGTCCCGAATCCAGATGTCCTTGACTTATTAAGGTCTCTAGTGTTCCCTCCATTTCTTGGTGGAGCTTTTCAGAAAATGCCAGGCTGTGGGATGTGCTGAGGGGAAAAGAGGTGCTGCCTGTGCCCAGCCTGGGGGTAGGGCAAGTGCCAGGGGCTCCCAGGTGAGCGTGGGGGATTGTGAGTGTGGCAGGGTCCCCGAACGGGGAAGTCCCTGACATCCTGGGCAGAGCACCCCCATCCCATAGGCCAAAAAGGGAATCCCAAGGAAACAAGCGTCCTCCTGCCATGTGTGCAATCAGCAAGACCAAGCCTCTTCTGTGTGCAGACAGCACCGAGGAGGCCCCGAGGGACATTCCACATGAACAGACATCACAGATGTGGTGTGTGGACTGGGGCGACCTGGAAGGACCCCAGAAGGGCTGCTCTGATCTTACAGCTTCTCTGAGCCAACACAGGAAGGAGGGGCAAGGCCTGACTGTGCCAGCCCACAGCCTCGTCAGTGGGCGGGGAACCCAGGGGACCTCGTGCAGATTCTGTCTGATAGGATGGTTCTGGCCTGAGCCCCATCGGGACACAACTGCAGAAGGGATGGCAGAGGCTAGTGGGAAATGGTCAACAGACAGGACTTGCCATATCTGACCCTTTCTCTCTGTCAAAGGAAATGGGCAAAGCAAGGCAATCAGGCCCAGTGGTACATGGTGGGCTGTTGGTGTCAGGAGGCTGAGGAGGCCATTCCAAGGAGGACAGCAGAGAGCAGGAGGGGCCGCCCGCAGTGTCTGATGGGGGATGCTGCACCAATGCCTGACGGCATGGCTGTGGTGAGGACAGAGCCCAGGAAGCAAGAAAGGGCACAGGTAGGCACCCTGGGGTGAGCCCTGCTGGGACGGGTGGGGTGGGAGGAGGTTGTGGGGAGCAGGGAGGGCGCCTGTTGGGCATTTGTGATGGGAGTCATCAAAGAATGTTTCTGCACCATGGGGTGACCAAAGAGAGAGAAAGAAAAAGAGGGAGGGCAAGAGAGGGAGAGGAGGCCGGGCATGGTGTCTCGCGCCTATAATCCCAGCACTTTTGGGAGGCTGAGGCAGGCGGTTCACTTGAGGTCAGGAGTTCAAGACCAGCCTAGCCAAGATGATGAAACCCCATCTCTACTAAAAATATAAAAATTAGCCGGGCGTGGTCGTGCATCCCAGTTACTCGGGAAGCTGAGGCAGGAGAATCACTTGAATCTGGGAGGCAGAGGTTGCAGTGAGTCGAGATTGTGCCACTGCACTCCAGCCTGGGCCCTGTATCAAAAAAAAAAGAAAAAAGACGGAGAGATCCTGCACTTCCTCTCTGGGCCTCAGTCCCCCACTATAAAATGGAAAGATGACACACAGTGGGGGAAGACATTCGTAATATATGAACATATCCAACAAAGGGCTCACGTCCCCAATAGACAAAGAGCTCCTGTGATTCCGAATGAAAGGCAGACAATCCCATAGTTGGCAAAAAACTTGCACGGACACTTTACAAAAGAGGCAATAAGCATATAACAAAGGGCTTATCTTCACTAGTCACCAGAGAAATGCACATGAAAAACCACACACAAGAGTTCATATGAAAATGGCAAGACAGTTTGAAGGACTGGCAGCAACCTGAACTATCACTCACCAGCTGGTGGGAATGAAAATTGGTACAACCAGATTGCAGAGTTTCTCAGACGATCAACGAGAGATGAACATGTGCATATCTCATGGCAAGGCAATTCCATTGCCAGGGTGACCACCAACCAGAATGGGAATCTGTGTGCTCTGAAACGCGTGCACCAGGAGGTCCACAGCAATTCTATTTGCAACAACCTCAAATGGGAACCACCCAAATGCCACCCACACTAGAATGGATAAGTAAATTGCAGTGTCTTTGCACAGTGGAATAGCATACGGCAATAAAAATGAACAACATGGACTGCACGCCAGATGGATGCAGCCCACAGACATAACATTGACTCAGGGGACCAGGCAAAAGCTTGCATACCATACGGCTTCACTCAGCTAAAAGTCCCCACATGAAGCCATGGTGCTTTAGAAAGCAGGCAGGGTTAGCGTCAGGAATGGGGCATGGATGAAACCCATGGGTGCCAGGCACATGAGTGGTCAGTCTCTGAAAATTCCTCTGCAGGACACTTGTACTTACGCCCTTCCCTGTGCATGGTGTGCTTCAACAAGGTTTCTTTTTTTTTTTTTTTGAGACGGACTCTCACTCCGTCACCCAGGCTGGAGTGCAGTGGTGTGATCTCGGCTCACTGCAACCGTCGCCTCCCGGGTTCAAGCGATTCTCCTGCCTCAGCCTCCCGAGTAACTGGGACTATAGGCACACGCCACCATGCTTGGCTGATTTTTGTATTTTTAGTAGAGATGGGGTTTCACCATGTTGGTCAGGCTGGTCTCGAACTCCTGACCTCAGGTGATCCACCCG
>NW_012115155.1:12860869-12890637 GCF_000951035.1 Colobus angolensis palliatus | reverse complement strand
GTCGCCTCCCGGGTTCAAGCGATTCTCCTGCCTCAGCCTCCCGAGTAACTGGGACTATAGGCACACGCCACCATGCTTGGCTGATTTTTGTATTTTTAGTAGAGATGGGGTTTCACCATGTTGGTCAGGCTGGTCTCGAACTCCTGACCTCAGGTGATCCACCCGGCTCAGCCTCCCAAAGCGCTGGGGTTACAGATGTGAGCCACTGTTTACCCGGCCAACAACGCTTCTTAAAAGATACAAAGAAAATGGATGGCCCAGTGCTTTTGAGGGGCTTCTGTGCTGGTTCTGACACCTCAGGCTTGGCTGGGCTCAGGAAGAAGTCAGGGCTGGGGCAGGGTCCAGAGGAGACCCTGTGGCAGAGGCCCAGGACAGCACAGGTGAGAGAGGTTGAGCCCACTCACCCGGCAAATGGACTTTCCCGTTACGAGGTCCCCAGCGCACAGCATGTCCTCGTGGATGGTGTAGTCACTGCTGCTTGGCTGGCCGGGGTACTGTGGCTGGAAAAAGGATCCGCAGACACTATTTTCCATGACACCGACCTCTGCCTCCTGAAGTTGGAAGGGCTCAGGCAGGAAGACTGTGGGAGGAGGTGTCAGATGTGCAGCCAGAGGGAAGCCCTCCCTTCCCAGCCCGCTCACCCAGGGAGGGCCACACCAAGATGAGGGGACAGGCAAAGGGGAAGGGCCTGCAGTAAGAAGAGCCAGGAGGGAGGCCAATGTGGCTACAAGGGAGCAGGCGTGGGGTGAAGGGTGAGGCGCAGCAGCCTCGCGGCCCAGAGAGGGGGCCCTCCTAGCCAGGATGTGGTGCTGGAGGTGTCATTCCAAACACACTGGGACACAATAGAAGGATCTTATGCATCAAAAACAAGCCCTCTGGCTGCTAAGAGGAGGCAGAGCTGGAGGCAGGGAGGGTGGCAGCTGGAGTGGTAGCCTGGCTGGTGGCATACCTAGCAGGTGTCAGGCGGGCTTGAGCAGTGTGACAAATCAGACACGCCCTTCCTCAAGGAGCAACTGGTCTGGGGACACTTGGGCTGTGGTTCCAGATGTTGTCCCAGATCTGGCCTGGGGTCCCCATGTAGGCAAAGCCTGATGACAGGGACCCACCCCTGCACAATGCCTGCCCTGTGTGGGCCTCATGGGTCCTTGGGGGCTGCTGGTGTGTGGAGAGAGAAGGATGACTGGAGCCCAGATCTCTCATCAAGGTCAATGGCTCTCTGCTGGGTAGCTGTTCCAACTAACTGATGACTTCCCCAGGCCCTAACTCCTCCTCTCCCACCTGGAGAATCTTCTCTGCCTTGATTCTTAGAGAATGACAGTCCCTGGGAGGCCAAGGCGGGTGGATCACCTGAGATTGGGAATTCGAAACCAGCCTGACCAACATGGAGATATCCCATCTCTACTAACAACACAAAACTAGCCAGGTGTGGTGGCTCATGCCTGTAATCCTAGCTACTCAGGAGGATGAGGAGAATTGCTTGAACCCGGGAGGTGGGGGTTGTGGTGAGCCAGGATCATGCCATTGCACTCCAGCCTGGGCAACAAGAGCGAGACTCCACCTCAAAAAAAAAAAAAAAAAGTTTGAGAATGACAGTCCCAGGAGGCTGTCTTTGGAGGACCAGCTGCTCTCATGATTAGGGCCATGTGACTGACATTCAGTGGCAAGGGCAGGGAGGCCAGCTCTGGCCCGCTCATGGAAGGAAGTCCTGTCCTAAACGCCTCCTCTGAGATAGTCTGCCAGATCATGACCCCACGAATAATTCCAAATTGCCATTCTACTGTTTTGCACTCATCACTATATTTTCCTAAATCAAAAGCATTCACTCTTTTGCTGGAGTCTTTGCCTAACATATCTTCCCTCTCAGTCTACAAATATACAAATATATGACAGATATGCCAGGTGAGCAGTGAGGTTCACATCCACAGAGGTGAGTGTTCTTCAGACATAAACACCTGGGCCGGAGGACAGACCTGCTCACTTTTTTTTGTTGTTTTTGAGACAGAGTCTTGCTCTGTTGCCCAGCTGGAGTGCAGCGGTGCGATCTCGGCTCACTGCAACCTCCGCCTCCCTGGTTCAAGCGATTCTCCTGCCTCAGCCTTCCCAGTAGCTGGGATTACAGGCACCTGCCACCATGCCCAGTTAATTTTTGTATATATGTGTGTGTGTGTGTGTGTGTGTGTGTGTGTGTGTGTGTGTGTGTGTGTGTGTGTGTATATATATATTTTTTTTTTTTTAAATAGAGATGGGGTTTCACCATGTTGACCAGGATGGTCTTGATCTCTTGACCTCGTAATCTGCCCACCTCGGTCTCCCAGAGTGCTGGGATTATAGGCGTGAGCCACGGCACCCGCAGGCCTACTCTTACTTGCTACTGATGCCCAGCACCTTCCACTACCATGGAAGCTCCACTTGGTGAGGCCCTGGAGGAGGTCAGACCACAGCAGGCCCTTGTCATCAGGGTGGAGTTAGTAACATTCAGAACCAGGGAATCCTGAATGGCTCAGAGTCAAAGAGCCCAAGTGCCTGCCTCCAAAAGTGGGAGATGCTCAGTCCACTTGACTGCACTGCTCACCATCCTCGGTGACCATTCCCCAACCAGATATCCAGCAGGAGCTGTCAGGGGCCAACGACGTGGTGGGTTCCTGAAGGCAGGCGGAGAGGATGTGGGAGCTGAATTCCACGTGACGGTGCAGCTGCAGCAGGGCGATGTCACTCCCCATGCGATGCCACTTGTTATAGTCAGCATGCACCATGATCTTATTCACTGTCATCTGCCGGCTGTGCTCTGTGGGATGGTTTAGCTGGTTGTACCCAAGTAGGATCCGGTAATCAGATGGGTTAGTGGACCTGTTGTGAGGAGGCTCCTCTGAGTGCTGGGCCGGCACCCTCACCCCGGCTGCCCAGCTGGCAGGCACCCAGACCGCACCATCACTCTGGGGTTACTCTCTCCTCCCTTCCTCATGTCAGATAGCCCTGCTTTGGTCTTGACAAGAGCTTGAGGGCCTTCAGGACACTTGGCCTTGGATGATTCCTGTGGCTTTCTCAGCATGCCCCAGACTCAAAGGAGTCGAGAATCTTAGTGCAGAAAACACTGGGGGTGCATTACACTTCACCCCTTCATTTCAGAAGAGACTTGGCTCATTCCTAGCTCTGACCAGAACCCTCCTGAGGCCCCATGACCTACAGTAATTCTCGAAGACCCTATTTCCCTAGCCAGTATGCTCCACCCCCTTCTCCCCAGTTCTCATGCACCACCATCTCCAAGGCTGCCCCACCTGGTGACTGGAAGTCAGTAGGTATTGGTGGAGCACATGGAGGAGCTCATGGAACTGAACTTGTTTCCAGAAAACGAGTGACTTTCCAACCCACAGGTCCTGGCTGTGTGGTCCTCCTCCCCACACATGCCTGCATCCACCTCCCCCAAGGCCTCTCCTGCTCCAAGCCCCTGTCTGGTGCAGGGTCTACCATGGTCCTGGGTTTGTGCCTCACTTTCCTGACAGGATGAGAAGCCTCAGGGTGGGCCTTGCATCTCTGTATACCGCACAATGGGCCTCACTTGAGGCCTGGCACCCGCGGGTGCTGAATAAATCAGTGGGACCTGAGGAGGATGCTACAGCCAGCTATGTTCAAAGCTCTGGCTTCTGGCTCAGAATTTGACATCCTCCCCGACTCCCTCAGAGCACACAGCAAGCCCAGGAAGCACTGGAGGAGTAACTCAGTCTCCTGACCCTCTCTGCCTGACGCCTCCTGGGACAGAGGCCATCTGTTTCATCTTTCACTCTCATCTGTGGGGACGGTGGCACATAATCCTCCAGAAGTGACAAAACCCTCCTGGCTGGACATACAGAGTCGCAGGACCCTTCTGGGGAAGAATGTGCCAGCATATGTGGGTAGCCAGGACCTAGGGGAGCCTTCGGCAAGTGTTCCCTGGACAGCCTGCAATGAGCCCTGGCTGGAAGGGGCCAGGCACTCGACCATGCATGCCTGGCCCTGGGAAGCCCTGGAACTGTCACTCTGTCTCATCACCTGAAGCATGTGTCAAGTGTGTGTGACCTGGGACGCTGCACACCCACTACGATTTACATAAGAAAAACCGAGGCCCACTGAGATTGTGTGGATGGCCTAGAGCTGGGCAAGATGCAGAAACCAAAGCTCACCGTGAGTGGAACATCAGGATTTTGATTCCTAAAGTTTACAGCAGATGGAGAGTGGGCTGGAGGTGGTTCCCTTTAGAAATAAAGTCTGTTTTCCTCTATTTATTGATAATCCCAACTAGAGTGGATTAATTTTCATTTAGCTATTTATTTTATTTTATTTTGTTTTGTTTTATTTTATTTTTGAGACAAGATCTGGCTTTGTGGCACAGGCTGGAATGCAGTGGCACAACCACATGTCACTGCAGCCTCAACCTCCCTGGGCTCAGGTGCTCCTCCTGCCTCAGCCTCCTCAGTAGCAGAGACCACAGGCATGCCCCATCGTACTTGGCTAATTTTTTATTTTTAGTAGAGATGGAGTTTTGCCATGTTGCCCAGGCTGGTCTTGAACTCTTGGGCTCAAGCAATCCACCCTCCTTGGCCTCCTAAAGTGCTGGGATTATAGGTGTGAGCCACCGTGACAGGCCTTAACTATTTATTTATTTTTACTTTTAATTATTTACTTATTTTCAGACAGGGTCTCATCCTGTCGCCTGGGGTGAGGTGCAATGGTGTGATCACAGTCACTGCAGCCTTGGCTTCCCAGGCTCAAGTGATTCTCCTGAGTAGCTGGGAGTACAGGCGCACACCACCAGGCCTGGCTAATTTTTGTAATTTTTGTAGAGATGAGGTGTCACTATGTTGCCCGGGCTGGTCTGGAATTCCCGGACTCATACAATCCTCCCACCTTAGCCTCCCGAAGTACTAGGATTACAGGTGTGAGCCATCACACCCGGCTCCATTTAGCTGTTTCAAAGTAATGTGAGTGTAATGAGACAACCACACTGTCTTAGCAGGTTGACCAATGTGGGGTGGGGTGGAGTGGTGGGGGCGGAGGGGATGCCCAACCCCAGAGTGAGAGATAAGGTAGGATCCTTTGCCTGGGAGATGACACACACTTGGTCAGGAGGCTGGAGCAGTGTGATGGGCAGGGACAGCATTCCAGGCACAGGGCACTGCTGGGTCAAAGGCAGGACACCTGGGGGCAGCAAATTGTCCCAGAACAAAGCCTACAAAGAAAAGGCTGCGCCCTCACTTTGGGCTTCCTTCTCGCATGCCCTCCCACAGCAGAGCCCTGAGGGAAGATGCACCTTTGGAAGCAGTGAGCAGCAGAGGCCACCCAGTTGCTGTCCATGAGGGCAGCTCCGCAGATGTGCCTGCCTAGATAGAGTAGACTGGCTTGCCATGGCCACCGCTCAGGTTCTGCCCTCTGGCCTCCGAAGATCTTCCCGGTGGGCCTCCCAGAGGAATTTCCGCTGAATCTGGTCTTCCCACACACTGTGGAGACAGCCCAGCAATGAGCTGCCTGCATGAAGGACACCAGCCCCTGGTGCCCCCAAATATCAGGATCAACAGGACCCGGGGCCACCAGGCCCCTCCTCTCACTTCACAGGAGGGACATGTCCAAGGCTCAGGGTGAAGCCACGCGGCCCATGGGACAGCACCACCTGGATGACCCGGGAACACACAGCCCAAGGCCCCTGTCAGGGGCGACGGCCGGTGGGGTTGGGGGGTGACCACTGGGCCCGGCTTCTCCCAGGCCTCGATGCCGTGCATATTGGCGCAGAAGGGGCTGCAGAACGGATGCACCACGCGGGCCCTGAGCGGCTGTGCCCTCCCTTCCCGGCCCAGTGTGCCCCCAGACTGAAGCGAAGGAGACACTCCGCCCACAGTCCCGTCTGCAGCAGCATTTCCCCGTCCTGGAAATGAGGGTGTTGGGGGCGCCGGACCGCGGAGGCCTGAGATCCACCCCAGCATGGCCAGCGCGGGGAGCCCCATCCTCTCCGCTCCTTCAAAGGCGCCTTCCTCCCAGGTCCCCTTCCTCCCAGAACCAGACCTGGCCTGGCCGGGCCCTCCGGGCGGGGGTCCACGTCGGGCGGAAGGCGGGCGACCTCTGCTCCTCGCTCCGTCCGGGCCACCCCGCCCGCTCACCTGCAGAGAGGGACCAGGTGTACGGGACGCGCAGCAGCAGGAGGAGCGGCCAGAGGATCGCAGGCAGCGCGCAGTGTCCCCGCCGGCCCGGGCCTGAGCGCTCTGCCCCCGCGTCCCTCATCCGGCCGGTGGCCTGGGCGTCCCCAACGGGGCGGAGAGCGCGGCGCGTGGCCAACCGCGGGGCTCTGGGAAACCGCCCGTGGCCATCGGGGTGCTGGGACCGGATCCCAGGCGGGCGGGTGTGGGGAGCCCGGGTCCGTGGGAGGCAGGGGTCACTGGGAACCCCCAGAGCGTCCCAGGGCCCCTCCCTCCAGGAACTCCGCTGTGCAGAGGAGACATGAAGGCAACTATGGCCCAAGCCCAGAAATATACAGTAATGGTGAGAGGGCAAGTGCTTGCATCGCGTCATCAAGCATTTCCAGCTTGCTTTCCGAGTTCAACCCACTCCTCCACAAGGACGCCGGCTCCTGGGATTAGGTCAGGCCCACCAGGGACAATAGAATATCCTTTTCTTAAACTCCAGCATGCCACAGTCATGAGAGGGCGGTGCCGTCTCAGTCACAGGTCCCTCCACTCTCAACAGGAGGGTCATAGACAGCAGCTGGGTGGCAGGGAGTCATCTCAGAATTCTGCCTAACACAGCCCAACCTCCGGCCTCCAGTGACGCATGTCCCTCCCAATCCCCAAAATGCATTCAGCATACCTCAAGGTTACCAAGAGCCTCATCCTGTTACCGAAACAGGGCCTGATTCAGACATGGAGAGAGGAATTCGGGCGGGTCCATAAAGTGAAAGCACGTTTCTTAAGAAAGTAAAGGAATAAAAGAATGGCTACTCCACAGGTAGTTGCCCATTTTTATGGTTATTTCTTGATTATATACTAAACAAGGGGTGGATTATTCATGAGTTTCCAGGGAAAGGGATAGACAATTACCAAAACTGAGAGTTCCTCCCTCTTTTAGACCATATAGGGTAACTTCCTGACCTTGCGGTAAACTGTCATGGCACTGGTGGGAGTGTCTCTGAGCATATAATGAGCATTGAGGACCACCAGAAGTCACTCTCATCGCCATCCTGGTTTTGGTGGGTATTGGCTGGCTCCTTTACCCCAACCTATTTTAACAAGATCTTTATGACTTGTATCTTTTGCCTACCTCCTATCACATTCTGTGACTTAGAATACCTAACCTCCTGGGGGCCGGGCATGGTGACTCACACCTGTAATCCCAGCACTTTGGGAGGCCAAGGTGGGCAGATCACCTGAGGTCAGGAGTTCCAGACCAGCCTGGCCAACACAGTGAAACCCCGTCTCTAATAAAGATACAAAAATTAGCAAGGCATGGTGGCAGGTGTCTGTAGTCCCAGCTACTTGGGAGGCTGAGGCAGGAGAACAGCTTGGACCTGGGAGGCAGAGGTTGCAGCAAGCCGAGATCATACCACTGCACTCCAGCCTGGGTGACAGAGCTAGACTTTGTCTTAAAAAAAAAAAAAAAAAAAAAAAAAAGGCCAGGCGCGGTAGCTCACGCCTGTAATCCCAGCATTTTGGGAGGCTGAGACGGGCGGATCACGAAGTCAGAAGATCGAGACCATCCTGGCTAACAAGGTGAAGCCCCATCTCTACTAAAAAATACAAAAACATAGCCGGGGGTGCTGGCAGGCACCTGTAGTCCCAGCTACTGGGGAGGCTGAGGCAGGAGAATGGCATGAACCTGGGAGGCAGAGCTTGCAGCCAAGATTGCGCCACTGCAGTCCAGTCTGGGCGACAGAGCCGCAAGACTCCGTCTCAAAAAAAAAAAAAAAAAAAAAGAAAAGAAAAAAAATGCCTAACCTCCTGGGAATGCTGCCCAGTAGGTCTCAACCTCATTTTACCGGCCTCTATTCAAGACGGAGTTGCTCTGGTTCAAATGCCTCTGGCAATCTCATTAGAGTCTCAGCTTAAAATTCAAAATCTCATCATCTACATCTAAATAGAATTATCTCATCAGCTCAAAATCCACCATGTCATCATTTAAATACTCCAGATGGAATATGGATCAGGTTCCCAGCTGTAATCTGCTAAATACAGCTCTTGAGCACAATTCTTCCTGACCTGTGGACCTATGAAACGAAAGAAACTTCCCACCCCAACATTCTGCACATACAATGACAAGACGGGCATAGCATAATGCTCAAAAGGAGGTTGGGGGAATGGACAGTAAAAAGCAGTGACTAGTCCCTAACAGCTTTTATATCCTTCTGGAACCAACTCCATTAGGTTTCAAGGCCTGGGAGAAAATCCTCTGTGGCTCTCAGCTCGGGTCATCCTTCCTTTTTCATGCTAAGTAGCACATTTGCATCCAAGTAGTTCTACTGCCTTGCTTCCTGCAAGTGGAATTTTGGGGACCTGGACCTTGTTTCATTGTGTACTTTCCCTGTCCCTGTCAGTATGAGCTGGGAATGGTCTGCTGAAATAAACATCTCAAGAACCTCATAGTCCTTGTAAGCGTGTTTCACCAGTTTCACTTCATTAGATAAAGTCACATGCACAATCTTTTTGAGATAGTCCCTCCTCCACCTGGCCTCCTGCTGAGATGGCAGCGTCCTTGGGGCCCTCTGTTGTGACTATACCTCAATGTCTTGAAAGGGCCCTTGGATTGACTGACTATTCTGACCTCTTGGTCTTTCTGGGGTCTTAGCAGAACATTACAGTGTCAGACTTTTCTCTGTGCCTTGGTTTCAGTGACCATCTCTGACTTTTAGCATCTTTTGACATCTGGAGAGGCTAAGAATTTTTGAAACCCTCCAGTCCTGATTCCTTTTAGTTTAGCAGTTCTTCCCTCAGTTTAGCCCTCTTCCTTCACATTTTGCTATAAGTAGCAAGAAGAAACCAGGTAGCACCTCAAAGCGTTGCTTAGAAATCTCCTAAGCCACAAGAAACTGCCTTTGCAAAATTACAACTGTAAGAGAAATCTGACATAGTTGACTCCATCTTGCTTCTGACCTCCAAGCTGTCCTTGGTCATTCCTGGGGCTAAGCCAAGCTACCTTTAAGAAGAATTTAGTTTATAGTTTAATTTGAAAGCAAGGATAATAATAGTTCCTCCCTAAAACTAATCCCTTCCTTGCTCAGGGACTGAAAACCACCTTTGGTAAGACTAATGAAAGGCCACAAGAATAGGATTATGGGAGGGAACTGAATTCTGATAAGGTAGGCATAGTTTCTATAATCCCTTACAGCTCAGGAGTCATATGGCCAGAGGTCACAAGATTTGTGACTCTCCCAATTGCTCCTATAATGTCACTATTATAGAACCTGAGATTTTTTTTTTTTTTTTTTGAGACGGAGTCTTGCTCTGTCGCCCCGGCTGGAGTGCAGTGGCCAGATCTCAGCTCACTGCAAGCTCTGCCTCCCGGGATCCTGCCATTCTCCTGCCTCAGCCTCTGGAGTAGCTGGGACTACAGGCGCCCATCTCGCCCGGCTAGTTTTTTGTATTTTTAGTAGAGACGGGGTTTCACCGTGTTAGCCAGGATGGTCTTGATCTCCTGACCTCGTGACTCGTGATCCACCCGTCTCGGCCTCCCAAAGTGCTGGGATTACAGGCTTGAGCCACCGCGCCCGGCAGGAGATTTTTTTTTTTTTCCAGCTTTTTTCAGACGGACCCCACCTGGACTTGTGACTCATGACTCAAATGGCCCTGTGGTCCAACCCAGAGGTGGACTCAGTGCATGGGGACCATTTCCCACACCTCTGTAATTTCATCACCAACCAACCAATCAGCTGCACTTATTCCCTAACCCCCTGCCCATCAATTGTCCATAAAATCCCCTGGCCTCTGAGCCTACCAATTTGAGTGAGAACACTGTTTGGACGAACGGAGGCAAGATGGTGCACTTCCGGGTTCTTCTTCACCACCAGCTCTTCCCACGCACGCAAAATTGCAGCCAGCGCCCAGGGAGGGTGCAGACCAACCCGGCATGCGCCAGGTGACGTCAATCCAAAGAGACCAAGATTTACCTGGTCTCACCTGCAGAACGCCCCCCGACACGCCCGTGCCCCGCCTATTGCCCTCCCACTCCTAGAAAAGCGGCTCTCTGCCAGTGAGCCACGCGGCCTTCCTCCAGCCCCACTGATGTCGGGATGCAGGAACCCCGCCAAGAGCCCCACGGTGGGGGGAGGGGGACTCTGTCGGCCTTCTTTGCCGGAGGCCGACAGACTTCTTCCCCACACCTTAGGTGACCAAAACAAATTTGCAGTTTTTGCTCCTACACTTGCCTACCCGCTGGTTCTTTTGTGCCCGCTCGGCTGGTCTTAGAAAAACAAGTCAAACACTAGTTCTCCTGTGTGAGCTGGGCCCCGGTCAATGAAAGTCTTTCTCTACTGCAACAGCACAGTCTCAGGAGTTTGATTCTGTCTGTGCAGCAGGCAGGAAGAACCTATCTAGCGATTACATGTATGTGCAAACGGGCCCCTGAAAGTTTGCTCCCCACACAACAGTGGGAAACAATTTCTGCTGTGACACCATCAGGACCTACCCCATTTCCGGTAGCATATCCACCACCTGCTAAGCTGTAAACCACAGAAGCCTTAAAGTCTATATTTCTATGCACAGTCTATCCAAGGAAATAGAGGCCTTCTCTAGGGTAATTCAAGTTTTTTAAATGATGTTCCTCAAAATATTTCCAGGCCCCACCCATTGCCCAGTTCCAAAACTACTGGCATATTTTTAAATGTTTCTTACAGCAGCACCTCATTCCTGGAACCAAAATTCCTATTAGTGTTCTGTTGCTGTGAAGGTTTTAACCTCGTGGCCGAAAACAACACAAATATATGACCATGCCATGCCCATGGGTAAGGAGTCTGCCATGGCCCAACTTGGTTCTCTGCTGAAGGTCTCATGCTCAAGATGTCGACTGGTCACAAGCTCTCTGAAGGTTCTGCAGAAGAATTTGTCTTCCAGCTCATTTAGGTTGTTGGCAAAATTCCGTTTCTTGCAGTTGAATGACTGAGGCGTGCATTTGCTAATTGGTAGCCACTGTCAACTCCTAGAGGCCACCACTTGGCTGCTTCCCACAGGCCCTCTCACAACACCGCAGCTTCCTCCTTCAGGGATAGCCTCAGGATCTCTTGCATCAAATCCTTCCTAGGCTTTGAATCTCTGACTTCTCTTGTCTGTGACCTCCAGACCCAGATACAAAGGACTCCCATGATTTGGTCAGAACTTTCAAGGACATCACCCTTCCTTAATCAATAATCTCCCTTTCGTAAAGTGCTATGTGATTAACACAGTCACGAGACTGATAGCCCATTATATTCACAGTCCCGCCCATCCTTGCGGGGAGGAATTATATAGGATGTGGGTTGTTGAGGGTTATCTTAGAATTCTCCCTACCACAGTCTCCTCTGAGACAGATTCTGCTAATGCAGACACAAGAGTTTCATTCAAAAGCTCAATCTCTAGCAGAAGATGCAGAAAAGTACATTGATAATTTCCTCTTTTTAATTTTTTTTTTTTTTTTTGAGACAGAGTCTAGCTCTGTTGTTCCGGCTGGAGTGCAGTGGCACCATCTCGGCTCACTGCAACCTCCACCTCCTAGACTCAAGCCATTCTCCTGCCTCAGCCTCCCAAGTAGCTGGGATTATAGGCACACGCCACCATGCCCAGCTATATTTTCTATTATTAGTAGAGATGGGGTTTCACTATGTTGGCCAAGCTGGTCTTAAACTCCTGACCTCAGGTGATCTGCTCACCTCCCAAACTGTTGGGATTACAGGCATGAGCCACTGTGCTCAACTCATTTTTTTTTTTTTCTGTTGGTTTTGTTTTTTTTTTTTTTGAGACAAAGTCTCGCTCTGTGGTCCATGCTGGCGTGCAGCGGCCAGATCTCAGCTCACTGCAAGCTCTGCCTCCCGGGTTTACGCCATTCTCCTGCCTCAGCCTCCTGAGTAGCTGGGACTACAGACGCCCGCCACCTCGCCCGGCTAGTTTTTTTTGTATAGTAGAGACGGGGTTTCACCGTGTTAGCCAGGATGGTCTCGATCGTCTGACCTCGTGATCCGCCCGTCTCGGCCTCCCAAAGTGCTGGGATTACAGGCTTGAGTCACCGCACCCGGCCGGTTTGTTTGTTTTTAAACAGTTTCACTCTTGTAGCCCAGACTGTGGTGCAATGGTGCGATCTTGGCTCACGGCAACCTCTGCTTCTTGGGTCCTGGGTTCAAGGCTGGTCTTGAACTCCTGACCTCAGGCGATCCACCCACTTCGGCCTCCTAAAGTGCTGGGATTACAGGAGTGAGCCACTGCACCCGACCAACTGATGATTTCAATGTACTGTGAAAAGAACCAGAATAAACACAGGCACAACAGTCTCAAGTTTACACATGGAACAATAATGTGTTTCTAATGTATCTACTTTAATCTACCCCTTAAAAAAATACTTGATCTTTTTATACTCTCTGAACTGTTTTTTTTTTTCTTTGTAAATCATACATCTGATAAGAGGTTAACATCCAGAATATTTTCTTTTTAAACTTCTACAACTGAACAACAAAAATCAAACAACCCAATTCACAAACTGGCAAAGGACTTGAATAGACATTTCTTTCTTTCTTTTTTTTTTTTTTTTGAGACAGAGTTTCACTCTTATTGCCCAGGCTGGAGTGCAGTGGTGTGATCTTGGCTCACTGCAACCTCTGCCTCCCAGGTCCAAGTTGTTCTCCTGCCTCAGTCTCCTGAGTAGCTGGGATTACAGGTGCCTGCCACCACCCCCAGCCATTTTTTTTTGTATTTTTAGTAGAGACAGGTTTCACCATATTGGCCAGGCTTCTCTTGAACTCCTGACCTCAGGTGATCCACGTGCCTAGGCCTCCTAAAGTGCTGGGATTACAGGCGTGAGCCACTACATCTGGCCTTGAATAGACATTTCTCTAAAGAAGATATACAAACAGCTAATAGCATATAAAAAGATGCTCAACATCACTAAACATTAGGGAAATGCAAATGAAAACAATGAGATACCACCTCACATCCATTGAAAACACAGAAAATAAAAACTGTTGGCGAGGACGTAGAGAAAGCGGACCCCATGCCCTGCTGTTGGAAATCGAGTACGGTGCAGATGCTGTGAATATGCCAGTTCCTCAAACAATTGAACATCAAATTAAAAAATAAAACTTCAACCTCACTTAACATTTAAACATAAAAGTTTGGCAGTTCCTCAAAAAATTAAACAGAATTACCCTTTGGTCTGCAATTCCACTTCGGGGTATACACCTGGAAGAATTGAAAGCAGGGTCTTGAAGTGACAATTGTCTGCCTAGAAGCATCATTCACGAAGCCCAGAGGGGGAATCAGCCCAAGCGTCCATGTGTAGATGAGTGGATACATAAAATGTGGTATAGTCTTCACCCTTAAAAAGGAATGAAATTCTGATGCGTAATACAACGGCTGAACGTTAAAGACATTATGTTAAGTGAAAGAAGGCAGCTACATCAGCACAGGCACTACGGGGCTCCACTCCCATTAGTTATGTCTCAAGAGGCCCCAGAGGCCAGAGAACTAGAGACAGGAAGTAGAATGGTGGGAGCTGGAGGGAGGGGAATGTGGGATTTGTGTTGAATGGGGGCAGAGCGTCAGTCTGGGAAAATGAAAAAGTCCTGGAGATGGACGGGTGGTGATGGCTGCCCTACAGTGTGAACGTACCTCATGCCACTGAACTGCACACTTAAAACTGGTTAAAATGACAAATTTATGTTATGTATATTTTACCACAATTTTAAAAAACTGGAAAAAAGTAATGTGCCCCTCCCCAATACAGCCAGAGGTGTAGAGGATGAGACTGAGAGTTGTATAGGGAAGCTGGAGGGGTGGGCAAGGCAAGAAGCCTGAGGGTGGCCACAGAGGAGGCGCCCAGTGTGGGGTATGGAAGTGTCACACAGGGTGGGTGACACTGGGTGGGGCCGAAACACACTAGGCAAGTGGCTGAGGACAAAGGTGGCCTGGCCCCGGGAAGCTGCAGGAACACTGTCTTCAGGGAGGTGAAAGGGGCTTTGGAGAGCTGGGGTGCTGGAATGCACTGCCCACCATCTGAGCTGTTCCTCAGGCATCCAGGGACCACACCTCCCACAACATGTCCCCTCACAATGATGCGCATTGTCAGTTTGAGACGAGGAGCCTGAAGCCAAGGAAAACCCACCTCATGCGGGGAGCATGGGTGTGGGCGGGCCTGCCGGCCACCTGCCCCTCTGTCCTGCTGCTGGCCCTCAGCATGACCCCACCTGCCTGGCCCAAGCTGCTCCCAAGGGAGCGCAGAAGACAGATATTGTTTAGTCTGGATATGGGACAGGGTTGCCACAGTCACAAGCTGGGTGGGCCTACAGAGTAGGAGGTTCCCAGTGACAGCCTATAGTGCTGTGAGCAGAAGAGGGACTCCAGGCAGGCTGTGGGCACCCAGTGGGGCAAGTGCCATCAGGCCTCACAGCCACCCCTGAACTCCCCCTCACAGACACGGTGCCGGCATCACCCAGTGGCACAGTGACCCGCAGGCAGGGTCAGGGCAGCACTGGGCCTCAGCGGAAGGGCTCTGGTGACCACTACCCCCACAGCCTCCCTCCACAGGCTCAAGGTGCCAAGGGTCTGTGCTCTCCCATGCCCTGCCCTGCATACCAGACCAGACAGTGCCTTCCTCTTCTCCTTGCGCTGTCACCACCAGATGAATTTTTCCTGTCCCTCTTCTCCAGGAATAAGTTGCTCTGAGCTTGCCACCAGGTGGCATCGTGAAACTGTCTTACAAGGGCCCAATCAGCTAAAATCACAGCCCCAAACTCTGGACTGGTACCTACTCTTCCCTCCATCGGCAGCCTGTTTACCTGTGGCTCCCACATCCCCTCCAAGCCATCCACACCATCCCAGACCCGCAGGAGTGTCCTGTTTCTCCTCCGCCCCTCGGGAGGGGATGCTCACTCTGGGGATCCCTTTGGCGCTCAGGGGGGACTTTCAAGCTCGCTCTCCTCCTCTGTGGGTCCCCGGGTGTGCCAGCCACCTTTCTCACTGTATTCATCAGTGTTCTCCAGAGGCACAGAACTGACACGTGAAAGGGCATTTATTGAGAAGAATTGACTCACACGATCACAGCGTGAAGTCCCATGACAGGCCGTCTGCAAGCTGAGGAGCATGGAAGTCAGCAGCGGCTCAGTCCGAGTCCAAAAACCTGAGAAGTAGGGAAGCCAAGAGTGCAGGCTTAAGTCTGTGGCCGAAGGCCTGAGAACCCCTGGCAAACCACTGGTATAAGTCCAAGAGTCCAAAAGCTGAAGAACTAGGAGTCTGATGTTCGAGGGTGTGAAGCATTCAGCACGGAAGAAAGATGAAGGCTGGGAGACTCGGCAAGTCACCTTCTTCTGCCTTCTTCTGCCTGCTTTTGCTCGCCATGCTGGCAGCTGATTGGATGGTGCCCACCCACATTTAGGTGGGTCTTCCTCTCCCAGTCCACTGACTCACATGTTAATCTCTGCTGGCAACACCCAGAAACACCCAGAAACAATACTTTGCATCCTTCAGTCCAATCAAGTTGACACTTAATATTAACCACTAACCATCACATTCACCTTCCCTGCTGCTCTGCAAGCACCCTTGGGCAGAGGCCACATCTCACTCGTGTTGCCGATGGCCTGGGCAGTGGGAGATGTTGCTCCCTGAGGCCTCTGTGGTGACTGCCTCCTCCTCCCCAGCCATGGTGATGGGGCTGCCGGAAGGCAGTGACTGCCCTCCATTCCAGAGAGATGTTGTCGCAGGATCACGAAGAACAGAGGGGTAGGGCTGAGGGGTGCTGTCCCACGCTGCGCACCCCTGTGCAGGACCTATCCTCTGAGACTGAGGTTGGTATCTCATGGTCCCCTGATGCCTTCAGATCAGCTACAGGAGTGCAGACTATGTTCCATTCTGTGTTGAGAGTGAGGGGTGCCGCTACCCTGCCTGCATGTTGTCTGAGAGAGGAAAGTGCTCTTACTCTTCGGAGGTAGTTCCAGAGGACTCGGGTCACCGATGTTGAAGGCAAAGTATCTCTTCCCTGCCTCAGCTATATTTGAAGAAACCTTCAGGGCCTGCCTTGACAGAGCAGGTTCCAGTAAGTGGCAGGTGAAGACACCTGGAGAAGTGGGGCTGTCCACTCCTGCTGGCATCAGATGTGCTGGTGCCACAGGGATGGTGACGACAGTTGACTGTCCTACCACATGACCAGGCGGGGAACACAGCTCCTTGTGCTACCTGTAACGCAACACATCTAGATCCAACCAGTAACCCGCCTCCTCCTCAGTGCTGAGGGTCTGTCTCCAAAGTGGTGCCTGAATGAACTTAGCAAACCTTACAGCACTTGACGGGAGACCGGCCCGCCCTGGAGGGCCTAGGCTCCTCCGAGGGTCCCCTGGCCACTCCAGCAGGGCCTTCTCACACGCTGCTGGGGAGTGTAGAGGAGATGCCGTGGAGGGCAACGCAGCACATCTCGCACTGCTGACCATGTGATTCCTCCTGCCAGAAAAACATCCTAGGTGAACATTCAGACTCCACCTAGCAACCTTGTCACTGCCCTGCTTGTAAGACTGGAAAAAAGCAAAAGCATCCATCAGGGAACAGCGGGGAAATAAGTGGTGAGGTGCCCAGAGAAGGGAATGATGCAGAGCATTTTCAAAGAATGAACTAGGCCTGTGAATGGCAACAACATTGGCCCAGAAGGTAGGATGTTGAGTGGAAAATGCCAGCAGTAGAATGAAGCAACCACACCAGATACAGAATAAATGCTATATATAGTTCAGGGACTGTGTATTTGCAGCAAATTCAAAAAACATGGGCAGGAGGAAGATATGGTAACTCTGGGGTGGATACTGCACAGGGAGGGAGAGAATAGGCCAGAGGATGGGGACAAAGGGGTCTGTAACTGTATGTGAGAGGCTTTGCTGTGTTAAAAAATGTATACAGTATGCAATATATGTTTACATGTAAATATATTTATATCTAGTTATATGTAACATAAAACGTTATATAAAAATAATTAGAAGCAGGCCAGACACAGTGGCTCACACCTGTAATCCCAGCACTTTGGGAGGCCGAGGCAGGTGGATCACTTGAGGTCAGGGGTTCAAGACCAGCTTGGCTAACATGGCAAAACCCCGTTTCTACTAAAAATACAAAAATTAGCAGGGCATAGTGGCACACACCCGTAATCCCAGCTACTTGGGAGGCTGAGGCAGGAGAATTGCTTGAACCCGGGAGGTGGAGCTTGCAGTGAGCCGAGACTGCACCACTGCACTCCAGCCTGGGCAACAGAGCAAGACTGTGTCTCAAATAAGAATAATAATAATTGGAAGCAAATATGGCAAAATGTGAACATTTGCTAATTCTGGATCATGGGTCCATGAGTGTCTGCTTATCCTAGTCTGCGTTTCTCAGTGTATTTCAAATACTTCACAGTGCTAATAAAAGAACAAAGTGTTTGCTATGAAAATTTCTTTTTCTAGAGATGGAGTCTCTGTCACCCAGGTTGGAGACAACCCCAACCTCCTGGGCTCAAGTGATCCTTCTGCCTCAGCTTCCCAAGTAGCTGGGACTGCCAGGTATGGCTAAGTGTTTAATTTTTAATTTTTATTTTTGGAGAGACAGAGTCTCATTATGTTGTCCAGGCTATTCTCAGACTCATAACTTCAAACTTCTGGCCTCAAGTGATCCTCCTGCCTCAGGCTTCCAAAGTGCTGGGATTACAGGGGTGAGCCACCATGCCCAGCCTTTTCAGTATATTTCAAATAAATAGGACACAGTGCTAATAAAAGAGTGCTTACAAAACATTTGCTATAAGTTAATCTTTTTTTTTTTTTTCCAGACGAGTCTCACTCTGTTGCCAGGCTAGAGTGCAGTGGCGCTGTCTTGGCTCACTGCAACCTTCGACTCCCTGGTTCAAGTGATTCTTCTGCCTGAGCCTCCCTAGTAGCTGGGATTACAGGTGGATTACACCACCACATCCGGCTAATTTTTGTATTTTTAGTAGAGACGGGGTTTCACCATGTTGGTGAGGATGGTCTCGATCTCCTGACCTTGTGATCCACCCGCCTCGGCCTCCCAAAGTGTTGGGATTACAGGCATGAGCCACCGTGCCCTGCCAATTAATCTTTAAAGTTAAATGAACCCAACAGGCCGGGACCTGCCTGACAGGAGTGCTCCAGGCAGAGGGGCAGTGTGTAGGTGGACCCTGGGCTGGGCATGGGCGGGGTGTGCTGAGCAGAGGACAGCAGGTGGGGCAGCTGCCGCTCTGCAGGGAGGGTAGCCACAGGGCTTTGCAGACCAGGACAGCAGACCAGGACCGCTGGGATGACTTTAATTATCATCCAGACTTTATGGACCTCCGGGAGGCTTCAGTGGGGGTGGACATGGTGGTCAGAAGGGAAATACGATCATCGACTAAAGAGGCTTTTCTTTTTTTTTTTCTTTATTTTTTTGAGACAGAGTCTCACTCTGTTGCCCAGGCTAGAGTGCAGTGGCGTGATCTCGGCTCACTGCAAGCACTGCCTCTCGGGTTCACGCCATTCTCCTGCCTCAGCCTCCCGAGTAGCTGGAACTACAGGTGCCGCCACCACGCCCAGCTAATTTTTTGTATTTTTAGTGGAGATGGGGTGTCACCATGTTAGCCAGGATGGTCTTGATCTTCTGACCTTATGATCCGCCCACCTCGGCCTCTCAAAGTGCTGGGATTACAGGCGTGAGCCAACGTGCCTGGCCTGAAGAGGCTTTTCAAAGGCTTCACATCTGTGCTAAAATCCAATAAAATAAACTCCACCACTCAAGTCAATGGATAAATAAAAAGTCGCTCTGCCATGAGGAGAAGGGTGATAGAGATGCTAGTGTGTGGAGGAGCAGAGCCTACGCACACTAGGAGGAGCAGGAGGCGGGCCAGTTGCCTGTCGGGAAGAAGGACCAAATGCCATTATCATCCTTGCCAGCGCCCCCAGGTGCATACAATCAATATATTTATCCTTCCCAGAACTGACTGGGCACTGCTCTGAGCCAGCAGTCACCATGTGAAGTGGGATTGGGGCATGGGGCCAAAGAGACCCAGCCGTGCAAGGAGCTCAGTGTGGTAGAGGGGGTCAGGCCAGAAATTGAAATGGGGGCGAAATACTGGGAGGCTCTGGCAGCTGTCAGAATTAGTTTATCTTTAGCAGTACATATTACTTATTTTTTAAAATCCAGGTTTAACCAAGAGATGCGGCAACATTCCAATATCCTTTGATACGGATTGGAAATCTAACTGTAAAGATGTCAATATGCTCAAGATCTCCCAGATCTCCAGGAGCGTTCCAGAAAAGCATCATACCTCTGACACTCCTGATCAATTTAGAACCTGGCTTTGGAGGAGCACTCCTCTTCTCTGCCTCTGGCCCATCACAAGGACACCGCCCTCTGCTTCCAGGACTCCTCCAGCCCATCATCTACCTGGATGTTCACCCTATCCTTGCAGATGCTGCGTTTGGTCTTGTTGCTCTGCAGTTTAAGTTGCTTCTCTCCACCTTCCTGTCACAGCCAAGGAAGCCCACGTGAAATGCCATGGCACAGCCCTGGCCTCTGCTCAAACTGAGTCTTTGGCCTCAGATTTCCCTCTCACCTTTTCCCCCAGTTTAAATCCACTAGTCTTAAAGACAAGCCACTTTAATCTTCGGTCTGGCATTTACCTCTCTGCACGATAGGCACTGAGGGTACGCTGGTGGGCAGGACAGACACAACCCTTGCCTTCATGGAGCTGATCCTCATAGCAAGGTTAGGCATAAACCACACATTAAACATTAAGAAAAATTGTAGTAAATGGTGTAAGAGGAATAAAGGGCAATATATGAGTACAGGCATACCTTAGTGCATACAAGGTATGTACCATAATAACGGATGAAGGTGGCTACACTAAACAACAAATTTTCCGTGTAGATGAAACAGCTTTCTGTTGAAAGAAGATGCCGCCAGCCTGAGTAACATGGAGAAACTCCTTCTCTACTAAAATACAGAAAACAAAACCAGGCCACGCGCGGTGGCTCACGCCTGTAATCCCTGCACTTTGGGAGGCCGAGGTGGGCGGATCATGAGGTCAGGAGATTGAGACCATCCTAGCTAACACGGTGAAACCCTGTCTCTACTAAAAATACAAAAAATTAACCGGGCGTGGTGGCGGGTGCCTGTAGTCCCAGCTACTCGGGAGGCTGAGGCAGGAGAATGGCCTGAACCCGGGAGGCGGAGCTTGCAGTGAGTAGAGATCACGCCACTGCACTCCAGCCTGGGTGACAGAATGAGACTCCGTCTCAAAAAAAAAAAAAAAAAAATGCAGTGAGTAGAGATCACGCCACTGCACTCCAGCCTGGGTGACAGAATGAGACTCCGTCTAAAAAAAAAAAAAAAAAACCCAGCTAGGCATGATGATGCATGTCTGTAGTCCCAGCTACTAGGGAGGCTGAGGTGGGAGAATCACCTGAGCCTGGGAAGTCAAGGCTGCAGTGAGCTGTGATTACACCACCGCACTCCAGCCTGCATGACAGAAGTGAGACTCTGTCAAAAAAAACAAAAACAAAAAACAAGAAAGAAGATGCCATCTAGGGCTTCCATAGCTAGAGAGAAGTCAATGCCTGGCTTCAAAGTTTCAAAATAACAGACTGACTCTCTTGTTAGGAGTTAATGCAGCTGATGATGTTAAGTTGAAGCCAATGCTTATTTACCATTCTGAAAATCAGAGGGCCCTTAAGAATTATGCTAAATCTACTCTGCCTGTGCTCTATCAATGCAACAACAAAGCCTGGGTGACAGCACATCGGTTTACAGAATGGTTTACTGAATATTTTAAGCCCGCTGTTGAGAACTACTGCTCAGAAAAAAGATTCCTTTCAAAATATTACTGCTCATTGACAAGGCACCTAAGAGCTCTGGTGGAGATGTATATAAGGAGGTTAAGGTTTATGTGCTTTCTAACACAACATTCATTTTTCAGCCCATGGATCAAGAAGTAATTTCAACTTTTGTCTTACTATTTAAGAAATACATTTCATAAGGCTGTAGCTGCCATAAATAGTAATTCCTTTGATGGAACTGGGCAAAATAAACTGAAAACTTTCTGGAAAGAATTTACCATGTTACATGCCAAGAAGAACATTCATTATTCATGGTAGGAAATCAAAATGTCAACATTAACGGGTGTTTGTAAGACATTGTTTTCAACCCCCACAGATAACTTTGAGAGGTTCAAGACTTTAGTGGGGGAAGTAACTGCAGATGTGGTAGAAATAGCAAGAGACCTAGAATTAGAAGTGGAGTCTGAAGATGTGACTGAATGGTTGCAATCTCATGATCAAACTGTAAGAGATGAGGAGTTGCTTCTTATGAATGAGCAAAGAAATTGGTTTAATAAGATGGAATCTACTCTTGGTGAAGACACTGTGAATATTGTTGAAATATTACATCCATTTCTTCGATAAGGCAGCAGTAGAGCTCGAGAGAATTGACTCCAGATTTGGAAGAATTTCTATTTACTGTAGGTAAAATGCTATCAAACAGCACTGCATGCCATGGAGAAATCTTTCATGAAAAGAAGAGTCAATCAATGCAGCAAACCTCACTGTCGTATTTTCAGAAATTGTCACAGCCACCCCAGCCTTCAGCAATCACCACCCTGATCAGTCAGCAAGTGACAATCTTTTTGCTGGTGGAGAGCCTTGCCTCGATGTTGATGACTGCTGACCGATCAGGGTGTGAGGATGGAAATAACACAGGACTTGGAGTGAGACATGCCTATTCTCTGCCACTTATTTGTTAGGTGGCCTTAGGAAAATTAATTGGCCTCATATTGAAGTCAATTTCCTGATCCTCGGCAGGGTTCTGGAGGGTGAAAGAAAATGTAAAATGGTACCCAGAATTTGCCACGTCTGTTCTTTGTGCATTACCTCTGCCACACATGCATGTACCCAGGTGCAATGATGAGGGCCCGGGGATGGAGATGTTCTCTGCTCCTGCAGCTAGGTCAGGTGACATGGCCAGTTGCTGAGGGACACTGTATTGCTGCCAGGAAACCAAGAACCCCTGTTTAGATAATCCTTTTCAGCCTGGTAGTCCTGGCTGCCAGCTGCCTTTAGGAGCTGCTGTGTGATGGGGGGCCCAGCTGGGAGTCTCAGTCACCTCTGCCAGTGCCCACTGCCCACACTCTGACTGCCTGAGCCTCGACCTGGCACCACGGTGAGTAACTCCTGTCCTGCTGCCACCACTAGGGGACATAGCAACAGGGTCTGCATGTCTCAGGAAAGATGGCTTTTTTTTTTTTTTTTTTGAGATGGAGTTTCCCTCTTGTTGCCCAGACTGGAGTGCAATGGCTTCATCTCAGCTCACTGCAACCTCCACCTCCTGGATTCAAGAGATTCTCCTGCCTAAGGCTTCTGAGTAGCTGGGATTACAGGCATGTGCCACCATGCCCGGCTAATTTTTGTATTTTTAGTAGAGACAGGGTTTCTCCATGTTGATCAGGCTGGTTCAAACTCCTGACCTCAGGTGATCCGCCCGTCTCAGCCTCCAAAAGTGCAAAGTGCTGGGATTACGGGCGTAAGCCACCACGCCCCGCCAAAAGATGGCTTCTTCATAACACAGACGGGACCTTAGGCAAGGCACTTAACCTCCCTGGGCTTCAGTTTCCCACAGAGCAGCATGTCATTTCTGTGAGATGTGCTCAGTGCCTGCACAGAAGGTGTCCCACGGTGAGGCTGTGGGTGGTCACTATCACCTCACCTCAGCGGTAGGGCCCAGGAGCATGTCCATTCTGTGGTTTAAACATGTTTGCATTAGGCACGCCTACAGTCTCAGTTTACCTCCAGCTTCCTAGAGGGCAGGGGTACTCCAGCATCCCCAGGCTCTTGAAGTGCTACAGATGGCTGAGATTCGACTTCCAAAGTTATGTTCAGATTCATTAGCCTGTGCTGCACACCCACCCTGCGTCTGCACCCAAGGCCAGCAGGCCCATCCTGACTCATAATGACTACAGGAACGGGGGCAGAGGAGTTAAAGGCTGCAGGGTCCTAAGCAGGGAGGTGACCAGGTGACGAGGGTGACCCCACATCTGGGGTTGATTACAGTGCAGAAACTAAGGGTGGTTCTGAGAAAGCCCATCTTCCTTTCTGAAGAAACGGACTTCCTGCACTCCCTAGGGGCCAGGTCTGCATTTTCGCAGGAGGGCAGCCCGGATAGGGGACCTCGGCAGGTGACACCAAACTGATGTTCCGTTCGGGGCAGCACCCGCGCGGTGCTCTGAGATTGTTTTATGGGCTATTTAAGTCCTCAGATGATTCTCAGCAGGAGGCAGGCTCTGTAGCATCCTAGCGGCTCTTTCACCATGGGAGTTAGGCGCTTTCCATTTCCATGAAGTTGCTGCTTGTCACCTCAGCCACATTTTTACTGAGAGGTTGTTATTTAACGAGTTCCCCTCTCCTAGGGAATCTCCATTCTAAGACGCCAAAGGCCGGCGAGGGTCGTTCTGCTGGGCTGGATAGCACAGACAGGCTTGGTCTTGGCCCTCCGCCCTGCAGCATACAGGACACTCGCGCAGAGAGCGTGGCCTGCGAAGGGCTCTGCTGCCTCTCCCGGCCCGGGGTCCATTAGACTGCTCAGGGTATCTGTAAAGTGCAAGGGACCCCTAGGGTGTGCAGGCCAGGGCAGCCGGGGCAGGGAGGCGGGGTCCGCCCTATGGCATCGCGGTTTCTCCGGAAGGGGAGATGGGCTTTCTCAGAACCACCCTTGGTTTCTGTACCGTCATGGGCCGTAAGGACGCAGGCGCTGCTATTCCTGGCAGCTGCTGTAACAGACCCTAAGAGGAGGACGCGCTTCAGGGCTGCGGCGGGCGTGGTCCGGGACGGTTCTGGGCGTGGTCTTTGGATGTGACGGGCGTGGCCTTGGGCTGCGCAGGGCGTGGTCCCAGGGCTGCGATGGGCGTGGTCTGGGGCGGTTCTGGGCGTGGTCCCCGGGCTGCGGTGGTCGTGGTCTCACCCCCAGCGTCTGAAATTTCTGCCTCTTCCTGACCCTAAAAATATCCTGCCTGTTCCCACGCGGCTCCTGCGTTCTGGAGCAGTCTGCCAGGCTGGCGGTGGGTGTTGGGCAGGGGTCTCAGGCTGCCAGCAGTCAAGTGCAGCCGGTTCTGCAGTGATGACAGGGGATCTGTGGGCTTGGAGGATGCTGTAGGTGGGATGCTGTAGGTGGGAGAGCTAACATTGACTCAGCATTTATCTCAGGCTACGCACTGTGCTGAGTCCTTTACCTCTGGGCTTCCACAGCGTTTCCATGAGGTCACTGTGGTTGGCATTCGTGTTTCACAGATAAAGAAACCGGAACAAAGTTTTTCAAGGCCACGCAGCCAGCACCTCGAGAGAGGGGGAGAGCTTGTTCATCTGAAAGGGATCCCCGAACACCACCAGCCACCCTGGCCACTGGCCCTGACTGAGCTCACCCCACGCCCCACCAGCCAGGTGCCTGGGGAACCTGCCTTCCACTCCTCCCCACTAGCTCCTGTGAGGTCTCTGCCTGCCAGGCCTCCTCCTCCCCAGAGGAAGGGACGTTTCCACCACACAGCGACCCCACAAGTCAGCTGAGGCTTTGGGGGCACGGAACACTCACATGGAGCCCTGAGCGGAAGGGGTGTAGAAGACACACTCACACGCATGCACAGGGTCACCCTGAGCTGGAGACCACACCCAGGGCTCTGTGAGGAAATGTGAGTGCGCCCAGACCCCTCCAGCCTGGTCCAATTTGCTGAGCCTCTAGCTGGACAGAGGTCAGACCAGGTCCATAGCCCGGAGATCCTAGTTCCAGACAACTGCTCCTTCCTTTCCTGGAGGGCAGTACTGATACTGAATATAATCCAGTGTGGTGAGAATCCATTGCACGCTCCCTGTGAACCAAGCAGACAGGTTTGGGGGCCACTGAGATAGGGGACACTTCTGGAGGGGTCAGTGACTGCAAAATGGTGGCAGTGGGATGATCTGTTATGTCTACCCAGCCACATGCAGCTGCACAGTCGCAGAGATGGGAATGCAAGAAGCCAGGTGTGAGTTTGAATTCACATTTTTAAAAAATCTTTATTAAGCAGTCATTCTAAGGCCTGCCCGAGCCTGGCATCTCTACAGAGGAGTGGCGCCATCAGGACCCCTTTAGGGCAGATCAACACTCAGGGCAGACGCAGAATCAACAACCTGTGATAAAGCCAGCCATTCCTGCCAGGAAGCATGAGGGATGAGCTGGCGCCTTGCCCCATGGGCACTACAGCTTGGCCGGCCCTGATCCAGCTCATCAGCAAGACACCCTGCATGCCCCAAGCAGCCAGCAACACCTCCTTGGGCCTGGGGGACCTCAGGGTGCCCAGCTCCATGCTGTACTGGCTTTTCCTTCCCTCGAGCCTGCTGGCTGCAGCCATACTGGCTGTGAGCCCCCTGTGCTGGTGACCATCCTGCGGAACCAACGGCTGTGACAGGAGCCCCACTACCTGCTCCTGGCCAACATCCTGCTCTCAGACCTGGCCTACATTCTCCTCCACATGCTTATCTCCTCCAGCAGCCTGGGTGGCTGCAAGCTGGGCCGCATGGCCTGTGGCATTCTCACTGATGCTGTCTTCACCGCCTGCACCAGCACCATCCTGTCCTTCACAGCTGCTGTGCTGCACACCTACCTGGCAGTCATCCATCCTCTGCGCTACCTCTCCTTCATGTCCCACGGGGCTGCCTGGAAGGCAGTGGCCCTCATCTGGCTGGTGGCCTTCTGCTTCCCCACATTCCTTCTTTGGCTCAGCAAGTGGCAGGATTGCCCAGCTGGAGGAGCAAGGAGCTTCATGCATCCTACCACTGAGCATGGGCACCCAGCAGGGATGCGGCCTCCTGGTCATTGTTACCTACACCTCCATTCTGTGCGTTCTGTTCCTCTGCACGGCTCTCATTGCCTACTGCTTCTGGAGGATCTATGCAGAGGCCAAGACTTCAGGCATCTGGGGGCAGGGCTATTCCCGGGCCAGGGGCACCCTGCTGATCCACTCAGTGCTGATCACATTGTATGTGAGCACAGGGGTGGTGTTCTGCCTGGACATGGTGCTAAGCGGGTACCACCACATTGACTCTGGGACTCACAAATGGCTCCTGGCAGCTAACAGTGAGGTACTCATGATGCTTCCCCGTGCCATGCTCCCATACCTGTACATGCTCCGCTACTGGCAGCTGTTGGGCACGGTCCGGGGCCACTTCCCATCCAGGAGGCACCAGGCCCTCTTTACCGTTTCCTAGAGTTCTTGAGTCCACAGTCTGGCAAGCTGAGGTTAAAAATCATATGTTGAATGCAGCAGCGTCCAATTATGGCTAACTTCTTAGAACAGCACATTATAATAGTGGAATTGGGCCTTTCAGAGGACCTCAGCTGATGTTTTTCACCATTTTGACAGTTTTTAAGTAGAGAAAGCCCTTTTATGACACTGAAATCTTACTTGGAAATGGAAGGAAGTAAAGGCAATCAAGCAGGGCTCCGGTCTAAGTGAGGCCTTGATCTGCATCCCTCCAGTGGCTTACTGCACACCCTCCATGGCCACTGTGGATGCATCCTTGCAACACACAGAAGCCAAAATGTTGCTGACAGTGGGAACCAGGGAGGTGAGAAGCAGAGCTGCTGAACCCTGGGACCATGAGCTCTATTTGGGCAGCCACTCAGGATGTCGGAGGGAGGAAAGGAAGCCAAGGATCCACAGCAGTGGAGAGTGTCATGGAGATACCACTATAAAGCTGGAGTGTGCAAGGGTTACACTCTCACAGTAAAGGTAAATGATAACCTAACCTTACAGAAGGGGGCAGCAAGGGAATGTGCCTGCCTTGACATTGGTGCTGTGGAGAAGAAGAAAATTCCTTGAGAATTCTTAAGCAGAAGCCACTCTTCAGACAGTTTTAGAGCTAGGCTTCAAATTATATTAGTGGTCAAAACACTTCAGTCTGTGGTTAGTGTGGTTCTCCTGGACGATCTGAGTTTCAACTTAGGCTGCAGAGAATTTCCAGAGTCAAAGAACCTCAAATAATGGAGTTTCACATGGTCAAATCTCACAAAACCACACAGGGAGATAAGGCACCATGAACGAGAACAAGAAGAAACAAGAAGACAGCAGCGTCAGACCACAGCTCCTTGAATTACCAACACTGGGTTACTATAAAAATGTTCAAGATGTTTTAAGACACTAATAATGACATGAAAACATGAGCAGGGATAATACTTTTTTAAATAACCAAGAAAATTTGGAAAATATTTAAATAGAACTTCTTGAAATAAAAATATTAGAATTATGAGTTAAATTTAATATGGATTAAAGAGCATGTTAGACACAACTGGAGAGGGACTCTGCAAATTGTAAGACAGCTCCAGATAAATTACCTAAAATGCAGCCCAGAGGGACAAAGAGACGACCGTGTAAAAGAGAGATTAAGAGACATTGAGGTTGGGATGGAAAAGACTAATATACATTTAATTTGGGAATATAATACAGAAAATGTAGGAGGGGAAATACTTGAAGAGATAACAGCTGAGGATTTTTTCAGATTTGTTGAAAGATATCAAACCTCAGATCTAAGAAATCTAATCAATTATAAATAAGATAAACGACCAATAACCCACAAGGAAGCACATCATGCGAAACTGCAAACAGCTAAATACAAAGACAAGATATTTAAAGCAGGCAGAGATAAAAGACAAAGGAACAGCAATTAAACTCACCTTGACTTCTCAAACAATGGAAGAGACCAGCCTGACCAACATGGTGAAACCCCGTCTCTACTAAAAATACAAAAAAATTAGCTGGGCATTGTGGCAGGCGCCTGTAGTCCCAGCTACTTGGGAGGCTGAGGCAGGAGAATGGCGTGAACCCGGGAGGCATAGCTTTGCAGTGAGCCGAGATCGCGCCACTGCCCTCCAACCTGGGCGACAGAGCGAGACTCCGTCTCAAAAACAAACAAAAATACAGAAAAAAAAAAATTAACCAGGCGTGGCAGCACATGCCTGTCAGCTACTCAGGAGGCTGAGACAGGTGAATCGCTTGAACCAGGGAGGTGGAGGTTGCAGTGAGCCAAGATCACACGACTGCACTCTAGCTTGGGCGACAGAGATCCCGTCTCAAAAAACAAACAAACAAACAAAAAACACAGAGGCCTGAGCGACTGAAATAACGTTGCCAATGTGCTGAGAAAAGAACTGTCTTCCTAGAATTTTATACACAGAAAAACAACCTTTCCAGACCTTGACAGAACACAGAAGCTGAAAGACAGCATTCCTAGCAATACGCATTAAGAAAATTTCAAGGGATGTATTTGTTGCAGAAGAAAAATTATTCCAGGTGGAAGGTTTGAGATGTATGAAGAAATAGAAAAATCACTGGAGACTATGCACATAAACAGGAATAGCCATTATCTAGTTGCCTACATAAAAGCAGTAAAAATGTCTAATTTCAGCTGGGCGTGGTGGCTCAATGCCTGTGATCCCAGCACTTTGGGAGGCTGAGGCGGGAGGATCACCTGAGGTAGGGAGCTCAAGACCAGCCTGACCAACATGGAGAAACCCCGTTTCTACTAAAAATACAAAATTTTGTATTGGCATGGTGGCGCATGCCTGTAATCCCAACTACTCTGGAGGCTGAGGCAGGAGACTCACTTGAACCCAGAAGGTGGAGGTTGCGGTGAGCCAAGGTTGTGCCATTGCACTCCAGCCTGGGCAACAAAAGTGAAATTCGGTCTCAAAAAAAAAAAAAAAAGTCTAATTTGAGGGTTTAGAAAAAACAGAAAAAAAGGATTATATAAGAGTGGTATATGTGTTAGAAAGGTGTGGTCGTACTTAAAGCATTCTGAAGTCTAGCAGTCTTCAGGAGGAAGGTAGAAATATTAATCTAAGACTTTGTTACGCATGCAAGTTAAAATGTCTGAGGTAACCACTAATGGACTAGACAAACGAGGATGACTCTCTGAATAATCTAAGGGACAAATGAAATGAGTAAGAGAAAATGTACCTCATCCAAAAGAAGGCAAGAAAAAATATATAGAAGTCAGGACAAATAGAAAGCATAAAATAATATGATAAAATCCGAACAACTAATTTAAATTTACTAAAACAATAAATTTAAATGACTAAAATTTGATGGTGGGGAAACAGTATTGTCCATTTACTTTTAAATCAGATATATGTTATTTATAAGAGATTATGCTAAACAAACAACAGAGCATGGGTGGAAGTAAAGCAATCAGTTTGAAGCATAGAAAAAGATAGAAAGCCTTTCCTGGATCCTCCAATCAAAACTTTACTCAGGCTGGGTGCAGAAGCTCATGCCTGTAATCCCAGCACTTTGGGAGGCAGAGGCCAGAGGATTACCTGAGGTTAGGAATTCGAAACCAGCCTGGCCAACATGGTGAGATCCCGTTTCTACTAAAAATAAAAAAATCAGCCGGGCATGGTAGAGGGCACCTGTAATCCCAGCTACTCAGGAGGCTGAGGTGGGAAAATCGCTTGAACCCAGAAGGTGGAGGTTGCAGTGAGCTGAGATCGTGCCATTGCACTCCAGCCCAGGTGACAGAGTGAGACTCCATCTCAAAAAAAAAGATAGAAAGCAAATACTCAGCCGGG
>NW_012115155.1:12853223-12859784 GCF_000951035.1 Colobus angolensis palliatus | reverse complement strand
CAAAAAACTAGCCGGGCGAGGTGGCGGGCGCCTGTAGTCCCAGCTACTCGGGAGGCTGAGGCAGGAGAATGGTGGGAACCCGGGAGGCGGAGCTTGCAGTGAGCTGAGATCCGGCCACTGCAGTCCAGCCCGGGCGACAGAGTGAGACTCCGTCTCAAAAAAAAAAAAAAAGAAAAGCAACTGGAAAAAGAACAGCAGATATGTGTGAGTTAGCTCTGACTGTGCCCCACAGGGGCTTTGCAGATATGACTGAGTGAAGGATCCTGAAAGGAGGGTTATCCTGGACTATCAGGTGAAAGGATGCAACCCCAAGGGCCCTTGCAAGGGAAAGAAGGAGGCAGGAGGGTGGGAGAGATATGTGATAATGATGGCAGCCAGGTCAGAGACCAGGAGGAGCCACCACCCTAAGAATGTGAGCAGCCTCCAGAAAAGGCAAGGAGGTGGATTCTCCCTTTGAGCGTCTGGAAGGACACAGTCCTGCCTGCACTGATTTTAACTCAGTAAGACCCATTTTTAACCTCTGATCTTTAGAACTGCAAGATAATACATCTGCATTGTTTCCTACCATAGATTTTTGGCATTTTGTTACAGCAGCAACAAGAAACTCATCTAGTGACCTTGGCTTGGATGCTCTTCTCTGCTTCGCACTGTTGCCACTGCCAGCAGTTAACCCAGGCTCGTCCACAGGCTTCCAAGAGAGGTTCACAGGTTTCCAAGAGAGCAGATGTGCCAGAAGCTGAAAAGCAGCAAGTCATGACTTTGCTGCACTCTGCTTGACAAAGCACCACACAGCACAGCACAGCAGCAGGCTCATGGAAGAAACAGTAGACTCTGCCTCTCCATAAAAGGAGTTCCAAGGCCACATGGCAAGGGACAAGGATATAGGGAAGGGAAATACTAGGGCCATTGGCGTAATCTTCAACCACAAATACAGCAAAGTTGAGGATGTCCTTACTTCAGCAATTACATTCCCACATACATTCCCTAGATAAACACTTGTTCTTTTACTCCATGTTCACAGAAGCACTATTGAGAAACAACCCAAACAACCATCAATTAAAGAATGGGTCAATGCATATGGAAGAGTCATGCAATGGAATACTATACAGCATTGAAAAATAAATAGTTGTACACATCAGTATGGATGAATCTCATAAGTATATGGTTTTCGGATGAATCTCTTAAGTATATGGTTTTTGGAAAAAGGCAAGTCCCAGAAGAATACATACTAATATGACTGTACTTGGAGATAAGGCCTGTAGGGAGTTAAGTAAGTTAAAAGAGGCCATGAGGGTGAGGTCCTAACCTGATAGGATTGGTGACCTTAAAAGAAGAGCGATATCTCTCCCTTCCTACAGTGAAAAGACAGCCACCTGCAAGCTAGGAAGAGAGGCTTTGCTGGGAACTAGTGCCACCTGCACCTTAATCTCAGACTTCTAAAGCCTCCAGCACTCCGAGAAAGTACACCTTCTGTTGTTGAAGCCACCCAGTGTGTGGTATTTTGTTACGGCAGCCTGAGCAGGCTAATACAGTGGGAAAGTATAAAAAAAGATAATAACGAACACTAAATTCAGTAAAAGGCCTATTGATATGTGGTGGAGAGGACGATGCAGAGTTCTAAACTGTGGTTCACATACTTCTTCAGCAGGGTGATGGGTATACAGCGTCTGTTCCTTTGTTATATTTAAAATTGCATAAAGAGGCCGGGTGCGGTGGCTCACGCTTGTAATCCCAGCACTTTGGGAGGCCAAGGCGGGCGGATCACGAGGTCAGGAGATCGAGACCATTCTGGCTAACACGGTGAAATCCCGTCTGTACTAAAAATACAAAAAATTAGCCGGTGTGGTGACGGGCGCCTGTAGTCCCAGCTACTCAGGAGGCTGAGGCAGGAGAATCACTTGAACTCGGGAGGCGGAGGTTGCAGTGAGCCGAGATCGCGCCACTGCACTCCAGCCTGGGCGACAGAGCGGGACTCTGTCTCAAAAAATAAATTAATTCATTAAATAAAATTGCATAGTTTATATACACCATTTAATGTATGATGCGTACCAAATAAAATAATTAAACCATGTAGCCTACAGCCTCCCCCCAGCCCTCCCACTTCCCCTCTCCCCTGTGCACAGAAGAAAATAAGACCCAAGAAGGACAGAACGTGCCCAAGGTCACAGGCTGCTCATGAAGAGACCAGCCTGCCAGCTCCTGGCCATGCGCCTCACCGGCTTATAGCCAGCAACAAGCCTCTGTGGCGTGGTGGACTGTGATCACCCCCAGGCTCCCCCGGCTCAGGAAACCGCTCGGCTGGATTTGTGAATTTCCCCTCAAAATTTTGTCAATGTTTGCTTTATACATTTTCATTCTCTTATGATATGTGTTCATTTTATCTCCTTTGATAAATTGGAACTTATCATGTAGTCACCCCCTTTAGTAAGACTGTTTGGCTTTAAAGTCAGCTTTGTCTCTTCTGCTGCTTTCATTCAGTATTTCCTTTCTTTCTTTTTGAGACAGAGTCTTGTTCTTTCGCCCAGGCTGGAGTGCAGTGGTGTGATCTCAGCTCACTGCAACCTCCACCTGCCGGGTTCAAGCAATTCTCCCGCCTCAGGGTCCTGAGTAGCTGGGATTACAGGCTCCCTATACCACACCTGCCTAATTTTTGTATTTTTAGTAGAGACGGCATTTCGCCATGTTGGCCGGGCTGGTCTTGAACTCCCAACCTCAGGTGATCCATCCGCCTCGGCCTTCCAAAGTGCTGAGGAGCCAGCTGGGGATAATGTGAGCGAGCATTTCTGTCATTGGTCCAGAGTGGCATGTACTGTAAGCAGTCCATCAACAGACATCTTCTCTCCTATCTGAGGGCTCTGTGGCCTATGGCTGCCATCTGTGGCCACTAGGACAGCAGAGGTCCCAGCTCTCCTGATAAGTGGCCAGCGAGATGCCCCGCCCCAGACCCAGAAACATAAGCCACTGATGCCAGAGCCGGGGCAGCCATCGTGGTCGCTGCAACACCATCCCTCGGGCAGCAGAGACCCTCTGAATCCGCCCATGTGGTCAGCCGGGCAGGCTGCGGCCTCACTGGCCAGCAGCAAGGGTGGCACCGTGGTGACTCTGAGACCTACCCAGGATCTCTCAGTACACCTTTCCTTTAGTTAAACCAGTCAAGGTTGAATTGTTGCTTGTGACTAAGAACTTGGATTTATACAGAATTTGATACAGGAAGAGGCAGAGTCACTACACATTTAAATACTAAGGCTTAGGCCAGGTGCGGTGGCTCACACCTGTAATCCCAGCACTTTGGGAGGCCGAGACGGGTGGATCACGAGGTCAGGAGATAGAGACCATCCTGGCTAACACAGTGAAACCCCGTCTCTACTAAAAAAAAATACAAAGAATTAGCCGGGCGTGGTGGCGGGCGCCTGTAGTCCCAGCTACCCTGGAGGCTGAGGCAGGAGAATGGCGTGAACCCGGGAGGCGGAGCTTGCAGTGAGCCGAGATCGCACCACTGTACCTCCAGCCTGGGCGACAGAGTGAGACTCCGTCTCAAAAAAAAAAGTGAACTCATGGGAAGCCCTGTCCTGGTGGTTCTACATGAGAAACAATTCTCCCTAGCAACTTATAAATGTAAAATGATCCCAATCCATACTTGAAGCAATATTGCTTTTACAAAATAACGAATGAACAAGGATAGCCAGGAATATCCTGGAAAAGTAAGGAGCGGACACTGGGCCTGCCAGCTACAACCATGGGGTGCTAGCAGGGGATGGAATGGAACGCTCAGAAATCGCTCCAAGACACAGGGCATGCAGGTATCGAGCTATGGTCTTCGGCAGAAGCCCACCGTCTCTACTCCTCCTTGTGGCACTGGGGCTGGGCTCTGCACACCCTGCTTGACCAACTGCCAACAGGCTCTGCCAATAAGGGTCACAAGAGGCCAGCTAGAGGGGAAGTGAGACACTGGGCCTTCCTGTTTCGCCCCCTATTTCTGTCTGCATCCCCCAACAGCAGCCCTTCCCCTCAGCAGGAACCGCTGGTTCCCTCTCACTGTGGCAGCACCCACTGGAGAGCACTCCTTTCTCTGGCTCTGGTATCCACAGCCTCTTCCCTGTGTCCCACAGTGCTTGGGGAAGACCTGCTTCCTAACGTATTATCTCTTCCTTTCTCAGGGTCCCCTCCCACCCCTTTAAACATGTTCAAACAAGTCCCTATGTCCAGTTCTTTCTATTAAAAGAATAGTGTGGTTTTGTTTTTCTGACTGGTTCCTGACTGATAGAATTAAAGACATGATAGATACATAGCTTGACAGACACCATTCCATAGCAGTGGGAACGATGGATTATCCGATCAATCATGTTGGAACGCCCAGGAGACCATCCAGAGAAAGACAGTTTCCAGGCTAATCAAATAGTTAAACATCAAAATACAATCACAAAGAGCTAGAAGTTGTCACTTTTTTTTTTTTTTTTTTTTTTAGATGGACTCTCACTCTGTAGCCAGACTGGAGTGCAGTGATGTGATCTTGGCTCACTGCAACCTCCGCCTCCCGAGTTCAAGTGATTCTCCTGCCTCAGCCTCCTGAGTAGCTGGGACTACAGGTGCATGCCACCACGCCCAGCTAATTTTTGTATTTTTAGTAGAGACAGGGTTTCACCATGTTGGCTGAGATGGTCTTGATCTCCTGACATCATGATCCACCCACCTCAGCCTCCCAAAGTGCTGGGATTACAGGCATGGGCCACCGCACCCAGCCAGTTGTTACACTCTTACAGGATGGAAGGTTTCTCAGTAGAATACAGGATACTGAAGTGTTATAAGGAAATATTAACTGATTTCCCCATAGAATACTAGAAAGTTCTGCAGAAGGGAAAAATGCCATAAGTGAAGTAACCAGACAAATCAAAAATCGTGACAAAATATTTGCTACTGATATGCAAAAGGGCCAGTTTTCAAAAAAATATAAAGTCAATAAGTTTAAGATGAATAAGCCAATTAAAATTGTCAAAGAACACACACACAGTTCACATAAAGGGAAATGGCCATGGCTTGTAAACATATGAAAAGATGATGGGCCTCACTCATTCAAGAGACATGGAAAATAAGGCCACATGGACATGCCATTTCTCATCTCTTGATTTGGTAAAGACTCAGTAAATTTAGTAATACTTTCCGTCGACAAGTGTGATAAGCCCGGCTTGTGAGAGTGTAAATTGTTTAAACCCTTAAGGGAGGGCAATTTGCAATAACTAACAATATTTTAAACAGGTACACTAATGATCCTATGCGATAGATAGCATATCACCTTCTCATTTTACAGATTAGGAAACTGAGGCAGACAGCGGTTTAGCATCTTCCCCAGGGCCACAGAGCTAATAAACACTAGAACTGGAATTCAAGCTCAGGCAGTCTGGCACTGAATACAACATGCAGGAACACTCCACCACCCGAGTAATCCACTCATGTGACCCAGGGGTTCCCCTTCTAGGTCTTTATCCTACATCTCTTATTGTACATGTACAAACTAAATATGTTCACAGATATTCACTGTAGCAGAATACTTGGAAATAACCTATTTCCCTCCAAAAGAGATATGTTCAAATAATTACACTGCATCTGAAATGGAATACAATACAGCCGTTACATAACTGAAGCTTATACCAAAAAAATCACCAAGACAAACTGTTGAGTGTGAAAATCAAGGAGCAGAGGGCTTCCAGTTCTGGCAGCAATGGCGCCGCCTCTCCAGGCCTCCCCATCACACCATACGATTGACAAAAGCTGGACAAATCCCGTGGAACGGTAGTATGCATTACAGAGAGCAACCAAAGCAGCCGAGGTAAGGGGCTGAAATCCTGGGATGAAAGGAAACTCACGAGTTGCGTTCCAAATCTGGTTTGACTCTTCCCCCGGAAGTTATTCCATGGCCCACAGGAAACAGAGCCCGAGCACAGCAGAACATCATAACGGGGCTGAGGGTACGAGGGCCAGCAGCACAGACAAAGGGGAGCTAGGGAGAGGGAACCCCAAAGCCTGCATGCGCATTCTCTTCAAGGCGTGCAGCGGCAGGGCTGAACTCCAAGAAACCAGGCAAAAAGCAGCCACTGGAGGAAAAGAGCTGGTGGGAAGTTGTCGCCGACACGGTGCAGGGGAAACAGAAGCTGGAGCCAAGTCCTGCCCTCCGGGAGAAGAATTGCGAACATCCCAGGCTCTCCGTGGCATGCCCGAGGAGGGAGGCCATGCAAGAGGTCAGGTAAATTACAGCGGCCCGTCCCAGTGGACAGTGGAACATATTCAGACTGAAGCGCAGTGAGAAGGATGGGAAATGCAGAAAGGGCACTGGAGAGATATGGGATATGGAAAACACATACACACAAAAGCAAAACGGAATATATCTATATCTGGAATCCCAGAAGTCAGAGATTGGGAGAGAAGCAATATCTAAAGAAACACTAAGCGGCTGGGCACGGTGGCGCACGCCTGTAATCCCAGCACTTTGGGAGGCCGAGGCAGGTGGATCACGAGTTCAGGAGATTGAAACCATCCTGGCTAACACGGTGAAACCCTGTCTCTACT
>NW_012115155.1:12851589-12852770 GCF_000951035.1 Colobus angolensis palliatus | reverse complement strand
GCACGCCTGTAATCCCAGCACTTTGGGAGGCCGAGGCAGGTGGATCACGAGTTCAGGAGATTGAAACCATCCTGGCTAACACGGGGAAACCCTGTCTCTACTGAAAATACAAAGAATTAGCCGGGCGCGGTAGCGGGTGCCTATAGTCCCAGTGACTCAGGAGGCTGAGGCAGGAGAATAGCATGAACCCAGGAGGCAGAGCTTTCAGTGAGCCGAGATCGTGCCGCCGCACTCCAGCCCAGGCGACAGAGCGAGACTCCGTCTCAAAAAAACAAAACAAAAAAAAACACTAAGCAAGAATTTTCAAAATCAATAAAACATGTCGAACCACAGATTAAAGAAGCCCTGTGAACACCAAAGGGGTTAAATACAAGCAAAACCACACATTATACTAAAACTGCTAAAAATAAAGGATAGATAAAATATAAAAGTAACCACAGAAAAAAAGACATGTTACTTTAAAAGGAGCAAAAAGAAGACTGGCATATTTGAGAAATAATGGAAGCCAGAAAAAAATGAAATAATATCTCAAAGCTCTGAAAGAAGAAAGACTGCAAACCTCAAACTTGGGGACAATATGCTCCAAAATTAAAAGTGGAATAAAGCAGATTTTGTGTTTTAAAAAAATAATAAAATTGTAACACAAACCTGAACAGGTAATGAACAAAAATGTCATCTTGAAGAAAGGGCCCTTCAGGATGCACAGAGCACAGAAAGGAACAAAGGAAACTGGAAAAGAAAAGTAAGCGGTAAATGCACTGACTGCTTACAACGACAATAATAAAAGTATCTTTAGGGCTTAAAATACACATGGGAAAAAGATAATAGTCATTGCATTAAATGAAAATGAATGAAACACTTCAATTAAAAACATATTTTCAGACTGGATAAAAAAATATAAAGTCCAACTACACGTTAACAAAATACACATGAAATGGAGAAACAGAAGGACTGAGCAGCTGGACCCAATCAAGGGTGGGGAAAGTCTCAGATCCCTCGGGGTGAAGTTCTGGGCCACCCCTACCTGCAAGGCTGAAGGGATCTAGAATGGGTGACAGGGCAGGGAGATGATTAATATTGTCTACAATCTTGGGACCAGCTAAAACCCTAGGGATTGTAGCTCCTGTTTGGTTTTGCTGCTTTCTTCAAGTTATTTATTTATTATTTATTATTATTATTTA
>NW_012115155.1:12836058-12848224 GCF_000951035.1 Colobus angolensis palliatus | reverse complement strand
GGGGGGGGACTCTGTCGGCCTTCTTTGCCGGAGGCCGACAGACTTCTTTCCCACACCTTAGGTTACCAAAATAAACTTGTAGTTTTGCTCCTGACCTTTGCCTACTTGCTGGTTCTTTTGTGCTCGCTCGGCTGGTCTTAGAAAAACAAGTCAGGAGTCTCACTCATTCTGTTGCCCAGACTGGAGTGCAGTGGCCTGATCTCGACTCACTGCAACCTCCACCTCCCAGGTTCAAACAATTCTCCTGCCTCAGCCTCCGGAGTAGCTGGGATTACAGGCACCTGCCACCATGATGGGCTAATTTTTGTATTTTTAGTAGAGACAGGGTTTCACCATGTTGGCAAAGCTAGTCTTGAATACCTGACCTCAGCTGATCCGCCTGCCTCGGCCTCCCAAAGTGCTGGGATTACGGGCGTGGGCCATCATACCAGGCCTATTTATTTATTTATTTATTAGCGACAGGGTCTGGCTCTGTGGCCCAGGCTGGAGTGCAGTGGCACAATCATGGCTCACTGCAGCCTGGACCTCCTGGGCTCAAGCATTCCTCCCATCTCAGGCTCCTGAATAGCTGGGACCACAGGCATGCACCATGTCCCATGAATGTATTTTTTATTATTTTTAGTAGAGATGGGGTCTCCCTATGTTGCCCAGTCTGGTCCCAAACTCTGGAGCACAGGAGATCCAACCACCTCGGCCTCTCAAAGTGCTGGGATTACAGGTGTGAGCCACCGTGCCCAGCCTGGTTTTGCTTTTTTTTTTAACTCCCCTTGTCGATTCTCTTCAGAGACCATCGCTTTCCACTCTGTGACAGGGGCTCTGTGGCTTGCTGGATTTGTCTCTTCACCGTCAGGGAAGAAATGACATTGTGCTCCCAGATCAATGCAGTGTAGCTGCCGTCGATGACTGGACAGAATGAGAGGGCATGAGTGGGCTAGGCAGTTTCAGGGAGGCCTGCAGGAGACACAGCCTAGCTGCCGCCACAGCTCTCCAGGGCTCTTGGACTCCTGCTGGTCCCCACTGGGCTACAAGCAGCTTAGTGAGAGACATGGGGGCGGGAGAATCCGCTGGCTCGGTGCCTCTGCAGCCTGGAGAGACGGAGACATTAATGTTCTGTGGGAGGATGGACCTTTAGTCAGCAGATCAGTTCTTCTGTGAGATGCGGCAGTTCACAGGTCTTTCAGAAAATGAAAGGCGAAATGGGAGCTTCAACCCAGTATGCATGTCCTGCCACACAGCTGCCAGCTCTGGGGCACAATTCCAGGTGCTTTCCTTGCTTCTCTGACTCATTCTCCTTTTCTCCTGCTTCCCTGGAACTGCGTCCTCCAAAAGATACAGCATACACATTTTATCTGGGACTCTGCTTTCTGAGGAACCCCGTGCAAGCACAGGTCAAAGAGGAAAATCCAGACCACTGTTCTGAGAGTCCAAATATCCCAGTGTTTTACCTCTTGAATAGAAAAAACATCTGAAGAGGAAGTCAAATCACTCTCTGAAAATGTAGTTGCATGTAAGGGTAAAACTCTTCGCTCCAATGGGTTATCTGTGTAAGATGCTACTCCAGGAGAGAGGCCGTGCTCTGCACACTGTAGACATGAAAAAATAACGTTTGGCAGGGAGCAGTGACTCACGCCTGTAATCCCAGCACTTTGGGAGGCCGAGGTGGGCGGATCACGAGGTCAGGAGATTGAGACCATCCTGGCTAACACGGTGAAACCCCGTCTCTACTAAAAACACAAAAAACTAGCCGGGCGAGGTGGCGGCGCCTATAGTCCCAGCTACTCGGGAGGCTGAGGCAGGAGAATGGCATGAACCCGGGAGGTGGAGCTTAGAGTGAGCTGAGATCCGGCCACTGCACTCCAGCCTGGGAGACAGAGCGAGACTCCGTCTCAAAAAAAAAAAATTGATGTTTAACCTTCTTCAGGTTATATTTTAGTGAATGTTAACATATGATCCAAAATTCTATGGGATTTCTAAAATTCTAATATGCCTGAGTCTATGCTGTCAATCATTATTATGGTTATTGTTATTGTAGGCCACAGAAATAACCACATCTCCTTGTCAACTGTGTCTTCAACTACGGATATTTAAAGTCATTTCCACAGTTAATTGCTTAATTCTGATGCAGTTTCTGAAAACTTCACGAGCACGCAAAAATCCTAGAACATATGGTGTCTTTTAGGAGTTTCCTAAAAGGATGGAAAGAACCCTGAAAAGCGCTCTTGAACAAAGTGCGGGGGCAATCCAGGGAGCCCAGGCCCAGACCCGGCAGGCAAGAGGCAAGGCTGCAGCAAGCAACCCTGCAGGAAGGACGACCTGCGCATGCCACCACCTGCTGAGCCTCAGCACAGGCGGGGCTTCCCCTCCACCGGGGCGTAAGTGGCAGGGGCCCAGGATTCCTCCCAGGTAAAAGGTGTGCCCTTGGAAGATGCAGAGGCAGGAGAAACAATCCCTTCCTTGGCTGGCTCCAGGGGCCAGAGTCCTCAGAGAGCTCTTTGTGCTTCCCTGACAACCCCCCAGGGCGGTCTTGTCGCCGGAACCCTGCGGGGCAGCAGATGGTTGTGCGCTTGATCAAACACAGGCAGAGATAAGACAGTGTCTGGGATTGCCCCAGAGGTGCCATCGCTGGCAGGAGTCAGAGGACACTTGAGACGGTGATGTGCTCTCGCGGAATCTGTTGAGCTGAGCTGACTGAGTGGTCTGTGTTTCCTACCAGTCCAGCAGGGAGACCGAGGGGAGAACAGCGCTTAGCCTGGGGCGGCCTGCCTGGGAGCAGCAGGCCCACCCCCTTCCGGAGAGGCTTGGCTGGGGCGGGGGTGAGGCCAGGGTCCAGTCCTCTCTCCAGTCTGCCAGGAACTGAGGCTTCACCCCGAAGGGTATGCACCTGGGGATCCATCTCCCGAGAAGCTGAGTGGGCCCAGACTCTGAGTGTGGGGGGTGTCAGCAAGCAACGGGGGGCTGCACGCACCGCCAGCAGAGCCCCCGCAGGGCTCCTCACCCGCCATCCATCCGTGGGGGAAGCCTCTAAAGTGAAATGCACAGATCAAAGCAAACACAAGAGAGGAGGGAACACAGAGGAAAAAGGCAATGCAGGGGCAAAAGGAAACTGGAATCTAGAGAAGGGAAATGACAAGGAAATAGGGAATCCGGGACTCCAGGAAGAGGGGCTCTGAGAAACGCAACAACCGGGGCCCCAGAACACTTCTAACACCTGCCAGGAGCACTTAGAAACAAAAAACTATGCACGAGAAATGAAAAGCTCAAATAGAATAGGAACATGAATTTGAGAAAATTGATTAGGAAGTAGAGAAAATAATAAAATCAAAGGATCAACCCAGGAAGTCCAACTTATAAATACTAGGAGTTCCAGAAGGAAACAGAGGAAAGAAATTATTACCAAAATATTCAATAAAATTTCCCAAAGTTTAGTTTCCAGATTTAAAGAGCCCACTGAGTTTTCAGCATAATAAATGGAAAAAAAAATCCCACCAAGTTATATATTACCAGCACATTTCAGAACAGCAGGAATAATGCTAAAAGTTTCCAGAGAGAAATGGGGCAAATAGGTGACAGAGATTTTTTTTTTTTTAATGGAAGAAAGAGGATCAATTCCTTTATAATTCTGCGGGAAAGGTATTCCCAGCCTAGAATTTAGCACTCAGTCAAATCTAAGAGTAGAATAGAATTACCTCAGACATATAAAGTCTCAAAAAATTTACCTAAGGAAGCTACTAGAATACAGATTACAGCAAAACCAGTGAATTAGCCAAGAAGTAGGAAAATGACCCAGTCCAGGAAAGGACCCAGAATCCCCCAGGTGGTGAAAAGAAATCCTTGGGCTGGGGCTGTGCCACTGGTCCCACAGGAGTAGGAGAGGGAGTGCCAGGGAGGAGATATTCACAAAGAAGAAGTGAAATAAATTGATAGATGAGGAATGCATTTGACCATGTGAGAAATATAGTTTATTTACATAGTTGTTGAAGAGTTTGAGCCGCCACAGATACATGGAAAATTAAACAAACAAAAAGAAGCAATGATTAACTCCAGGAAAATAAAAAGTACAAGGAAAGCAGCATGATCCCAGTACACTACTGAGTTCATCAGTGAATAATACTGACATTATCATAATAAGAATGCAGCACTGATTTTTAAAAAATGAAAGTTGTAAAAGATACCTCATTCCTAATACCCAAAGATATGTGGAGCTGTTTCGGGGGCAGGGATGGATTTACCCAGAGTCCATCCCTGTGCTTCTTCCTCCTTATGAACTCATGCAGTGTGGGTAAATCTCTCACATGGTGGGCAGCTCAGTCTGCTCTATGAAAAAAAAAAAAGTCTGTAAATCTGATTACAAATCTGACCGGTGACCCACGCCTAAGTGTTCAGAATCTGAGTTCTGGGGGCTCAACCAAGGTTGCCTGCACATCCTTCCACACAGCCTGCCGAATTCTCCAGCAGCTGTGCAGTGGAAACACATGGGTTTGGGGTACAATGGTGGAAGATTTGGGCTCTCTATCTGCTCTGCTGAGAACAAGCTGCATGACTTTGTGCAAATCACTCAGCACCAGGCCTTGGATTCCTCATCTCTCAAGTGAAGGCAGTGATGCTAGGTGGTGTGTCTCATGAGGCTGTGCTGGCCATCCACTCTCCCACTTACGAGCACTTACTACCTGGCAGATCTGCACACATATAACCTCGTCTGTTTCTCACAATAACCCTGAAAATTAGGTATTATTGTTTCCCCATCATGCAAATGAGAAAATTGAAGCAACTGGAATCAGTTCTCCCTGTGATTCCTCCTCCAGACTTCAGCCAGAAAAGTCTAACAGTGCACGGGGCATTTCCTGCTCAAAACCCTTTGTAAAGCCTCTACTTCTAAAATGTTGGAGTGTTTCCCATTTCTCCTCTAAAAAGGCACCCAAAAGCAACCAAGAAGAAGAGGAACAGAGACAGAGATGCTACTGTTGATAAACCGAAGAGACATCTAAAATTCAGAGCCGCAAAATAGAAGGGAAGACTGCCAGGCGCAGGCACGCCAGCCAAGGCATGGTGGGGACTTGGGGGAACCTTGCCCCTTCGGAGCTCACAGACAGCCAGCACAACATGTGTTTTTTTTTGTTTTTTTTGTTTTTTGAGACTGAGTCTCTCTCTGTCGCCCAGGGTGGAGTACAGTGGTGCAATCTTGGCTCACTGCAAGCTCCACCTTCTCAGTTCACACCATTCTCCTGTCTCAGCCTCATGAGTAGCTGGGACTACAGGCGCCTGCCACTATGCCTGGCTAATTTTTTGTATTTTCAGTAGAGACAGGGTTTCACCGTATTAGCCAGGATGGTCTCCATCTTCTGACCTTGTGATCCGTCTGCCTCGGCCTCCCAAAGTGCTGGGATTACAGGTGTGAGCCACCGCGCCCAGCCCCAGAACATGTTTTTTAAGGTTAAGGTACATCTTAAATGATGAACCGATGAAGGTCAACAGAATCTGAGAGCACAAGATGGAGCTGGGGCTTCCCAGGACTGGTGTGGTTGGGACATAGGGTGATGGGCTGTGCCAAGGTCATGAAGGGAAGCCACATTTGTCAGGAAAAGCTGGTGGTTTGCAGGGGCGTAGGAGGGAGTCCTGTACTGAGCTGTCTGAGCTGCCTTTGGGTGCAGATCTGAAAGCTGAGGATTGATAAAGCTAAACAGAGTGGCCTCACGCCACATGTGAGGACAGCCCCAGATCACTTTTCATGGAGCCCCCTGCCAATAGCTGCTTCCAGAGGAGCTCAATCAGAAGGAAGCTAGCAAAGCTTCTATGCAAAGCCATCACTACAAAAGGGGATGTGGGAAAGAGGAGGACAAACACTACCACAAAAAATGACAAGTATGTAAAGTAATTCTATTGGTTCGTTCTCGCACTGCTATAAAGAAATACCAGAGACTGGGTAATTTATAAAGAAAAGAGGCTTAATTTGTTCATGGTACTGCAGGCTGTACAGGAAGCATAATGCTGACATCTGCTTGGCGTCTGGGGAGGTCTCAGGAAACTTATAATCATGGCAGGAGGTGAAGAGGGAGCAGGCATGTCACATGGCTGGCATGGGAGCAAGAGAGAGCTGGAGGAGGTGCCACATACTTTTCAACAACCAGATCTCAAAAGAACTCACTATCATGAGAACAGCACAAAGAAGATGGAATCCACCTCCATGATCCACTCACCTCCAAGCAGGCCCCACCTCCAGCATTGGGGATTACAGTTCAACATGAGATTTGGGTGGGGACACATATCCAAACCATATCAGTAATGCGTATGTCAATTAGCTTGACTTAGCCATTCTACAACACATACATATTTCAAAACAACACATACGAGATAAATATATACATTTTATTTGTTGATAAATAAGTAAATTCATTAAAATGTTATGTTTAAAAAGTTTTGTCAAACATAGGTAGTGTAGTTCACCTGGAAACTACACCACTCCACAGAGAATTGATTTGATTTGATTTGATTTCAGATTCAAAGGAATGAATTCAAAGGTGAGTTTGTAGGGTAGCTGCTGGACCAGATGACTTTACAATTGTCCCTTCTAACTCTCCAAAGGACTCCATGGCCCAGGAGCACCACCAACAAAATGTCAACCTTTGGTCTGCCTTCTTCATATCCTCCAGGGAAGTTCTGACCAATTTCTCTTATAAGCTTCCCACATTGTCCAAGAAAATTTCCACAGTCCTCCAGGATGAGTCTAAAGGAATCTTGACCATGCACAGTGTATTAGTTCATTTTCACACTGCTATAAAGAAATACCTGAGACTGAGCAATTTGTAAAGGAAAGAGGTTTAATTGACTCACAGTTCCACATGACTCGGGAAGCCTCAGGAAACTTACAATCACGGAAGAAGGCGAAGGAAAAGCAAGGCACGTCTTACATGGCAGCAGGAGAGAGAGAAGAGTGGACTGGTGAGCTGACAAACACTTTTTAAAACCATCAGATGTCGTGAGAACTCGCCCACTATGATGAGAACACCAAGGGGAAAACTGCCCCCATGACCCAGTCACCTCCTACCAGATCCCTCCCTCAACATGTGGAGATTACAAATTGAGAAGAGATTCGGGTGGGAACACAGCCAAACCATATCACACCAGCAGGAAGTTTTGTGAAACAAGCCCTGAATGCCCAGGGAGCCTAGCCAAGCTCAGAAGGCAGCAGCTGGGAGGAAGGGAATGAGTTCTTGTGGGTTTGGTTTGTCTCTTTTTTTTTTTTTTTTTTTTTTGAGGCAGAGTCTTGCTCTGTCGCCCAGACTGGAGTGCAGTGGCCGGATCACCGGGTTTACGCCATTCTCCTGCCTCAGCCTCCCGAGTAGCTGAGACTACAGGCACCCGCCACCTCGCCCAGCTAGTTTTTGTATTTTTAGTAGAGACGGAGTTTCACCGTGTTAGCCAGGATGGTCTCGATCTCCTGACCTCGTGATCCGCCCGTCTCGGCCTCCCAAAGTGCTGGGATTACAGGCCTGAGCCACCGCGCCCGGCCTGGTTTGTCTCTTAAACTATACTCTAGGTCCTCCCTACTCAAAGTGCAGTCCATGGAGGAGAAGGAGGAGGAAGAAGAGAAAAGAAGAAGATGACTACGATGACAACAAACAAGTAGTAGACAAGATCTTGGGCCAGAAAAATGCTGCCCTGGATGAAATGCAAACTGAGATTAAACAGTTCAATTTTGACTTCAAGCGAGAGAGAGAGAGAGAGAGAGAGACAGAGAGAGAGAGAAAGAAAGAAAGAACTACAAAGTGTTCAGTGAAGCAATAATTTCTGCAAAACAATAGCAAAAACAGAAAAACACGAGTGCATGGAAATTAGAGCAAAATAACGAGAAGGAGCATGAATCAGCAGAGCCTAAAGAAAGTAGGAGAATTAAACAATTGTGGAAACAAAATTAAATAGGAAGCTGCACAGAGAGAGTGGACTCTGCCATTCCTGGTGAGGAAGGAAGAGGACAGCAGGGGATGAGAGGATGCTAGTGAACAGGAACTTGCAGGGCACTGGCACCCAGTCATCATGACAAATCGTATTTTAATGCAAGCTTGTCTGACCTGCGGCCCAGAACGGCTTTGAATGCAGTCCAATACAAATTCGTAAACTTTCGTAAAACATTATGAGATTTTTTTGTGATTTTTTTCTTTAGCTTATCAGCTATCATTACAACTGTACTAGTTCATTTTCAAACTGCTCTAAGGAAATACCAAAACTCGGTAAATCATAAAGAAAGGAGGCTTAATTGGCTCACAGTTCTGCAGGCTGTACAGGCAGCGTGATGTACAGTTCCTACATGAACAGGAGGCGGGCTATATAGCATGATGTACTGGTGTTCAGTATGTTTTATGTGTGGCCCAAGACAATTCTTCTTCCAGTGTGGCCCAGGGAAGCCAAAAGATTGGACACCTTTGCTTTAATGCAATATTCTTAAAATTAATGCATAATGAACACAATATCAAAATTTTGGATGAAGACAGAATCAATTTTTTCCTTTTGCCTCAGGCTCCAATATGATTCCACAGAGCACTGGAGGAGAACACTGAAAGAAAAATGAGCAAGAAGAAGTGAAAATAAACACAGGTTTTAGAATAATTAAAGAGAACATTATGGAAATTGAATGGATAGTTATTGTACTTGAAAGAAACCCTTAGGCAGCCAGGCCAAAAACCAAATGGCAATAAAAACCTCAGTCTTTTTCATAGGTATGTTGAGGTATGTGTTAGCATGTGTAGCAATACCTAACTCACACGTTTTGTTTGTTTATTTGTTTGTTTTTGAGATGGAGTTTCGCTTTTTGCCCAGGTTGCAGTGCAGTGGCATGATCTTGGCTCACTGCAACCTCTGACCCCCAGGTTCAAGCAAGTCTCTTGCCTCAGCCTCCCAAGTAGCTGGGATTACAGGCACCCGCCACCATGCCTGGCTAATTTTTGTATTTTTAGTAGAGACAGGGTTTCACCACGTTGGCTAGGCTGGTCTCGAACTCCTGATCTCAGGCGATCCACCCGCCTCGGCCTCCCAAAGTGCTAGGATTACAGGCATGAGCTACCACACCCGGCCCCTCACATGTTTTTAATTCGTGTTTCCCTAGTGACCCAGATAGATACCTCTACACATGCATAAAAAGATTGAGGTTTTGGTTGTTGTTTTGTTTTCTGGCCTGACTGAAGGGAGTCTGCTCATCCTTAATCTTAAAGATCTGCTGGACCATAGAATGGTTCCTCAGATTCTATGGTTCAGCTGAGCCTAAACTAAAATTTTAAAATAATCCTGACAAAAGGAAGTGATCACAGCCTGACATAGCACTGGATGTGGTATCGGGAGCTCATTTCTGTTCAGCCTGACGTGCAGTGCTGCTCCTGAGAGCTGACTGTGAGCGACGAAAGAGGTTCTGGGAAACGCGAGTGTGCATCCCCCTGCCTCTGAGAGATGGTAGCAAACACTTTAAGCCACCCTCCTTTTGAAAATAGTTTACATAGCAAGATTCAATATTGAAAATGCATCGTAAATAAGTCATTGATCAAGACCCAAAATGAAGAGAAATATGGATTCCTGGAAAGTCAGTATCAGTTTTGCCCTAAAGGCATCTGCAAAACCTCAAGGTCTAACCACTGAGAGGGGCTTGGAGAGGGGACACAGGGTCCCAGGGTGAGGAGTCTGGGAGGAGGCATTGGCATAGAGCTGGAAGACTGTTTTGGATCATTCTTGCTGCTAGAGCAACACACCACAGCCTGGGCAAGGTATATGTAATATTTATTTCTCACAGTTCTGGAGGCTCAGAAGTCTAAAATTAGGGCACCAGCAAGTATGATGTCTAGTGAGGACCCAGTCTCTCTGCATCCTCCAGAGAGGACAAATGCTATGTCCTGACACAGCCAAAAGGACAGAATGACAAAGGGGGTCACATGCTGTGTGCGAGGCCTCCTTGATAAAGGCCGTCTTCCCACCCACAGTGAAGGAGCCTCACGACCTAATCATCTCCCCAGGGCCCCACCTCTCCATAGGACTGCGCTGGAGATTACATTTCTTTTTTTTTTTTTTGAGACAGAGTCTCGCTGTGTCTCCCAGGCTGGACTGCAGTGGCTCGATCTCGGCTCACTGCAAGCTCCGCCTCCCGGGTTCACACCATTCTCCTGCCTCAGCCTCCCGAGTAGCTGGGACCACAGGAGCCGCCACCACACCCGGCTAGTTTTTTTGTATTTTTTAGTAGAGACGGGGTTTCACCGTGTTAGCCAAGATGGTCTCAATCTCCTGACCTCGTGATCCACCCGCCTCGGCCTCCCAAAGTGCTGGGGTTACAGGCGTAAGCCACCAAGCCTGGCCTGGAGATTACATTTCAAGAGGAATTTGAGAGGGAACACAAACATTCAAACCTTAGCAGAACCTAAGTGTGAAACAGGAAGTAAACCCTCGGAATCGAAGGAGTCCGCAAAAGAACCTTCCTGTGTTGAACAGTGGCTGGAGGAGAAACTCAGCTGAGACTTCATGAGCGTAAGTCAGTCACTGTGTGGATTTGCACCTCAAAGCAGAAAAAAACCCTCGCTTATAAAATTTGTTGGTTTTTTTTTTTTTGAGACGGAGTTTTGCTCTTGTTGCCCAGGCTGGAGTGAAATGGCGGGATCTCAGCTCACTGCAACCTCTGCCTCCCGGGCTCAAGCGATTCTCCTGTCCTAGCCTCCTGAGTAGCTGGGATTACAGGCATGCTCCACCAGGCCCAGCTATTTTTTGTAATTTTAGTAGAGATGGGGTTTCACCATGTTGACCAGGCTGGTCTCAAACTCCTGAACTCAGGTGATCCTCCTGTCTCGGCCTCCCAAAGTGCTGGGATTATAGGCGTGAGCCCCTGCGCCAAGCGGATAAATTTTAAATTTAAAAAGTGACGCCAGATGCGTAGAGCCCCTAGAAAACTAGAGGAAATGAATTCAAATGAAGGTAGTCAATCCCAACTAAAGCTTCAAGAAATTCCCACAGATAAAGTTCAAGGAAATTGGTCAGCTTACTGTGAAAAAAAATGTCAAAACTCACAAAGAAATAATACAACAGAGAACCAAGAGAAAAAGCAGAATCAGACCCAGACTTCGGATCAGACACAGAATGTGAAATAAGTTTAAAGGGCTTAAAGAAATAAAAGAGAGACTTAGAAATATGAACAATTAACAAGACAGTATAAAAATTAACAGGCAGACTTGAAGGGGGAATGGATAGACGAACAACATTTTTAAAAATGTGTTATATAGTAATTGAAATTAAAAACTCAATGGATAGCAAAAAAGCTACCACAAAAAATGATTGAGGAAATATAAGATATATCTAAAGAAATTATGCATAACCCAACCAAATAATAAATCAAAAAGATTTAAAAATATGTTTTGAAGAGGGAGAGTCATGGAAAGGAGATTGAGAAGATTTAACATAATTAGATTCCAAGAAGGACTAATAGGGAAATGAAGAAAAAGCAAAATTTGAAGAGATAAAGCCTGAGAATATTCTACAATTATTTCAAGGTGGTCAGCCTCAGATCCAGGAAGCAATCGGCCCTAAAAAGGGATACATAAAAAGAAATCTGCAATAGTCATGTTACCAGGGAAGTTGGAAGCAACAGAAAGAAAAGATCGACCATTTACAAAAGATCAACAAATAACCAATGACGGGTATGTATCGTTCAGAAGATGAGCAAATCACCCAGTGACCTTTCACGTTGTTAGTTATCTCTGCTAAGACCTTTTTCTGGGCATTGGAGCATCCTCAGTTCATTCCCAGGATAGGCCAGGAGTGTGTGACGCCTACAGCCCCTGAAAGCAGCCCTTGGCCCATGATGAATGTTAGATATATGGCCCGCCTTCCTTTCTCCAGGTGTGGATAACTCAGGAATGCTCTTGATAGCCTCTTGGAGCCTCACAGGGAGACTGAGGGCCAGCCCCTGACAGGAGCAAATGGCCTGACAGTGTCCCCATCCGCTGCCTCAGCCCCACTCACTGCCAGTGCTTCCTGACATCACATCCCAAACTAGTAAGCACCCACATCATCAGGGCCAGCTTCTGGGGGAACCCAAACAGGACAGGCTCCAGCACAGCAGCCTTCTGCACCCCTCACCCTCTCAGCAGGCCATTTTTCCTAAGGAAGCCCTCCTTCCACCTTATTCTTTTTTTTTTTTTTCTTT
>NW_012115155.1:12832941-12835568 GCF_000951035.1 Colobus angolensis palliatus | reverse complement strand
CGCCCGGCTAATTTTTTTGTATTTTTAGTACAGGTAGGGTTTCACCTTGTTAGCCAGGATGGTCTCGATCTCCTGACCTGGTGATCCACATGCCTCAGCCTCCCAAAGTGCTGGAATTACAGGCATGAGCCACTGTGCCCAGCCCTGCCCACCTCATTCTTTAGAGTCATGGCCTGGCCGTGACACCAGCCCCCAAAGGCGTGGTGGCCAGGTCTGTACACATCCAGCCCATTCCCTGCATAGCGACCCCAGGAAGAGGTGTCCCCACTAGTGACTTCTTCTGAGGAAAACAGTCATGCAGGGTGAGAGTTTAACCAAGGACATGAGGGATCTGCTCAGCCAGCAAGGCTCAGGGTAGTTGGGGCAGGCATCTGCCTCTTCTTTCAGTGGACTGCAGGGGCCGAGTGAGATGATGTGCATGGACACGCTGCAGACTTTCCAGGAGCGTATGCTCCTTCACACAGGAGCCAATGCTGGCTGCACATCCACTATGCACACAACACTGTTGGGAAGAAAGAAGAGCAGTCATTTGACCCAAAGCAGAAGCAGATGACGATGATAGTGACAATTATTACAGCAATGATGCGAGTAGGGAAAAGCAAGTTATAACTAAAATCATAGGTAAAAACTACGTGGAAGACATCAGGAAGGGCTGGAAGGAAGTTAATGTATGTGAAGGCACTTGCGCTTTTGGGAAGAGGGAGGGTATATTATACCTCCTAGCCATCAGGAATTTTTCAGCTCCGTTATAATCTTATGGGACTAATTCTGTCATTGACCAAAACGCCATTATATAGCACATGATTCTGTGTATGTGTGTGTGTGTGTGTGTGTATTGTATGTGTGTTTTTAGGTTTTTTTATATCAACCATGTTGGTTTATAAAAACTTAGAAAAAAATCACAAGGCCGCTCATAATTCCGCCACCCGAATACAGTCTTTTAAATATTTTAGTATATATTTTCAAGTCGTTTTGTTAAATATATTTATTTTACAGAATTAAAACCAGATTATATGTATTTCTTCTATGCTGCCATTTATTTAGAAACATTTCATGAGTATCATTTCATTTCCCAGGTTAAAAAATATGGTGTCTAACATATTTTCAATGGCTGCATAATTCCCCACTATATGGATGTAACCAAAATTTATTTAACCATTACCAGTTTGGGGGCCAGAAAACTATACTCTGTGTTAGACTGCATTATAAGTAATGCCATTATAAGCATGCTTAAGGTTTTTGTATGTCTAATGTTTTCCCAGCCTCTTAGCCACCTTATTTTTCTCCATAAATAGCCAACCATCTTGTTTATAACCAACTTACTATACATTTATTTTATTTATGCCTATCTCAATCAAAATCTAAGCCCCTTGAAGGCAGAGCTTTTCATCTGATTTATTCCTAATGCCAAGTACAGTGCCTCAGATGTCATAGTCACCAAATAAATACTTGTTGGATGTGGATGGATGCATGAATGGATGGATGGATAAACAGAGGGATGACATGAGAGAAATATGGAATATGATAAAATCCTGGAAAAATGGAACAACAGAGTCAAATGCTTTAATAGAGGGATTAGGGAGAGGCAGGAGTTTGTGTGATTCTCTTGGTGCCAGAAAACTGTTCGTGCTTGTGGATGCCAAGTGTGGGTGGGGTTGGGAATCCACGCTGGTTGGCCAGGGGCTCTTTCAGGCCCCTCCCCCTCCCCCTTGTTGAAGTAGACCACCCCCAGGTTCAACCAGTTTCAGACTCTATCATTTTGCTAACCCAAGCCTTTTATTTTTCTTTTTTCTTTTTGAGACGGAGTCTCGCTCTGTCGCCCAGGCTGGAGTGCAGTGGCGCGATCTCGGCTCACTGCAAACTCCGCCTCCCGGGTTTATGCCATTCTCCTGCCTCAGCCTCCGGAGTAGCTGGGACTACAGACTCCCGCCACCTCGCCCGGCTAGTTTTTTGTATTTTTTGGTAGAGACGGGGTTTCACCGTGTAGGCCAGGATGGGCTCGATCTCCTGACCTCGTGATCCACCCGTCTCGGCCTCCCAAAGTGCTGGGATTACAGGCTTGAGCCACCGCGCCCGGCCTCTTTTCTCTTTTTTAAGAAGGAGTTTTGCTCTTGTTGACCAGGCTGGAGTGCAATGGCGCAATCTCGGCTCGCTGCAATCTCCACCTCCCAGGTTCAAGCAATTCTCCTGTCCCAGCCTCCTGAGTAGCTGGAATTACAGGCGCATGCCACCACACCCGGGTACTTTTTGTATTTTTAGTAGAGACGGGGTTTCATCACATTGGTCAGGCTGGACTCTAACTCCTGACCTCAGGTGATCCACCCGCCTCAGCCTCCTAAGTGCTGGGATTACAGGCGTGAGTCACCTCGCCTGGCCCCCAAGCACTTTCATAGGTTAAATGAGATTGTGCCAAATAAACTGTATTTCATTACTTTTTTCCCAGTGTTTAAGGGCATGGTTGTTAATAAGGGTGAATAAAACAAGAAATATAACTAAGCCAGAGAGCCTCGACATAAAATTTTAAAATAAAAGGGTTTGGGCCGGGCGTGGTGGCTCATGCCTGTAATCCCAGCACTTTGGGAGGCTGAGGCAGGCGGACCATGAGGTCAGGAGATGGAGACCATCCT
>NW_012115155.1:12817659-12832561 GCF_000951035.1 Colobus angolensis palliatus | reverse complement strand
GCGACAGAGCGAGACTCCATCTAAATAAATAAATAAATAAATAAATAAATAAATAAATAAATGGGTTTGAATGCTTACAAAAATAGGGACAAAGCTACAGTAATCAAAACAGTATGGTACAAAGACAGACAGACAGATAAAATAGGATAGAGAGCCCAGAAACAAACCCTCAGGTATTTAGTCAAATGATTTTCAACAAGGATGCCAAATCCATTCAATGGAGAAAGGACAGTCTTCTCAACAAATTATGATGGGAAAACTGAATAGTCACATCAAAAAATGAAATTGGACTCTTACCTTATGCCATATACAAAAATTAACCTAAAAATTGATTGAAGAGCTCAAAGTATAAAGCTTTTAGAAGAAAACCTAGAAAATCTTTGTGACATTGGATTTTGCAATGATTTCTTTGATATGGCACCAAAAGTTCAAGAAATAATACAAAAAATAGATAACCTGGACTTTATCAAAATTAATGAAAGCCACTCATCAAGAGTGACAAGGCAATCCACAGAATGAAAGAAAATATTTGCAAATCATCTATTGGGTAGGGGGTTAACATCCAGGATATAAAAACAACTCCTAGAACTCAACAATAAAGACAGACAATCTAATTAAAAATGGAGAAAAGACTTGAATAGGTACTTCTCCAAAGAATATATACAAATGGCCAATAAGCATATGAAAAGATGCTCAGTATCATTAATCATTAGGAAAATACAAATCAAAACCACAATGATATACTACTTCACAGTCATCCTAATGGATGACTACTATTTATAAATGAACAAAAACACTCAGAAAATAACATGTTGGCAAGGATATGGAAAAATGCTCTGCATTCCTGGTGGTATGTAAAATTGTACACAGTGGAGAACAGTATGATAGTTCCTCAAAAAATTAAACATAGAAACCATATGACTCCAACATGGCACTTCCATGGTTTATATTCCAAAGAACGAAAAGCAGGAACCTAAACAGATATTTGTACATTGCTGTTTATAATAGCATTATTTACAGTAGCCAAAGGTGGAGCAACCCAAAGGGTCCATTGACAGATGAATGGATAAACAAAATGTGGTCTCCACACACAATGAAATAATATCCACTCTTAAAAAGGAAGGATATTCTGACACATGCTACAACATGGATGCACCCTGAAAACATTATGGTAAGTGAAATAAGCCACAAAAAGACAGACACTATATGATTCTACTTCTGTGAGGTACCTAGAGTGGTCAAAATCAGAGAAAACTAGAATAGTGGCTCCCAGCAGATAGGGGGAGAGGAGAATGAGGAGTTTTAGTGCTTAATGGGCACAGAATTTCTGATGGGGTCAGGAACGTGTTTTGGCAATAGACTGTGGTGATGCTTGCACAACAATGTGAGTGTAAATGTCACTGAACTGTACACTTAAAAAGGGGTAAATGGTAAATTTTATATTATGTATATTTTACCACAATAAAGAAAAAGAAACCAGCCAGGCGTGGTGGCTTAAGCCTGTAATCCCAGCACTTTGGGAGGCCGAGGAGGGTGGATCACCTGATGTTGGGAGTTGGAGGCCAGCCTGACCAACAAGGAGAAACCCCATCTCTACTAAAAATACAAAATTAGCCGGGTGTGGTGGTCCATGCCTGTAATCCCAGCTACTCAGGAGGCTGAGGCAGGAGAATCCCTTGAACCCGGGAGGCAGAGGTTGCAGTGAGCCAAGATCACACCATTGAACTCCAGCCTGGGCAAGAAGAGCGAAACTCCATCTCAAAAAATAAAATAAAAAATTTCTTTAAAAAAGAAAAACCAACTGTTCACTGTTTAGAAAATACAAAAGAAAGAAAAGGTTTTAAATATTGAAAATTTTAAAAGAAAAAGAAACGGCTCAAAGCAGTAGGTCTGATGGTACCCCACAAATGCAGCTGACCTGACTGGCACAGTGGATGGTCAGTTCATTTGTGCCCATAAAAAACTCTCTGGGCCGGGCGCGGTGGCTCAAGCCTGTAATCCCAGCACTTTGGGAGGCTGAGACGGGCGGATCGCGAGGTCAGGAGATGGAGACCATCCTGGCTAACACGACGAAACCCCGTCTCTACTAAAAAATACAAAAAACTAGCCGGGCGAGGTGGCGGGCGCCTGTAGTCCCAGCTACTGGGGAGGCTGAGGCAGAAGAATGGCGTAAACCTGGGAGGCGGAGCTTGCAGTGAGCTGAGATCTGGCCACTGCACTCCAGCCCGGGCGACAGAGCGAGACTCCGTCTCAAAAAAAAAAAAACAAAACAAAACAAAAAAAACAAAAAAAACTCTCTGGCCTGCCAAGAAAGCAAGGGGTGGTGTGGCCAGAAGGTCTGAGACCCTGGGGACAATTAAGTGACCAGGAAGCTAGTTCCAGGACAGAAAAGGTTTACCGCCATTGCTCAAAAACACAGATAAGAAATCTAAGTCAATGTATTGTAAAAATAAACTGTAAGTTCACATTAGAATAATATTTAAGAAAAATCATTCAGTGGTATCTGAACTGGGTAGCCTAGTGTAAAAGATTTTTCCAGGGGTCCTTGGGGAAGACCTGATCCTACATCTTGGAGAAATAAAAAATTTAACATATATATTTTCATGTTACCCAAAAGTTAGGGGTGTTTGAAAACTCTCTGAAATGACAAAGCAGAAGAGTTGGAACAGTTTCCAACTCTTGTTCGTGGCCGAACGATGACCACGTAAGCATTGAATATGAGCAACTATCACTCACTGGAAGAAGCTGAATCTGTAATTATCCTCAAAATTACATGATTTTGGCTGGGCACGGTGGCTCACGCCTGTAATCCCAGCACTTTGGGAGGCCGAGGCGGGTGGATCATGAGGTCAAGAGTTCGAGACCAGCCTGGCCAAGATGGTGAAACCCCGTCTCTACTGGAAAAAACAAAAAACAAAAATTAGCCAGGTGTGATGGTGCACGCCTGTAGTCCCAGCTACTTGGGAGGCTGAGGCAGGAGAATCACTTGAACTCAGGAGGCAGAGGTTGTGGTGAGCCGAGATCATGCCATTGCACTCCTGCCTGGATGACAAGCGCGAAACTCCATCTAAAAAAAAAACAAAACATGATTTTATAAGAAACATAAAAAGATCCTTAAATGCAAAAGGGGAGAGCGTAATGAGGAAGGCTAATGCTTACTAATTTTAACAAGAGGAGGACTGTGGGATCTGAGGGAGTCCTACCCCTGACTTTGGGTGTACGTGGCAAGGAGGCAGAAACCGCCTTGTGTCCTACCTAAGAGAAAGACAGGGAAATCCCACAGCCAGGATCTGCCAAAAAAAAGGTCAGGACTACCAACAACATGGGCGAGGGGGCCTCACCTTGTTAGTCGCTGCATAGAAAGAGGGCTCGAATCTATAAAACGCAAGAAGGTAGGTCACCCAAGGGTGGGGAAGGTCCTGGCTGGAGGATGAAGGGGCCTCTTGGCGAGACGATGTCAAGGGGAATGACAAACCAAACCAATCTAAAGCCAGGGGACTCTGTGTCCTGGGTTCTTGGACAAGGTGACTGGGAGGGAGCCCACCAAGCTCAGGGAAAGGCCTGACCTCCGTCATCCAGCTGCCCTCTGCCCTCCCTTCCACCTCAGCCTCAGCGTGGACCCGGGACTCCTGCGTCCTCTCGTCCTGCTCCGCCTGGGCACACCACGGCCGCGAACCTCCTGCTGGCATCAGCCCCTCCCCAGCACCGGCTGTGCGCTCCCGCCCCGCCCCCCGCACACACCCCCGCCCCACACTCCCGGCGCTGCAGCCTGAGCCTTCCTGGAGTTACTTAATCCACCCCAGCCCCAGACACTGAACCGCGCGTGCAGACCCTCGTCCTCAGTTCTGCGGAGAGAGGGTCCCCACAGCATTTCTGCTCCTCCCCCAAGACTGCGGCAGGGCACAGCACCAGCAGAGCCCACACAGTGAGTACCTGTAGGGCAAGTGCCTCTTTCGTTCTCATTAATAATAGAGTCAGGTCCCTTCTCCACGGGAAGACCCTGCCTTGCAGCCCCAGCCTGGCCTGCCCCTTCTTGCAGGCCCGCTCCGAATCCTGGGTAGGACTCGTGACGAGGCTCCGGGTGGCCGAGCCCTTCCGCTAGCGGTGCTGTCGGCTGGGCTGGTGCTCTGGGCTGAGGGGGAGGGGCTCCCACACCTGTGCGCTCCCGGGAGCCGGGACAGCGGCGGGGGCGCCCTGCGTACGGGGGCGAGGGGAGACGACTGCGCCTGAGGGAGGCACAGCCGCAGCCGGGTGGAGGCAGAGACACCGAGAAACAGAGACCGGGCGATACGCACAGACAAAGCCGGCCCGATCGCGGCCCGAGCGGCGGAGCACGGAGGCTGCAGCCTGGCGGAGCAGCCCCCACCACCCCTGCGCGCCAGCGCCGACGCCCTCCCCGGCCCGCCCCTCCCGCCGGCCTCCGGCGGCTTAACCCTCGCCTGCCCAACCCAGCGGGGCCGCTGGAGCAGCGGTGGGTGGGTGCGGGCGCCGGGCCTCCCCTTCCAGGCCTTGGCGCGCGGCGCCGGGAGCTGACCGTGGTGCTGAGCGCGGCTCGCGCTCCACGCGGTGCCCGACCCTGTCGCGGCCGCGCCCTGCTGCACCGCCGGCCCCCAGCGGTAAGTCGCCAAGGCCCCGAGAGGCTGCGTCAGTCCTGCCCCGCGGATGTGGACCCTGGGGGGAGGGCGAGGATTGGGGAATTTGGTGCGTTCTCTGGCGCGATGGACGGGCTGAGTGCAGGAAGCAGGGTCGACACCCTCCACCCGGTGGTGCCCGACGCAGTCAGGGGCCTGGGGGCGGTGACCCTTTTAGGTGTGGGCTAGGGAAACGGAGAGACCCTCCGCCCGCTGATGCAGGAGCTGGGGAGAGCCACTATGGCTGTGAGGCCCATCTCCTTGCCCCTGGGCAGTCCAGAGGTGCCCTCCGAGGACGTGGGCCAGGACCTTCCCTCCCCAGAGGGCCCTTTGTCTCCCCAACGTGGGGGTTGGGTGGCTTGGTGGTGCTCTCACAGCAGATTCTATTTCTGCTTTATTCTCCATTCCCCCCCCCCCCCAGGGCACGGTCACTTTCTCTCCCCACAGTGGCCCTCACTCCAGCCCTCCCATGACAAGGCAGACTACTACTGAGAACGCTATTGCCCCATAGCTCTGCCACCAGCCCAGTTTCCAGAGGTTCCTGGGCCTGCGCTTTTTTATCACCATACACTCCTTTGTATCACACTGCTGCGACTTTCCTACACACGGGGGAAGGCATAGAAAATACCAAAACTATTAGCCAAACGTTTTATGTCTCAAGGCGTTTCTGTGGCATGTGTATTCCTCCAGGGTTTTTATTTTGCTCCATGAAATCAAACACCCAGACACTCTCATGTTAAGAAAGGAAAGAAAGGCACAGAATTACCTTCTCAAAGTAAAAAGGAAAAGCTGGGCAGCTAAGCCTGAGTTCGTCATGTAGAAAAGCAACCAGTATAATAACTTCGTTTGCCCAATTTGCAATAAATTCATGTCTGTGTGTGCCGTGTAAAGCACTGTGATGGGAGGTGCACAGACACAGGAGTCTCTGCCACCACCTTCTCTCCCCTAAACCCTGCTTGGGCTCCTAACTCGCCTCCGTATCTCCACTGTCCATTTTCACCTGCATCTTTGAAAGTGAGAATTGGCCCCTGTCACTTGCCCTGGAAGGCTGGCTCACCGTGGCTTGCAGATAAAAGCACGGCCCTCACTGAGACCTCAGGTCAGGTGTGGTGTGCGCAGCCCATCTCCAGGCCTCATCCCTCTGGCCTGCTGCTCTGGCCACTTGAGCCGCTCTGGCCACTGGAGCTGCTTTCAGATCCTTAAATATTCTCCTTCTCTTGCGCCTTGGGGTTTTTCTGAAGGGTGTTCTGTCTGCCTGGAATATGCATCCAGTGTCTTTTGCCTGGCTGTCCTCTTCTATCTTTTAGGGTTTGGTTTAAATATCACATCCCTGTAACAGAATTACTTAAGTAAATACATTGTGTGGTCTCTGTTCCCATGGAACTTGCAAGTTCATCTTAGAGATGAAAGACTCAGCCCAGGGCCCTGGTGTCTTAGAAAACGATGCACATAGGCCGGGAGTGGTGACTTACACCTGTAATCCCAGCAATTTGGGAGGCCGAGGCAGGAGGATCATGAAGTCAGGAGATCAAGACCATCCTGGTCAACATGATGAAACCCCATCTCTACTAAAATTAAAAAAACAATTAGATGGGCATGGTGGTATGCTCCTGTAGCCCCAGCTATTCAGGAGGCTGAAGCAGGGGAATTGCTTGAACCCAGAAGGTGGAGGTTGCAGTGAGCTGAGATCATGCCACTGCACTCGAACCTGGAGACAGAGCAAGACTTCATCTCAAAAATAAAAAAATAGGAATAAGTAGTAAAAGAGAAAATGATGCACATAATAAAAAAATTAGCTGGGCGTGGTGGCACACACCTGTAGTCCCTACTACTCGGGAGGCTGAGGCAGGAGAATCCCTTGAACCCGGGAGGCGGAGGTTGTAGTGAGCCAAGATCCGCCACTGCACTCCAGACTGGGCGACAGAGCAAGACTCTGTCTCAAAGAAAAAAAAGAAATAAAGAAAAAGACAAACAAACTAAAAGAAAATGATTCACATAAACTGTATCACAGAATTAAAATCTCAGAATCTGCATCCTGTTTAGGGAACTTAGGTGTAAACATTTGACTAAGATGTCTCAAATATAAAATAGTGCATTTAATTAAGTAATAGCTCACTGCCTGCTATAGCTGGAGTCCTGGAACTTAAAAGAATTTTCAGGCTCGTTGGGGAGTGAGACCAAGCACCAGAATGAATAGTTGGTGGTTGCTGAGCCCCGCAGACAAGAAGGCACCCAGAGGGCAGGGACAGGTCTGAGCCCTCCTTGGGGGAACGATATGGCACTTGTGGGAGTGGACCTGTCATGTTTCTTGCTGGGGTTCCATTGACGGGTCTTTAGCCACAGGGTTACAAAACAGTGTGCATTTTTGCAACTGAGAACCTGGGCACATTTGGCCTCTGCCCTTAGGCAGTGAGAAGGCCAGCATCTGGCTGTCCACATAAATCCCACTCTGCCCCAGAGAACTGTCACAGGAGTTGACTTCTCAGCCTGCCTCCAGCCAGGCAGTGGGCCCTCCAGCCACCCAGGGAGTTCCCACCCCCATCATAGGTCACACATTTCCAAAGAGACAGGTTCCGATAAAATATTTTAATATGGATTTGGACTAGACCGAACACAGACTAGAGTTCATGGGATGCTCCAGTATTGCTGCGCCTCTGGTTCATCATTCTGCGTCCTGTGTTATTGTCCTGTCTGTATGCAAAGTGCTCAATCAACTCAGAAGATGGGCTTGGCATTGTTAGTGTCACTGAGTCCGGCCATCTATAGCAATGACAGCTATTTTAAAGGATCATTTTTCAAGTTCAGAGTGGAGTGAAATTTCCAACTGTTCATGATTTTAAATCAGTTGACTGTTACGAGAACTGAGAAACTGGTAGTTTTATTTATAGACATCTACATCAAATAAAACATTTTTGTTCTTGCAGTTGCAAAATTCTGCACACAGTGAAATAATCCTTGCTGTGCCTGGCTGAAGTTATTTCCAATAGAATGTCAATCAAGATTTTTTCCAAAACATAGAAAAGACTAAGGGAAGTAGAGATCTCATCGCGAATATTTCCAAAATTTCCTGCCATAGGAATTATTATTATCTTCAATTATAATTTTTCTAAATTTGTGTGAGCGACCCTTCTTGCTTTTAATCTTCACTTTCATTGTGTTTTATAATATTTTTCATGAAAACACATTTATTATTCTACTTTTAGATTTCCCACAAAAGAGTCTGAGCTGTTGGTTTATAGACTGTCAGGTTCAGCATCAGATAGACCTGGGTTCAGATCCCAGCTCTGTCACTTAACACCTGTGTGACGTGGGTCAGTTCACTGACTTCTCAGAATCTGAATTTATCCTTTGTAAAATGGGGGTTACAATCGTTTGCCCCTCATACGGTGATGGGCCAAGCTGTCCATCTGGTTAGGTGGGTGGAACCAAGACTCCAGCCAGGGTCATCTGAGCCACAGCTTGGAGAGTAAGCCGTGCGCTGTGTGTGGCAAAGCTCGGCAGAGCTGAGGAGGCCTTGTGCTGCAAAGGATTGTGCAGAGTGGAAAGTCTGCAGGTGCAGGGTGGGTAAGGCTTAGGCATGCACCATCTGGCATGAGGCCGAAAAGCCAGTGTGGCTGCTCAGGGCACTCTCCCTCTGCCCAGGGTGCCACCAGCAACAGCTGAACTGCAGCCAGAGCCCAGCCCAGGTCCTGTGGCTCTCCTGGCATGGTGCCTGCTGCTTCTCATCCTCCAACCAAAAGTCTGAGGTGCTCCTCCGAGGGGGGGGAAGCACTTCCTTCAGGTGGGAGCGGGTGGAGGCTGGTCGGCTTGACCCTGCCAGCCCCTGCAGTGCCAGCTCTTCCACCCCTTCCCATCTTCTTGGCCTCAACGTGCCCACTGGGCTATGAGGCAGCCCCTCGCCCTCTGGGTCCTCATGAAGAAGCATTTCAGGATCTCTGGCAGGTAGCTGCAAGGCTTATTTGGGGTGGGCTAAGTAAGACACGCAGGCTGACGGAGCCCCAGGTCATGTTCATGCCTGCTGCAGGCTTCCTCACAGCCAGGAGCTGGGGGATCAGTGCAGAGCTGCCTCTGGGTAGTCCTTATGGAGAGGCGAAGGAGCTAGCCACAGTTTCTCCCTGGCCAGGACTGACTGTCAGGCCACTCATTACCAAGACAGGTGGAGACCCTGGCAGACAGGGGTGTTTTGGATGAAAGGAGCAGGCTGAGTCCAGGACCGTGAGGACATGGTGAGGGGAACAGAGGGGAGGGGCTCAGTCTGCCCTCCCTTCCTGGGTACTGAAGGTCTCCACAACACACCCCAAGGCAGCATGTTTGAAACTAAACCCTAGCTCTTCTTTCACCTTGGCTCAGCTCCCTCCTCCTCCCCTCATTGCCCTCCTCCAGCTGTCCCGTGCTGTTCCTGCCTGCTTGTCTCTCCCTGCTGTCGCTGAACCCTGGCGTTCTTCCCTTTGGAAGACCCTACTACGTTACCCCTGCAGCCTCCATCTGCCTTGCTCGCCATCCTCAGGCGTCTGGCAAGTACTGTCTGCTCATAACTCATTTTTTCTGTCCTCCACTCAGAGGTCAGATGCATGGCCCTAGACCGCCAACTTCATTAAAGTCCCTGCTTCCACCCACCCCTCGGAAGATGGCTGTAGCTCCCCAGTGATTTCAGGGTAAGGCCGGATGCCCTAGCTGGGCCGGGACAGTCAGTTGGCAAGCACTGCTGCCACCTGTCCACCTCCATGCCCAGGGCGGATCCCAAGACCTTTTCCCATTGAACTGAAACCGGGCATCAGAAACCTTCTCTGGATGGCACTGCAGGCGTCAATATGCCTCAGTGATGTGTGCACAAAAGGTGGTGGCTGCCTACCCTTGCAGCCCTGCCTGCCCACCCTGTGTCCCATGCTCTCGATGCTCTGGTTCCTCTCTGTCCATGCTCTGCATGCACCGTGAGGTGCTGGGCTGTGTCTCGCCTGATGGCCTCTGTAGATGGAGTCTTGCCCACCCCGCCCCCAGAGGCACACAATCCTGGAGTTTGCAGTATGCATGCCCCCACAGCCCCAGCAGAGGGCCAGCTGCCTTCAGCCCAGGAGGCAGGCAGGCGTGGGTGTCCCTTTAGCTGCCTGATGAAGGAGGCAACTGCTCTAATTGGATCGTCCACCTGTCTACTCAGAAGGGCCGTGACACACACTCCTAAGGACAGGCTGCAGGTACAATAGGAGCTGTGTGTAGAATGCCGGGCACTCTGCACAGAACACGGGAGTCTGAATGGGCCAAATGAGCTAAAAGGGGGATTGGGAGAGTCAAACACTCATGGGTGCAGCAATCACCAGGCCCCAGGCAGCTCTCATTTTGGCTCCTACTGTGTGCCGTTGTCTACAAACGCAGGAGCAGTGAGTGGGCGTGGCGGGGCTGCTGCTATCTTGCTCCCCCACCTGCAAGGAGGCCCCTACAGAGAGCGAGCTGTGTGAGAGGGGTAGGCAGGGTCTTCCAGAGCCCAGGGTCCTCCCGTCTATGATTCTGAGTGCCTCCTGCTTTCCTCCACAGCCGCCCAGGCACTGGCAGCATGGAGCTGAAGAGAGGAAAGACCTTCATCAAGTCCAGCGTGCAGGTTTCCCATGAGAAACCCCCAGACCCAGCAGCCGTGGCTCCAGCCAGGGAGGGAGCAGGCCCCTGGTCAGTCCTGCCAGGAGGGCAGCAGAGGCCCCACAGTGAGAAGGGCCCCCAGGCCAGCCCCAGTGCCCAAGAATACGACAGATGCCCCAACAGAGGGGCACAGCCAGACCCCAAAGGGGGACCTGCAGCCCTCTGCGGAGCCACCTTCAAACCCGTGCGAAAGAGCAAGACTCACGACAGCGTGTCTGGAGCAGGCAGGGCCACAGCTGCCACAGGGCAGTTGGTGGGCAGTGCAAGCTTCCCGGGCTCCCCGGGCAGCCGGCGCATGATCGACTACCGCCACTTTGTGCCCCAGATGCCCTTCGTGCCGGCTGTGGCCAAGAGCATCCCCAGGAAGAGGATTTCCCTGAAAAGGCCCAAGAAGTGCTTTCGGAACCTATTCCACATTCGCAGAAACAAGACTGAGGACTTGGCCTCGCTGGCAGCTGAGGGGAAAAGTCTGCCCTCCCCAGGGGACCCATCAGACCCTGGGGGCCGGCAAAGCAAAGCCTTCCTCCCCCCGGGTGAGGGGCTGGGGCTGGACAGCCTGTGCCAGGACCTGTCGGACAGCGAGCTCCTGGCTGATGCATCCTTTGGTCTATGCAGGGCCCTGTGTGAGGACGTGGCCTCGCTCCAGAGCTTTGACTCGCTCACGGGTTGTGGGGAGGTCTTTGCAGATGAGAGCTCGGTGCCATCCCTGGAGCTGAATGAGGGCCCGGAGAGCCCAACCCAGGCAGCTGAGGGCCTGGAGAGCAAGGTTCCCAGGGGCCCCCTCCAAGGCAGTGTGGAGCAGCTGGCCTCGCCCGCCCAGAATGAAGCCTCCGACTTCACCAGGTTCTGGGACAGTGTGAATCGCTCAGTGCGGCAGCAGCAGCGTGCCCTGCTAGGCCCATGGCTTTCGGACAGGGACCAATCCCAGCTGGACACAGCTGGGCTCGCTGAGCTGCCCCTCTGCCCCTGCAGGGACCCTCGCAGCGGCTCCAAAGCCAGCTCCATCGACACAGGCACCCCCAAGAGCGAGCAGCCGGAATCCGTGTCCACGAGTGACGAGGGCTACTATGATTCCTTCTCGCCAGGACTTGAGGAGGACAAGAAGGAAGCTGAGAGCCCAGGCACTCCCGCTGTCACCTTCCCACGGGACAGCTACAGTGGGGACGCCCTCTACGAGCTCTTCCATGACCCCAGCGAGGGTCCTGTTGGCCCCAGCCCAGATGATGACCTGTGCGTGTCTGAGAGTCTGTCAGGGCCGGCCCTGGGGACGCCACTGTCCATGTGCAGCTTCCGAGTGGGGGCCGAGGAGAACTTGGCCCCAGCACCAGGCCCTGACCTGCTCAGCCAGGGCTTCCTACAGAGCTCCTGGAAGGGCAAGGAGTGCCTGCTGAAGCTGTGTGACACTGAGCTCGCCATCACCATGGGCATCATCAGCTGGCTGCGCCGAGGCCCCACGCCCCGTGCCCCACCCACCCCTGGGCAGCCTGTAGCTCCATCTGGTCCCCAGGGAGCCCCCAGGGCACCCACAGAGAAGTTAGGGGGCAGGGATGGCCTGGCCTCAGATGCAGGCGGGGCAACGGTTTGCTCAGCACCCAGCAGGCAGGAGCTGTGGGCACACACGGGCACAACAGACCTGCTTGCCGGAGAGAGCAAGGCCCTCGGGGTGGCCACACAGGGGACTGGCACACTGTCCAGGGATGCCTCTCAAGAGGAAGGGACACGAGGTCACTCTGAAGACTTGTTCTCCTCTATGGAGTCTGCAGCCACTTCGACAACAAATACTTCCAGTGAAAACAAGGCCCCAATCCCTTCTGCCTGGCCCTGCTCCCACAAGGAGCCTGGGCCACCAGGGGTCCTGGGGTGTTTCCGTGGCCCCTGGAGGCCAGGTCATGGGGGTGGCACTCTAGATGCAGAGCCCATGCTGTCAGGCTGTGTGGCCCGTGCGGCAGCCCTGAAGATCAGCTCAAATGACCAGCCCCCGGCCGCATGGCCTCCAAGGCAAGACGTGGGCAGTGGGCTCTTTGGGCAGCGCCAGGCCAGGGGCCCTGACATTCTGCAGCAGAAACAGTCCAGCAGCTCCCCCAGCATGACCACTGTCTATGGCCTACCCTCCTCGGCCAGCACACAGGACCAAAGGTGTCGAGATCATGTCCAGGACCTGAGCTGGCTCAGGGTGGAGCCCCCCAGGCTGGGTGTCCAGGCCTGGGCCCCTGTGGAGGACCCGCCCCTGCAGCTCAGCACAGCGGCTGTGGAGCAGGTGGCATACAGCAGAAAGCTGGACTCTGAGCCCCCATCAGCCCCTGCTGCCCAGTGGAGTCCCCAGGGCCACCATCCAGAAAGCCTGGGCCTCACTTTGAACCGCCAGCGGGAAGGGGGGGTCTCTGCAAGTGCCCCAGAATGCCGCTGCAGCCTCCTGGCCCGTGAGGGCCTCCCCTGTGGCCAGCCAGAAGTGGGGACCTCCAGGCCAGCCGTGGCGGAGCCCCATCTGTAGGACAGGCTCACACGCACCAGGAGCTGCATGTGTCTTCATGACCACTTTCAGGAGAGCCTAGGACTCAAGTCTCTATCTTTGGTCCCGATGTGGGGACTGTGTTGGGGGGAGGGGGTGGCGGCAGGACTCAGGCATGCAGAGGGCAGCATGTTCATGTGGAGGCATCCTTGCCTGAACCCACCAGCTCAGGCAGCCCACCGCCCCCACCACCAAAGAGAGCACGAAGCTGCGGCCACCTAGCTGCTCCTCATGCAGGGGCTGGAGAGAGGGGCTGGGGCTTGAAACTGATGGGAAGAAAGAACTGCACCTTGTACATGGGAAGCAGAGAGCCAGTGACTCTGCCCAGGGATTGTGTGGGAATCCCGAAAGACACAGTCCCAAATGCCATGGTCCCAAGTGTTGAGAATCCAAAATATTAAAATTACTCTAAAATCCAAAAATCACAATCCCAAAAGATCTAAATCCTGAAAATATAATTCTGGGAAATTTTTTAAAAGATATTTACAGGCGGGGCGCGGTGGCTCAAGCCTGTAATCCCAGCACTTTGGGAGGCCGAGGCGGGCGGATCACGAGGTCAGGAGATCAAGACCCTCCTGGCTAACACGGTGAAACCCCGTCTCTACTAAAAAAATACAAAAATCTAGCGGCGTGTTGGCGGGTGCCTGTAGTCCCAGCTACTCAGGAGGCTGAGGCAGGAGAATGGCGGGAACTCGGGGGGCGGAGCTTGCAGTGAGCTGAGATCTGGCCACTGCACTCCAGCCTGGGTGACAGAGCGAGACTCCGTCTCAAAAAAAAAAAAAAAAAAAAGATATTTACATTTTAAAAGGATTTGAGAAACAGAAAAACAACAGAACACATCATCAGCCACTTTACACAATAAAATAGGCAATAAGACATATTTTTGCAAGCATAAACACTCAGGTATACTAATGACAGTTATACAGGTGTGAGTTATTAGCAGACAAACTATATTCATAAACAGGTCAAAATGGGAAATGCATACATGCACATCACTATGCTTGGTAACTGCGTGCACCCGGCTTGATATCTGCAGTCACGTCATGACCAGTAACCCATCTTTTGATGAAGTCATTCTACGATGCATCACCACCACACACGCAGTTGCCCAAAGAGCGGAGATGGCAAGAACTTTCTCACAAACACAGATGTACAAAAATTACATCTCTTCATTCATGGAGGAAGTTTTGATGTTTTTATACACACGCACAACACTTACACACGCAGTTAACCTGGGATGCCGGCAGGGTGGCTCAGGCCGAAAGCCTCAGGACCCAGGAGGCCACGGGTGTAAGTCCCAGAGTCCAAAGGCCAGCGAGCCTGGAGCTCTGATGTCAAGGCAGTGGAAGAAAAGGCTGTCCCGGCCCTGAGAGAGACCAGTTCGCCGTCTGTATTTGTTCCCTCTGGGCCTCAGCAGATCGAACGCTGCCCACCAACATTGAGGGTGGATCTTCCCCACCTAGGCCCCTCAGACTCACACACTCATCTCTGGAAACACCTCACAGACACGCCCAAAATAATGATCTCGCAGGTCTCTAGGTCTCCCTTAACCCAGTCAAGTCCACACCCAAAAGAAGTCTGCAGGTCCACCCCTTGTCAACCTGGCATCCATCTGCATCCCCTTCAACCATTCTCAGTCTCCAAATACAGCCCTAAGCAAGGTCGTAGCTCCACCCAACATGATGCCACTATCCCGGGATTGTGATTTTCAAGACTTTAGATGTCAGGGATTTGAAACTTTAGAGATTTGCGTCTTTCAATATTTCAATGTTGGGGACCAGTGTTTGGGATTGTATCTTTCAGAATAATGATCCACACTTGTGTGAGGACTATGAGGCTCAGGATGGGAGACAGATGGGGGAGCCGACCTTAGGAGGGCCCACTGAACCAGCCTCAGTCTGGCCCCAGTCTGGCCTACTTGCTGCCCCAGGACGGGTGGCTACAACATGCTGAGGGCCTGAAGGGCGTCTCCTCAGGAACACTGTATTACCCTGTTTTGTGTTGCTATAAAGGATAACTGTGACCAGGTCATTTATGATTTATGAAGTAAAGAAGTTTATTTGGCTTGTGATTCTGCAGGCTGTACAGGCATGGCACCAGCATCTGCTGCTTTTTTTTGTTTTGTTTTTCTTTT
>NW_012115155.1:12812049-12817275 GCF_000951035.1 Colobus angolensis palliatus | reverse complement strand
GCCTTGGCTCACTGCAGCCTCTACCTCCTGGGCTCAAGCAATCCTCCCATCCCAGCCTCCCAAGTAGCTGGGACTACAGGCGTGCGCCACCATGCCCGGCTAATTTTTCTATTTTTTTGTAGAGACGGGTTTTCACCATGTTGCCCAGGCTGGTCTCAAATTCCTCAGCTAAAATGATCCATGCATCTTAGCCTCCCAAATTGCTGGATTACAGGCGTGAGCCAGCCAACATCATGCATCCCTGTGCAGCCCTGCCAGGGCTGGCTGGACCCTCCCACCGTTGTTGATGGGCAGTGCTGGATTATTTGTCACGAGTCATCCCCTACAAACAATGATTTCCCTCCACTTGCACTCTCTAACTAGAGCCATGGATGGCCAAATGCTCTTTGGGAAGAAGCCAGTGGATTCTCCTCGGCTCTGCCTGCAAGTAACAAAGGCTTTTGACTCCACCCCCTCCACACTGTCAGATTGCCATTCCCCTTCAGGAAAACTTCGAATGGGGCCGTGGACCTCACTCCCCAAAATGTCACAACACACATGCAGCACCCCAACATTCAGAACCATGAAGGGCGAAGGCGGCTGATGTCTGTAGGAGGGACAGGTGTCTGTCCTGGCCCAGTGTCAGGCCAGCAGGTGCAGGCACAGATGGGCCATCCACATTCTCCAGGATTAGCTTCTACCTCAACCAGCACATCTCAGCAAGATGCCAGGATGGGGCTCCACAGGCAGCCGTGAAATGGATTTCTGGAGGAAGGACCAGCACAAGAAAAGGGGTCAGTCAGGTCGCGGGCAAACTGCTAGGGAAATCCCATCTCATGCAGGGCTCCCACCAAGAGGAGCGTGAGTTGTACTGCCCTGGCTCGAGAAGAAGGCAGCACAGGATCTGCAGCTGAGGGTGGCCTTCCCACCAGGGGACAGTGATCCGTGCCTCTCCTGACTGCCTGACGCTTGGTCTCCGGTGGCCCTCTCTCACAGGGCTTCCTGAGGCCTGCAGCGAACAGGGTACAGGCTGCACGTCACAGGTTCCAAAGTGTGCAGCAAGGCTTCTGACCAGGCCCATCCAGACCTGGAGCCCTTGTGGAGCCACATCTGAGCCCTCCTCCCAAGACTCATACACAGGACCACAGCAGCATCACCGAGCCGAGCTGGGGGCCCAGATCTTCTTACCTAATCCTTGCATCAACCTCAATGCAGTTGTCGGCCCCATTTTTCAGACCTGGACACGGAGGCACAGGGTGCTGGTGTGACTTGCCCACAGTTAGTGTGTGAGGTGATGGGTTTTGTCCCCTCCCAGCTCCAAAGGCCCTGCTCTTCCTCAAGCTCCAGAACCTCTCACTGAGCTCCTGCAGGGAAGTCCCCACTCAGAGCCCTCAGCCCTTTCTGCTTTCAGGCTCCAGATGTCAGAGCACCCTTGGGTACCAGCCACAAGTGCCCCTCTGGCAGGCTGAGCCCCCAGCGGGAGGCTGCCCTGACTCAACCCCAGCCCGGGCCTTTGTGCTACCCCTGAGGGAGTAGCTGCTCCGTAAATCCTTGTTGAAAGAATGAAGTGTCAAAAGGTTGTGTGTGCTTTTCTGATTTCTTGTTGACCATGAGCCTTGTGTCTGGAGGGTGACTCTGACCTGAGTGCCAGCCACCTCCCTCCGGCAGAGACAGAGCACTCCCTTGTGCAATGCTGTGATGCAGTGACTTGTGGTGATGGAGAGCCCAGCCAGGCCCAACAGGCTGGGAAGGGCAGGAATCCAGGGGGTCAGGGAGTGGTCAGGAGGGCCTGGGATCCAGAGAGGGGCAAAGCGTGCCCAAACCCCGGGCCATGTGGAGGCATGGTCTACATTGACCCCGCGGCAGGGCCGTGCCTCCTGGGAGGACCTGCTGGCCTCGGTTCTCCACTTGGGGGCACTATAGACCACCCCAGAACCCCAGATTCGAATTCAGCATCTGGCGCTGGGGTCCCAGGAGCGGCCTGCTAGGCACCCTGCTGGAAGATGGAGGGGGCGGTGTGAGCTCCCTCAGGGTGATCTCTCTCTCTCTGCACCCTGCCCTCAGCCTGTCTTTCCCTGCAGGCCTCAGGGTGACCCACTGTGGACAAAGAAGAGAACTTCAGGCCGGGCGCGGTGGCTCATGCCTGGAATCCCAATACTTTGGGAGGCCGAGGCAGGCGGATCATGAGGTCCGGAGATTGAGACCATCTTGGCTAACATGGTGAAACCCTGTCTCTACTAAAAAAAATACAAAAAATTAGCTGAAAGTGGTGGTGGGCGCCTGTAGTCCCAGCTACTCAGGAGGCTGAGGCAGGACAATGACGTGAACCCGGGAAGCAGAGCTTGCAGTGAGCCGAGATTGCGCCACTGCACTACAGCCTGGGTGACAGAGCGAAACTCGGTCTCAAAAAAAAAAAAAAAGAAGGGAACTTCAAACCCAGCTCCCGGGACACGTGCGTAGCCCAATGCTGGGGCAGAAGAGGCTGGCTGGGCATGTTCAGACCTCCCTGGTCATTTCCAGCCCTCTCGTCCACACATGGCTGTAGAGGTGACCGCAGATTTCCCCATGTGAAATAAAATCCTGAAGTCGGTCCAGTTGTCCTAAGCTCACAGCTGTCCCACAGAGCCTGAGCGGCTCACCCGGGGTCCCAGAGTCCCACAGGTTGTGGAAAAGGGGTTTGCCCAGGGGCTGTGCACTGGAGTTTCCAACCACCATATTGTGCTTGGAAGCTGGGAACACTGGGTAGGGCCAGGAGGGAGAGAGGGAGGAGGACAGGGAGGACAGGCAGGAGACGCTGGAAAAGAGAAGTGGCGAAGGCCAGCGCAGGTCAGGAGAGACTGCAGACTACATCCCAGGATGCTTCATGTCTTTCCTGGTTTCCTATTTTATTTTCTGGAATGGGAATAAACACACGGGATACAAAACTCAGAAGGCACAGCAGGGAAACAGTGGAAGTGGACTCGCTCTCCTTCCTCCCTCAGCCCTCTGTTGTTACAAAATTAATCCGCTCTGACAAAAGACAAAATTGCAACAAATTTCATTACAGATCTAACTGGCTTTTTGTGATTCGTGAATATGGTAGCCTCCATTCTACAAAACAGAATGAGAGCTGCTCCAGGCAATGGCAGAACACTGGGTTCTGTGAGGTGGGGGCAAAGAAACGCTAACAGGAGAGAAGCTGATCAGTTAACAGCAGGCTCCTTCAGGTGACTGCATTGTAAGGGCTGAAGCAGAGGGGCTTGCTTATCACACAGGCTCCGGAAGACAGGAACCTCTCATTTCCAGGAAAAACTGGTCTGTTTTGGAATCTCTCTGCTTACTTAAAGTTTCAGTTTGGTGATGTGGCATTTAGCACGAGTGACTGCATTGGGGTTTTGTCTGGTCTGTTGGGACGTGGGGCAGGAGCTCAGTCCAGAGCCAGGGCCATCTGGGACTGTGGTTTCACAACCCTGACCACACCCAATCCAAACAGCCCCAGTGCACAGCCCCCCTCCCTCCTCTTCTCCAGCCCTGGTGGGAGATGTCAGACTCTTTCTATTCCCTTGACATATATACTGTTAACAGAGAAACCATATTCTGTCGAATATCTTGAAGAGGCTTATCCTGAGTCAATATGAGTGACCACAGGCCCAGGAAAACACAAACCCAAGAAATCTGGGGTCAGTGGGCCCGAAGCAGTCGGATTGCAATTTGGTTTTACGCATTTTAGGGAGGCAGTGGTTACAGGCAAAAACATAAATCATAGTTGCCTGAAAAATCTACTTAAAATAATAAAACATGAAAAAAAAAAAAGGGGAAAAAAGATATAAATCAATCAGGGAAGTATACATTGGTCCAGCCCAAAAAGGTGGCATGTCTTGAAGTGGGAGGGAGGGCTTACAGGTTACGAGTGGCTTTAGAGATTCTTTAATTTGCAATTGGTGAAAGGAGTCAGGCTCTGTGTAAAACTTTGAGTCATCAGTAAGGAAAGTTTTCAGTTCAGGTAAGAATGCTATCTATGTAGCAAGATTGCTGGCCTGCAGGCTGACTTAACCCTGGCCTTGCATGGCCTTAGGTCTTGCTTATAATATGGCATCTTGTTGCCCCAAAGAGTCTGTTTTGGCTGGTGCGGTGGTTCACACCTGTAATTCTAGCATTTTGTGAGGCCGAGGCAGGAAGATTGCTTGAGTGCAGGAGTTTGAGACCAGCCTGGACAACATGGCGAAACTCCATCTCTACAGAAAATGCAAAAATTAGCCGAGCATGGTGGCTTTCACCTGTGGTCCCAGCTACTTGGGAGGCTGAGGTGGGAGGATCACTTGAGCCCAGGAGGTTGAGGCTGCAATGAGCCATGATCATGCCACTGCACTCCAGCCTAAGGGACAGAGTGAGACCCTGTCTCAAAAAAAAAAAAAAGCCTCTTCTGTCAGTTTTATGGTTTCTATTTCAACATTAATGCTGGTCAGCTGTACCTAAACTCCAAAAGGGAGGGGGTATGAAGAGGTGTGTCTGACCTCCCTTCTCATCAAGGCTGATAATTTAGATTTTATGGGTTTTCTGGGGTCCCCTTGGCCAAGTGGGATTCTGTTCAGTCAGTGGGGGGCTTAGGATTTTATTTTTAGTTTACAACACACACATAAACTTTAATGAATTTTTACTGCCCAGGACATCCTCCCCAGCTTAGCAGGCACCGCAGTGGGCAGCTCCCCACCTCCTTCTGCACAGCTGCTCTCCTGGAGGGAGGAGTTGATTTAAACACTTCCCTGTTGATGGACATTTAAGTTACTTCCCATTTGCTGTTAAAACAGCACTGCACTCACTCTTTCATTCTCAGAAGTGTTCACCATTAAAGTCCTCTTCCAGATTGTAAAAATGAAACTGACTTGTCAAAGAAAAGATGCATATTTTTAATGAAGAGTACCTCTTGCCTCCACCTCCACCCACTGCCCACTGTCTTGGGGCCCTGGCGTGGATGCCTGGACCCCAGGCCTATATGAACATCACACACCCTGCCTTTGGGAGGGGAGATGTTGTTTTTTATCATTACATGTAAAGACCTTGGAAGTGGCCATTCTCACCCTTCAACAAAAAAAAGCTGGACACACCAGCTTTTTTTCTTGACCCATCTGAAAAATGAAGTCATAGGGCAAACACCCTTCCAGAAACCTGGAGAGACAGACCATCCAGAGAAGTTCAACAACCAAGGCCTATGGTTGGGAGCAAAAGTCTCCAGATACCCAAAGCCGGTAAAAACACTGAAATTACAAC
>NW_012115155.1:12806567-12807018 GCF_000951035.1 Colobus angolensis palliatus | reverse complement strand
AAAAAAAAAAAAAAAAAAAAAAACAAATCATGATAAAATCGAAAATCTGAATAAACTTTTAACTAGTAAGGAGACTGGATCTCATCTCCAACAAAGAAAGCCCAGAGCAAGATGAGTTCACTGGTTCACTGGTGAATTCCACCAAACGTTTAAAGATATAGCAGCAATTCTTCTCAATCTCTCCCAAAAAAATTAAAGAGGAAGGAATACTTCCTAATTCATTTCATGAGACTAGAATTACCCTGATACCAAAGCCAGACAAAACCACTACAAGAAAACTACACACTAATATTCCTTAAGAATATGTAGGGCCAGGCGCGGTGGCTCACGCCTGTAATCCCAGTACTTTGGGAGGCCAAGATAGGTGGATCACAAGGTCAGGAGATCGAGACCATCCTGGCTAACACAGTGAAACCCCGTCTCTACTAAAAACACAAAAAATTAGCTGGGC
>NW_012115155.1:12795023-12801628 GCF_000951035.1 Colobus angolensis palliatus | reverse complement strand
CTCCAACCTGAGCAACAGAGTGAAACTTCATCTCAAAAAAACAAAAAACAAAAAACATAAAAATAGTATGTAGATGCAAAAATCATCAACAAAATAACCAGCAAAGCATACTCAGCAGTATATTAAAACGATTACACACCACGACCAAGTGAGTTTTACTCTTGAAGTACAAGGATGATTCAACATCCAAAGATCAAACTATGTCATACATCACTTCAATCACTTCAATGGAATGAAGGAGCAAAATCACATGATTATTTCAAAAGCAGAAAAACATTTGACAAAATCTAACAACCTTTCATGATTAAAAAAATACTCAGTGTACCAGAAATAGAAGTAAACTTCTTCACCATGATGAAAGGAATTTCTGAAAACTCCACAGCTAACATCACTCTCAATGGTAAAAGACTGAAGGATTTTCCCCAAGATAAGGCACAAAACAAGAATGCCCACTTTCACTACTTACACTCGACATAGTATTGGAAGTTTAGCAGAGCAAATAGGCAAGAGAAAGAAATACAATACATCTAAATCAGAAAGGAAGAAGTAAACCTATTTCTGTTCTCAGATGACATGATTTTATACGTAGAAAACCCTAAAGACTCCCCAAAAAACTATTAGAGCTGATAAATTAGTTCAATGGAATCGCAAGATACAAAATCAACACTCAAAAATCATTTGCATTTCTATATGCTAGCAATGAATAATATAAAAAGGAAATTAACAAATACATTCCATTTATAATAGCGTTAAAAAGTACTTAGGAATAAATTCAACCCAACAGGTGAAATAACTGTACACTAAAAACTAAAACATGGGCCAGTTGTGGTGGCTCACACCTACAATACCAGCACTTCGGGAGGCTGAGGCGGGCGGATCACCCGAGGCAGGAGTTTGAGACCAGCTTGACCAACATGGAGAAACCCCATCTCTACTAAAAATACTAAAATAGCCAGGCGTGGTGGTGCATGCCTGTAATCCCAGCAACTTGGGAGGCTGAGGCAGGAGAATCACTTGAACTGGGGAGGCAGAGGTTGCAGTGAGCTGAGATCACACCATTGAACTCCAGCCTGGGCAACAAGAGTGAAACTCCATCTCAAACAAACAAACAAAAAAATACTATAAAACATTGCTAAAAGAAATTTCTTTCTTTTTTTTTTTTTTTGAGACGGAATCTTGCTCTGTCGCCCAGGCTGGAGTGCAGTGGCGTGATCTCGGCTCACTGCAAGCTCTGCCTCCAGGGTTCACGCCATTCTCCTGCCTCAGCTTCCGGAGTAGCTGGGACTACAGGCGCCTGCCTCCAGGCCCAGCTAATTTTTTGTAGTTTTAGTGGAGACAAAGTTTCACCGTGTTAGCCAGAAAGATCTTGATCTCCTGACCTCATGATCCGCCCGCCATGGCCTCCCAAAGTGCTGGGATTATAGGCATGAGCCACCGTACCTGGCCTGCTAAAATAAATTTAAAAGACAGAAATAAGTGAAAGACACCCCACATTCATGTATTGGAAGACTAATATTGTTAAATAACAATGCTAACTAAAGTGAATGAATGCAATCCCCATAAAAGTCCCAATGGATTTTTTATCCAGAAATAGAAAACCTCATCCCAAAATTCATATGGAGTCTCAAGGATCCCAAATAGCCAAAACGACCACGAATATGGACAAAGCTGGAGGACTCACACTTGTGGATGTGAAAACTTACTATAAAGCTACGTAATCACAACAGGGTGATATTAAGAGAAGCATTAGCCAGCTTCCAAGCGGGAATCTTCATAGTGTGAGCGATAAAGGGGAGAATTTAACAGGAGTAATGTAGTAAAAGGCAAGAGGATTTTGTTCAGAAGGGTACCCAGTGCCACACTGTGGAAAAAAGAGGCAAGCACAGAGTGGGCCAGAACTCCATAGGCTCTGGGCAGCAGCCAGGTCAGGCTGTTGGATCATCTTACACAGAAGCCAACAGAACACAGCGTCACCTGGGGAGAGGAGACACCGATGGAGTATGTGAAGAATCCAGAGAAGTACATCCTTGGAACAAAAACAGTCTTCACTGGCATTAAGAAGAAGGTAGAAAGAGCAGACTTGATAACTTATCTCAAAAAAACCACCAATGAGTAATAATTGGCCACTGCCTTTATTTATTACAAAACAAAGGTCTCATAACTTCATGTGCACCAAAACTTAATTGATCTCATACACCAGAATTTAGATCATAAATGACTGACAGGACATTTTTGTTGAACAGTCTTGATTTAAGTAAGACTAGCTTGTGGTTAAATGAATATGACTGTTTTTTTGAACTTTGATAGTAATTTCAATTCAGTAAATGTTATCACTGTTTTCCCCTTCTAAAGATATGATTGGACTTTATTAGTAATGTTCAACTTTTCATAAAGGTGGTGAATGCCATCTCAAAACATATTGGAGGTTGGTTTTATATTTAAATTTCTATAACTGTCTTTAGGAATATATTTAAATACTGTCTCAGAACCAAGCAAGACTCACCTATGTTTTCATTTGTGTTCATTACCCTGTAAAAGGCAAGGGCTAAAGATAAGATAGCAAGGTCTACCTTATATTTTTGGTCTTAACTATGCCAATCTAGTTAGAATTCCCTGGATCTAAAATGCTGCCTTTTACTAATTGAAATGCATTTTATGTGTAATATCATTATAGAATAGTTAACACTTCTCAAATTTTATAGATGATCTATAAGGTCAGATGCTTCTGAAAATCAGTGTAACATGAAATAGTAGTAAGGTAAAATTTACTTTTGAATTCTTTACTATCTAAGTCAAACTAAGTTATAATTTAGGATTGTCTTTAAATGGTTGTTCAAGCACATAAAACTGTAGAAGTACTGTGTATGTGTGATTGGTAATGGTGCTTTTGTCAATTTGTTAAAGGATTAAAATAGAGAAGATATACACTAATTTAGAAATTATGTGTGATCATAAGACTTCGTTAATTATAAACAAAATGACAATTATGACAAAACCAGGGTGTTACTGGCATTAAGGACAGACATAGTAAGCCCTCAGTTTATAGACACAGGGTTGCCAAAACCATTCAACGGGGAAAGGGCCATCTTTTCAACAAGTGATGCTGGGAAAATTGGATATCCGCATGAGAAGTATGAAGTTGGACCCTTACCTTATGCTATATAAAAAAATTAACTCGGCCGGGCGCGATGGCTCAAGCCTGTAATCCCAGCACTTTGGGAGGCCGAGACGGGCGGATCACGAGGTCAGGAGATCAAGACCATCCTGGCTAACCCGGTGAAACCCCGTCTCTACTAAAAAATACAAAAAACTAGCCGGGCGAGGTGGTGGGCGCCTGTAGTCCCAGCTACTCGGGAGGCTGAGGCAGGAGAATGGCATAAACCTGGGAGGCGGAGCTTGCAGTGAGCGGAGATCCAGCCACTGCACTCCAGCCTGGGTGACAGAGCAAGACTCCGTCTCAAAAAAAAAAAAAAAAAAAAATTAACTCAAAATGGAACTAAGACTTAAACATAAGAACCAAAACTATAAATATCTTAGAAGACAACAGAGAGGGAAATCTTTATGATGTTGGATTTTGCCATGATTTTTTGTATATGACACCAAAAATATAAGCAACAATAAAACAAAACAGATATTGAATTTCATCAAGATTAAAAACTTTTGTGCATCAAAGGACACTATCAAGAAGGTGAAAAGACAACCTACAGGATGGGAAAAAATATTTGCACTTCACAAATCTCGTAAGAAATTAATATTCAGGATATGTAAAGAACTACTGCAACTCAACGACAAAAAGATGAATAATTCAACTTTAAAAATAGACAAAAGCCTTGAATAGACATTTCTTCAAAGGAGACAAACCAATGCCTAATAAGCACATGAAAATATGCTTATTTGCTTATTCCTGATTATTAGTGAAATGCAAATCAAAACCACAATAAGGGCTGGGCGTGGTAGCTCACGCCTATAATCCCAGCACTTTGGGAGGCCGACGTGGGCAGATCACGAGATCAGGAGTTCGAGACCAGCCTGGCCAATATGGCGAAGCTCTGTCTCTACTAAAAATACAAAAATTAGCCAGTTGTGGTGGTGCGTGCCTGTAGTCCCAGCTACTCGGGAGGCTGAGGCAGAATTGCTTGAACTTGGGCGACAGAGTGAGACTCTGTCTCAAAAAAAAAAAAAAACCACAATGAGGTACCACTTCACACCCAGTAGGATGACTATTGGAATAAAAAATGCTAAATAACAATTGTTGGCAAGGATATGGAGAGATAGGAACCCTTGTGCATTCCTGTTGGGAAGGTAAAATGGTGCAGCCACTGTGGAAATGAGCTTCACACTTTCTCAAAAATGAAACATAGAAATTACCATAATCGGCTGGCACGGTGGCTCATGCCTGTAATCCTGGCACTTTGGGAGGCCAAGGCAGGCAGATTGCCTAAGCTTAGGAGTTTGAGACCAGCCTGGGCAACACGGTGAAACCCTGTCTCTACTAAAATACAAAAAAAAATTAGCCAGGCATGGTGGCACGCACCTATAGTCCCAGCTATTTGGGAGGCTGAGGCAGGAGAATTGCTGGAACCTGGGAGGCAGAGGTTGCAGTGAGCCGAGATGGTGCCACTGCACTCCAGCCTGGTCGACAGAGTGAGATCCATCTCGATAAAAAAAAAAGAAATTACCATAGTCATGGACATAGAAAATATACCATACTATACCATAAACATAGAAAAAACCTCATCTATTTTTTCCTTAAGTATATTCTTAAAAGAAGTGAAAGTGGGGACTCGACAAAGATACTTATACTCCATTCTTCACTGCAGCATTAATCACAATAGATAAAAGGTAAAAACAACCCAAATGGTCTTTGACACAAAAATGGATAAATAAAATGTGATATAAACACTCAATAGAATATTACTAAGCCTTTAAAAAGAATGCTATTCTGATATATGCTAGAACACGGTTGAACCTTGAAGATACTATGCTAGGCATAAAAGAACAAATATATGATTCCATTTACATGAGGTACCTAGAATAGGCAACTTCATACAGACAGAAAGTAGAATAGAGGTTACCAGAGGCTAGTGGGGAGGGCAGAATAGAGTTACTTTTTCATGGGTATAGAGTTTCTATTTGGGATGATGAAAAAGTTCTGGAACTGGATAGTGGTGATAGTTTGACAATATTGCAGTCACTCACAGGTTCATCTTGTCCACTGCCTGGAAAAGCCAATGCACTGAGAACAGCAAGGTTTTGCAGAAAAAAAAAAAAAGTTTAATTAACACAGGGCTAGCCAATTGGAAGACAGAGATTATTGCTCAAATCAACCTTCCTGAGAATTCAGAGGCTAGAGTTTTTATGGATAAATTAGCAGGCAGGGGGCTAGGGAATAGATGATGCTCACTGGGGATGAAGTCATAGGGATGTGGAAAATGGTCCTTGTGTGCTAAGTCAACCTCTGGGTGGGGGCCACAGGACCTGCTGAGTCATGAATCACAGGTCCAGGTGGAGTCAGTTGGTCACCAGAATGCAGAAGTTGGAAAAACAGTGCAAAAGGCCAGTCTTAGGCTCTACAATAGTAATGTTATCTACAGGAGCAATTGGGAAGGTTACAAATCTTGTGACCTCTAGCACAGTAAATGATTATAGAAAGGCAAGCTGTGCCTACACATCTTAGCAGAATTCAGGCTGCTCTTATAATCCTAATCTTGTGGTCTTTCAATAGTCATAAAAAGTTGGTTTTAGATCCCTGAGCAAGGAGAAGGTTAGTTTTAGGGAGGGACTGTTATCATCCTTGCTTCAAAGTTAAACTATAAATTAAATTCTTCCCACGGTTAGCCTGGTCTACACCCAGAAACGAGTAAAGACAGCCAGCCTGTGAGGCTAGAAGCAAGATGGAGTCAGCCATGCTAGACTTCTTGTAATCTTTGCAAATTCATACTCTTTGCAAATTCAGCTTCAATATTGTGAATGTACCTAACGCCACTCAATTGTACACGTATAAGTGATGAAAACAGTAAATTTTATGTTACGTATATGACACCGTAATAAAAAAGAAAGCAAAAAAAATCAGTGAGTTTGAAGATAGAGAATTGAAAGTTCCAAAATTGAAATGCAAAGAGAAAATTAACTGGGTGTGTGGGTGGGGGGATGAGCAGAGAAGAATAGAACATCCAAACGGTGAGATAGATCAAAAAGTGTAACATACATGCAATTACCAGAAGGAACAGAAAGAGAAAATGGGACTGTATGAGTCTATTCTCACATTGCTATAAAGAACTACCTAAGACTGGCCGGGCGCAGTGACTCACGCCTGTAATCCCAGCACTTTGGGAGGCCGAGGCGGGCTGATCACGAGGTCAGGAGATCGAGACCATCCTGGCTGACACGGTGGAACCCCGTCTCTATTAAAAATACAAAAAATTAGCCAGGCGTGGTGGCGGCGCCTGTAGTCCCAGCTACTCGGGAGGCTGGGGCAGGAGAATGGTGGGAACCCGGGAGGCAGAGCTTGCAGGGAGTGGAAATTGCGCCACTGCACTCCAGCCTGGGGGACAAAGGGAGACTCCGTCTCAAAAAAAAAAAACAAAAGAAAAACAAAAACAAAA
>NW_012115155.1:12786395-12788685 GCF_000951035.1 Colobus angolensis palliatus | reverse complement strand
GGATTACAGGCGTGAGCCACCTCGCCCGGCTGACTTTTTGTATTTTTAATGGAGATGGGGTTTCACCATGTTAGCCAGGATGGTCTCGATCTCCTGACCTCAGGATCCACCCGCCTCGGCCTCCCAAAGTGCTGGGATTACAAGAGTGAGCCACCGCGCCAGGCTCCACAAAGGTTGCCTTTTGTACTAGTCTAAGAAGTCAGCGACTCAGGCAAGGTGCTGCCCTGAGCTCTGGTCTACACCTGCCTCCCAGGTGCAGGTCACTGTTGAGGACTAAGCACCTGCGAACTGCACTGCCCTCCACTGCACCCGATCCACAGTGCCCTCTCATCTTCAACCCTGGCCCATTTGTTTTGAAAATCTATATACTCCCTTGAACATTTTAAAACAGCAACCCCAACTTCCTTTTGTCTCAAGCTGGTCTAAATGGTTGTAAAGGATATACTCACCCATGTGTCCTAAAAATGAATATTTTTAAGCAAAAAGTGAATATCACGCTTTTAAATTTCTTCAACAAAATCTAAGCACCATAGCACTTTGGTGACCATGGTCCGATTCCAAAACGCAAGCAAACAAGCACTTGTTTCCTTTTACATTGTTTCTTTTTCTCCCTCCATTTCCTTGACAAGACTATTATAAAGTCTTATCTTCTAATTGCTCTCCGTCTCAGGCATTCTCAGGCAGTTTTAGAGTACAGACCCAGGGAGACTGACCGCCTGGGGCCCACCTGGGGGAGATGTGCATTGGTCGGTACTGGTCAGTCCCCTGCAGGTGGCTGCAACCACGGGCGACAGGAAAAGCTGGTCGGGACTCCTTCCCGTGAGGTGCCTGGGCGCAGTGGCTCACACCTGTAATCATCCCAGCACTTTGGGAGTTTGGGAGGCCGAGGCAGGCAGATCACGAGGTTAGGAGATCGAGACCTGCCTGGCCAACATGGTGAAACCCCGTCTCTACCAAAAATACAAAAATTAGCCAGGTGTGGTGGCGCGTGCCTGTAGTCCCAGCTACTCAGGAGGCTGAGGCAGGAGAATGGCGTGAACCCAGGAGGCAGAGCTTGCAGTGAGCCGAGATCTGGCCACTGCACTCCAGCCTGGGCGACACAGCGAGACTCTGTCTCAAAAAAAAAAAAAAGAAAAGAAGGGAAGGCTACAGTGAAATATATGGTCATGGATTAGAATCAGAGACAGCAGAATGAACTCATGTTTAGCATAATGTAGATACTGATGGGTAAATGTGGAATAGTTACAGATATATGTGTATATTTGGGTCAGTGTACATACATCTATTTCCTAGCTCAGTCTACAAAAGCAACCCAGAAGCAGTGATACCCTGCAGCAATAAGCAGACCCAGCCTCCAGATCTCTCGTGAAAGGAATAAGGGTCTTTGATAATATGGCTGACTGCAGAATATGCGAGATGAGCCTGGAGCACCTTGCAATGCCAGGAATTAAGAAAGCGCTTAAACACACACACGCAATAATGAGACTACGTTAAAGGGACACAGGCACCAACTGAAAGAGCGTCCAACGGCCAAATGAATGGCTGGGGCGATTTGAGCAGCAACAGAAGATAATGTGATATGGAGTTACGCTCAAAGGGTGTGTGGGCTGTACTCGGTTACTTTCTTCGAGAGTACAGTGAGGAAAGGGGATGAAAAGTAATTTTACCATAGGTAAACCTGGCAAAGATGACCTCAGCTAGGCAAACAGGGCCAACATTAACAGTGATTGAGTCATGTTGAGCTATCCTTGATATGATGTGGAGAGAATGGTACCTTACCTCTATGGTCTTCCTCCCAAAACCCGTAAGCCCAGTCTAACCACAAGAAAAACATCCAACCAACCCAAATTGAGGAGCATTCTATAAAATGTCTGACCAGTACTTCTCGAAACTGTCAAACTCATCAACATATGGAAAGGCTGAGAAAATGTCACAGCCCAAAAGAGAATAAGGAGATACGACCACTAAGTGGAATAATGGAATGTGGTCATTTGGATAAGATCTTCAAACAGAAAAAGGACATTAAGGAGAAACTAAGGAAATCTGAACAAAGTATGGAGTTGAGTTACTAATAATGATGTATCAATACAGGTAAATTAGTCATGACAAAGGTACCACAGTAGTATAAGATGTTAACAGCAAGGGAGATGTGTGAAGAGTGTATGCAAACTGTGTGCTATATTCATAAGCTTTTTTGGAAACTTTTCTCTAAATCTAAAATTTCTAAAGTAAAAAAAGTGTGTGTGTATGTGTGTGTATATATATATATATATTTTTTTTTTTTTTTTGA